>NC_056746.1:1403263395-1403380895 GCF_019279795.1 Protopterus annectens | reverse complement strand
TGATAACTTACCTCCTATCTTCCTAAAACTCATTGCAAACTACATAGCCTATCCTGATTCCATAATTATCAATAGATCTATACATGAATCCATAGACCCCGGCATTTAGAAGAAATTCTATACCATACCCATACACAAAGGAGGGCATTCCTCTTACCCTTCTAACTATAGGCCTAGAGCCATCCTGTCTCCCTTTCAAAAATACTTGAGAAGTGTATACACAACCAGCTACTAGATTGCCTTCTCCAAGAAAACCTACTAACTCCTACACAACATGGCTGTAGCACTCACCACAGCCCATCCATGGCACTGATATCATTCACACAGCCTATCACCAGAACAACAGACTAGCCGCCTGCCTATTCCTTGACCTCTCTAAATTCTTTGATACTGTCTCCCACAATAAACCACTGTCTAAACTATGCAACTTCAACATCTCAGACTCCACTCTCCAGCTTCCTCTCCAATGAGTCTATCAAGTGCCAAAATGCTCTCTTTCTTTTTCTACCTCCCAAAACTGGGGTCCCACAAGACTGCATCCTTGGACCTGTACTATTCAGCATATTCACTAACAACCTTCAAACATCTGTTCCTCACTCTACACTAATACAATATGCAGATGACTCCACTGTTACCTCCTCCTCCACTAACATTCTCTCCCAGCTTCTTTCCCTAAATCAAGAATTATTCCACTCTACTGAAAGATGACAAACTAGTAACCAACTCCTACTTAATCCAATAAAAACAAGCTCCTACTATTCCTTTCTAAATCCTTTCTCATCACAAACCTACCTTTGATATTACTTCCTTTAATAACACAATCATGCATATAGAGCCTCACACAAAACTGCTAATCACAATTATTGATGACCAACCAAAATTTGATCTCCGAATACAATAATCCATCAAAAAACCCACCAAAAGCTAGGACTGCTCTACAGGAACAGAACATTTCTCAAAAATAAATCAAAAATCACCCTTTCACAAGCCTACCTACTACCTACCCTTTCTTATGCCACCCCATTCCTAACTAACCTATAATCCTATCTCATGTCCAAGCTTGAACTCACATATAACAAAATTGCTAAATTTGCAGCTAATCTACCCTATCAATCACATCACTGCCTATCTTTAAAAAAATTCCAATGGCTTGAATTCCACCAACAACTACTTCTCCGTCAACTGCACATTACTCTCTACATACTCAACAATCCCACCTCTTGCCCAGCTCTCTCAACACTTATCTCTCTCTACACAACTAATCATAATCTTCTTAGCTCTGATCAACACTTCCTAGAAATGTAGAAGCCAAAAAAAAAAAAACATAGGTAGAGTTCTCTACAGTTACTCAGTAGGTAATTCTTGGAACGAACTGCGACAATCCCTAAGATCTATTACTAGTATAATATGCTTCATAAAAATCTTTAAAAGACCACCTACTTAAATCCAGGACCAGTTCATGTCAGACATTACACAAACTGCCTTTTTTTACCTCTCCACTTCCCTTACACTGACTCTAAACCACATCTAACACATGTACTATCTACATCTCTCTCGAAATTCAATTTACACAAATATTAAATATCACAACTTACAATATACTTATCTTAAAGACTCTGTTCCTCTTCCTTTTCTCCTCTGAGATGCTCAAACTCTTTCCTAACCATTAACTAAATGTTATTATATAACCTTCTACCTCAAAAGCTGGTCATATAGTATCCTCTACATATATATATATATATATATATATATATATATATATAGAGAGAGAGAGAGAGATGCTGCGATAGAGAGAGAGAGAGATACACACACATACACACACACACACACACACACACACACACAACACACACTATATATATATATATATATATATATATATAGTTTCACTTCATAATCTCAAAATACAAAAATATTGAATTTTAGCATTTCGAGACTATAAAGTCGAAAGTGCAGTTACAGGAAACTGCATAATATCGAATGCAGAAATGTCGAATCTGCCATTGTGTTGCCGTGTTCATGACGTGTGGTGCAGTTTGTGGACGTAGCTGGAGATTCGGGTAAGTGGTGTTCTTGTAAGGGTATTGGGTAAGGATTTTATTGTGTGTGGGTGTGTGGTGCAGTGGGTTTTATGTGTTTGTGTGTTTAGTGCAACCTTGGAGTTAGTATATATAAGTAGCGGGGGTGTGGGGGGCATAGCCCCCCACATGGGGAGTGCAGGGGTGCCTGCCCCCTGCTTATAGGTAGGGTAGGTATGTTTGTTTACGTTATGTTTGTGTGTGTTGTTTTATTTGTTGTAGTATTATTAAGTAGGTGTATGTGTGCTTGTTTGTGTGGTGGTGTGTATGTAAATGATCGTGATTTTGAATTTTGCGGTTGTGGGTGTCATTTTTTGGCTTTATAGTCTTGAGATACTAAAATTCGGTATTTTAGTATTTCAAGATTATAAAATGAATCCATGTATAAATATATATATATATATATATATATATACATATATATATAAATGAGTCTACTTCAGATGATCAAAGTTTCAAAGCTTCAGTAATCATATGGCCAACGACCATATGACAGAAGTTTGAAAACATCAAATATTAAACATCAAATGGAAAAAATAAAAGCAAAAACAGTTTTCTTTTATGTTTTTGCAGGGAGGCAAGCCCCCCCCCCCCCCACAGCTCTCACACCCAGTGTTAATTAAATATATCCACTCGAGATTGCACTACAGTGAGAAAGACAGAAAATTTCATGTTCTGCTCTGTACAGTGATCTCCATTCAGAACATTTGAAGTTTCAAAACTTGATGGTCCTCCGCCGTATGATGTTCGAAGTTTTGAAACTTCGATCAGCTGAAGGGGACCCATATTAAAAAAAAAAAATATATATATATATATTTATGTGCATAGATATATATATATATATATATATATATATATATATATATATATATATATATATATTTATTTATACACATGCACACACACACACAGATGTATGTATATGAAATCATTATAAAGGTATATGTATATACAGTAAATTGATTGCTTTGTAAAGGTTTGTATGTGTGATGATTTAACCCTAGAAGTATTAATAGTAGGCTAAGTTTTTCACGATGAATACTTTTTATATCTAAAGTATGGTTCTGACTACTTTTTAAGTACCAAAACTATTTTGTAAGTTATGCCTAAAGTTATTACTTTGTTATATCTCATGACTGCTTCTGAAAGCTTGTATTCTCTAATTGTATATGTTGTAAAGTAAAAAAAAAAGTTTAAATCAAATAAATTTTAAACAAAAATATATTTTCATGCTTAAAGAAAATCTAGACATATATTATTTTTGATCTGCATCTAAATGGTTAACTTCCTATAAGCATCACATCTTTTTTTTCTGTGGGTCAGGTCTATTAACTGGCAAAGGAAGCAAAGATGACATAAATATATTGCTTAGAATTTAGATAAGAATAAAAAGCCCAAGCTGTTGCAAAAAGGGGGGAAATACATCTGAATATAAACTTGTATGCATCTTTGTAAAGCTGTTTTACTTTGAAGTTTATGTAAGTACATGCCCTCAGCATACCGTGTCCCTTTATTCTTATTTACAAGTATTTTTAGTTAATAAGCTGCACTAATACAAGCTTTATCTTCTGTTCTGTTTTCAATTACTTATATACAGATACTTTCCGCACATTTTAATAATAATTATGGATCTGAATGTAAAAATAAGTCATGCAGCAGACACAACAATAGATCAATAGGCCTCCTGATAGCTAGAACACATTCAGTTAATTGGGAGAATTTTTCTTTTACTGCATTATTTGTATGTGTTTTTTATAATCAATTTTAAATCTGATTTTGGATTGTGTTTTTATTTTATTTGAAGTTTTCGTAGTAACTCTGATTATATTTTTATGAGAATTTTTTTTCAAAGTAAGATACATACCATGTTTATTCCAGATGAATGTAAAGCATACTTTTCACAAGTTATTTAAAATATAACAATAACATTTTATTGTTTTGAATTATAGTTGTGTATGAGTTTGGCAGTGACCAGCCATGGTTCAGAATATACCTGCTGAGTGGAAGATTTCTTGACCTTTCCCTGAGCCCTTTTCTACATGGTAAGCTGAAAAGATATGCTTAGGTAAATAATTTCTAAAGCCTTTATCTCACGATCTCAAACCACTTCTCTCTGATTACATATAATGACAGTTAAATATTTGCATAACTGTCACTTGCTCATTCCTCGTCACCAAGAAATAAACAGAAGATAGTTCACTTCTATCAATCAATAACATCTGCAAGTTTTTCTTTTTTTTTACTTGTTCTTTCTCTGTATTGATACTATACAGCACAACACTATTTTTTTTTCAGATAGGAGATTAATTTAGACGTGGCCACCTTAATGTAAACAACTGTAATTATTTATTAGGTAGTGCAAAACGTGCATACAAAAAATGAGTGCAGGAGTTGTTAATGTCCAGAACAAACAGTTCCTACTCACTGTAGCATTCAGTAAGCATAGATCATTTCTAACCTTATTTAAGAGGAAAATTATATAGGGCAACAGCAGCAAAAACAGTACTCATTTCCACCAGTCTCCTTATCTATTTATCACTCGAAAACTGGAACATGATTAACCCATAGACCCATTTCAGTCTCTAATTGTACTGCAAGGGCAACTGTAAATACTGCACATATGTATAATACATGTATATGTGTATATTCCTGTGTGCGTGTGTGTGTGTGTGTGTGTGTGTGTGTGTGTGTGTGTGTGTGTGTGTGTGTGTGTGTGCGTGCACATGTACGTGTGTGTGTGTGTGTGTGTGTGTGTGTGTGTGTGTGCACATGTACGTGTGTGTGTGTGCACATGTACGTGTGTGTGTGTGTGTGTGTGTGTGTGTGTGTGTGTGTGTGTGTGTGTGTGTGTGCGTGTGTGCGTGTGTGCGTGTGTGTGTGTGTGTGTGTGTGTGTGTATGTGTGTGTGTGTGAGAAAGCTCAACCAATCCACCTGAATGTTTTTGGGAGGTGGGAGAATTCTCTAGTACCTTGACAGTAGAGAGCATGAAAAGGACATACAGACAGAGCCCTGGGTTCAGGATCAAACCTTAAATCTGGGCTGAGATATTACCACTGATCCACAGAGCTTTATGCACAATGATTGCATTCATTCTTGCAGTTTAGCAACGTCAGTCTTGATGCACAGTGAAACTAGCTAGATAGAGTGAAAGATAGATAGATACAGAGATAGCCAGATAGATAGTCAGACATGATTCCTTCCTTTGTCTTTGTAAAAAACAACATTAACCAGCAACTATAATCGCCCTTTTATGATTAAACTTTTTGTCATCATGTGTTAGGCTACTGTGTCAATGAACAAGATGTAGTGCATTAAGTTGCCTTTTTGGTGACATCAGAGTATTTAACATTTCTGGATTTTTAGAGATGGTTAGGAACTTGCCTACAACAGAAGAAGACATGGAACTATGACAGGGATTCATAGAGGTACACCATATTTAAGTAAAAGTAAATGAGGCTGTGTGACATTGACAGAAAACACTGGCTATACAAATGAATGCATGTTACAATTCAGAGCACCTAACTGCATCCATACCCAACCATGCCACCCAGAATGTGCCCGATCTTCAACTGAAATGAAGAAAAAACTGTGCAAGCAGAGCTGTCAGTGCTGCACACTGTCCGCAGCCATGCAGTGAAATTCATATAGAGAAGCAGAAGATTCAATACTTAACATTATCACATGCTGTCTCCTCCATTACATGGTCTTGAGAGAATTAAAATGTGAGCTCAATAACTAAAATGTCTTAGTATAAAGCCACGCTAGTATTAGTTGTGCTGCTCATGTCAACACATCACTTGGCAAGATGGTGCCAGGCACCACAGGAAGCTAACTAGCAATGCGGTATCTGAGCTGCAATGCTGTGGTGTCCACATATGGGGACATCTGTCTGATGCACAAAAAGGAAGGGAATGGGTAATATGTAAAAATTAGAAAAAAACAGGAGAATAACAAGCAGTGGGCCATGCAACAGGACACCATAACTGACTGTGCTGGATGAAGGAAGGAGAGCAACATTTTTGGGGGTGAATCAGGGCCCAGTTTTTCATTACGTAGAGTGAAAGGAAGAGAGTGAAGGGAAAGCAAGCAAGTGGCACACAGAAGACAAACTTGGGCAGACAGACGCACATATAGCAGTTCAGATAAACAGGTGTGGTAGCGCACAAACTGGGGGGAGAAATAAAATGCACAAGGTATGCTACAATAAACAAAAGGAAGGAAGCATTCAAGGCTGAGAAAATTGTACTGTATGAGCTGCTGGTGTGCTGTTCCCTGATGTGGCCCGGGGGTGGGGGCAATGCTAGGATCTATCACCATGTGATGCAACAGGATGGCTCTTTAGAATGATACACACCCTTTCCTGGTGGAATAGTGGAAGTAGACATCTGGGCAGGTGAAGCTCCAATCATTTCCAACTGGGCTTCCATCTAGGCTATACATCAACACCTTGCTCTCTTTATCACCTGTTAAATTGGTGATTGGTACAACTCAGACAACGCAGGTCAGTTATCTGCCTGTTAAGTGTCCAGATCCTGTCTCCAGTGAGGCACTATCATCCTCACTGCCCTCATTTACCTGAAGGACAGCCTCAGCAGAGACAGAATATGATAACATTGCCTGCTAAGTAACTCTATCACCATGATTACAGTTAAGAAACAACTTAGGAAGTTATCCGTAAGTGAATCTGTCTTGACATTGAACTGAATATATTTAAATGATAAGCCAGCACTTCTAAGTGGAACTTATTGTTATGGATGAAAGTCCTGTCCTGCAGCCTATAAAGATTAAATGATTGGTTTTGTGCTCTGACCATGCTGAAAGAGAAACAGCACATCAGAAATTCATGATAGGTGCAAGGTATGATGCCAGAACAGTTCCATAATTAGGTTCTACTAGCTGCATGACGAATAGTAAGCATGTGTGTCCCATGCACATAAATTATCAGATACAAGCAGAATATAGTATAGGTATGCACGGGAGGCACGCCAGATAATTTGTAGGCATGTGAGATGGTGCAACATAACCTCACCCCTGAACAGACACCTGCAGTTACCTACAGGAAATTTACTCATCATATCACATGGAATGTTTTGAGTACCACTTCCACCAGAGGTGAAAGATGCTGACAGTGGCAGGTATATAGTTCCTGTAATGATCATGAAAAATGCTTGACAGTAGCAACAATAGTCTCATACAAGACAGGATAAAAGAGAAAAATATAAAACTACCAAAAATACTATCCACGTGCTGTACTATTTTGAACATTCTTGCCTAACTTCCATTTACCAAGTATGGTGCTCATCATGGTTATGGTAACCTAAGTCATCAAAATGATGCCTGCATTGTTCTCCCATCCAGGTAAAGCCGTTAAGGCAGCTCTTTAGACAGGTTTACCAGGAATCGTCCTTTCTGAATCCTCCATTCTTCCATACAGATGTCCATTAGGTGCGCCAAGAAATAGCTCTGTAGCTAGTAGAGTATGATCTTGCTATCTTTTATGCAGAGTGCAGGCATTTTCCAGCAGGCACTAGCAGAAACTGTACTTCCCCTAAATTTTTATCTATCATGCATGCAATGGGCTTTCTGCAGCCAAAAATTAGGATGACACACACATACTTACACACTCCTCAAGCTTGAACAGAAGGATATGAGTTCTCAGGTGTGAGCCAGGCAGCTAGCTGTACTTTATAGACACACAGCAAAAAATAAATAAATAAAGAGATTCATGCAACCTGACCTAGTTTACCTATACATCATGCAAACAAGTATAAACTTCAGTATGTTTGAAGACACACTGCTATTTTTATAGTGAGTCATGCAGATGTGGGAGGCCTATAGGTTTATAGGTTAATATTAGGCTATCAGTCTGCAGAATATTACAGGCATGGCCAATAACCAGAGGTCAGAATCAAATATGACACTTTATATCTGTAAGGCAAAGACCTTAACCATTATGCCAGTCCTGTCCCACGATTTATCATCCCGATGGATCTATCATATGTAGGAAGCAGTATCCCGATGGATCTATCATATGTAGGAAGCAGTATCCCGATGTATCTATCACATGTAGGGAGCAGTATCCCGATGGATCTATCATATGTAGGAAGCAGTATCCCGATGCCCGATGGATCTATCATATGTATGAAGCAGTATCCCGATGGATCTATCATATGTAGGAAGCAGTATCCCGATGTATCTATCACATGTAGGGAGCAGTATCCCGATGGATCTATCATATGTAGGGAGCAGTATCCCGATGGATCTATCATATGTAGGAAGCAGTGTCCCAATGGATCTATCACATGTAGGAAGCAGTATCCCGATGGATCTATCATATGTAGGGAGCAGTATCCCGATGGATCTATCACATGTAGGGAGCAGTATCCCGATGGGTCTATCATATGTAGGAAGCAGTATCCCGATGGATCTATCCTATGTAGGGAGCAGTATCCCGATGGATCTATCACATGTAGGAAGCAGTATCCCGATGGATCTATCATATGTATGAAGCAGTATCCCAATGGATCTATCACATGTAGGAAGCAGTATCCCGATGTATCTATCCTATGTAGGGAGCAGTATCCCGATGGATCTATCATATGTATGAAGCAGTATCCTGATGGATGTATCATATGTAGGAAGCAGTATCCCGATGGATCTATCACATGTAGGAAGCAGTATCCCGATGGATCTATTCTATGTAGGGAGCAGTATCCCGATGGATCTATCCTATGTAGGAAGCAGTATCCCAATGGATCTATCACATGTAGGAAGCAGTATCCCGATGGATCTATCCTATGTAGGGAGCAGTATCCCAATGGATCTATCACATGTAGGAAGCAGTATCCCAATGGATCTATCTCGTTGGATCTATCACATGTATGAAGCGGTATCCCGATGGATCTATCTATGTAGGGAGCAGTATCCCAATGGATCTATCTATGTAGGAAGCAGTAGTAGTAGGGAGGATAGCAGCATTACTTGAACTGATAGGCAGCTTGATGAAGCACAACATGCTTTGAAAATGTGTTTTTATCTGCCATCCTAGATGTGCTCCTTTACATTAATAGACACATTAAAATAGGCTAACGACAAGCATACGTGTGCATCTATTTGGATTTTGTTTGGACATTGCACTGGTAACAAAGCAGCCCACCATACATTAAGAATTAAGTAATAGTAGACTCATTGATGGAATTATTGACAGTAAATATTTATCCCCTCTTTTACTGCTTCCTGTGCAGGATTTATTGGTGTAAATACTTAACATTTTAAATTTCTTTTACAGAGCTAATAATTCAAACATTACATTTATTAGCAATAACATGCACAAAACTGTACATACCTAGAGAATTGTATAGAATTTATTCTGCTTTTCTTCTCAACATTAATTGATGACTATTTATTTTGATGAATCCCAATGATATCATATTTTTACCACAATATTTAATTGACTAATTTTCATAGGCTGCATAGAATTTCAAGGCAGCTGAGTTTCATGACCAGTTATGCACTACCATTGCCCAATCTTAGGCCATACCCCTTTTCTCTAGGACACCTGGATGAATCAAGTCAGGGGTGCCCATAGATATAGATACATAAATAGATGTCCCCTCCAGAGCATATGCAATACTTAATAAATGGACAGTGCTTCCGATCTCACTTGATAGCTAATCATCTTTAAGCATGAGATCTTTTTTTATCTAGGAACATAACATGTGGGATACTTCCAACTTATTAGATATGTCTAATGAGGTAAATACAGAAAAAAGATTGTACTCTGTAACTGACCTGATCAATGCTAAATATAAGGAAACAGCAAATCTTTTGATTTGGATGATATTCCGTTCACAATTAGATATACAAAGTAGAAAGATTTTCTGACTACTGTTGTCTCTTAAGATTGAACAACACAGAATTATCAACAGATGATCCAAAGTCCATAAAAACATTTTTATTTTGAAGTGGGGATTTGTGCAGTATGCCGACAAAGAAAAAAAGAGATCATTGTTCCCCTCTACTCATCACTCATTAGACCCATTATAGAGTACAACGCCCCTTTTGGCATGTACCTCACAAGACATCTACAACAACTAGAAAGGATACAGAAATACATCACAAAGAGGATTACTGGCCTCAAACAGTTTCCCTACGCAGACCGTCTCAAAAAACTCCAGCTTTACTCTGTCGTATATCGCCTACTCAGAGCCGATCTCTGCCTAACATACAAAGCTATGTCAAACCCAGAGCTGTTGGACATGCTCCACTTAAAGAAATTTCAGTCCCTCTGAGCTACACACTCTAGGGACCTATACCTTGTCACCACAATAAACAAAACATGCTGGAGGGATAGATTCCTGTCCCAGAGACTTCCCATACTCTGGAACAGACTAGCTACCTATGTCAAACAGAGCTGCTTATTAGCACTCTTCAGGAAAAATCTTGATGATTGGATGGGAAATAGGAAATTCACCCCAGGGATTACTTCTGTGGCTCTGCTCGACAGGGGCACAGGAAAATAACTTTCTTGGGTGGCGAAAGCCAGGGTACCTTTTTGGCTAGGCTTATATAGGCCTTAAGGCTAATAGCCTAGTACCTACCTATGAACCTATAAGGGTTTTGCATTTACTTTGAGCCCATTTTATTATTTTATTTTATTTATTATGAGCTTGAAAAGACCGGAGAGCGAATGGCTTAAACACTGAAACTGCAGTTCCTCAAAGTCACTCTTTTTTTGGGGGGGGGGGCTGCCCCCCCCAAATTATATATATCAACTCCAAGATCACACTACAGTGAGGAAAGGGCACATATTCAGATCTTCACTGTACTGCTATCTTACAATAAACACATCGATGAACGACATTTTTGATGTTAAAGCCATTCGCTCTCCAGCCTCTTCGATTTCATGATAGGAACAATTCAGTACACCAGCCATTTATGTGTGCAAGTTCTTGTTGAATAGTTAAAATATCTAAGGAGGGAACTTGACAATAACTCCCAGTTTGCAGTTCTCTGAAAATGTTTAGTCAGAGCACTCTGATACTGGTCTGGAGATCAGAAAAGTAAATTCCAAAAAGAAGGGATCCCAGCAATGAGCCCCGTGGGTCACCACTGGCCACTATCATACTTTCGAATGACCCAAATGCTACTAGCCTTGCATGGGTTCTATCTGTTAGTGAGATTGTTATCCATATATTCTGCTATAAGGCTTCCATTCACTATATTACATGCTAGAAATATTAACAGAGTTTCTGAGATTATTTCTTCTGACTGACCGTGGAAACAATTTTGTATTACTGAAGTGACAGCGAGGACAAACCTGTTATTTTAGTGGGAATATAATATTCCAATTTCTTCTAAAAAAATCACGATTTATTACAACTGGAATTTTCACAACCTAGTCCTCTTCTCCCTGTTCTTTCAGCTTTTGGGATGCTTTTTTGCAGCCTAGAAAATGGATGAAATCCTGCAGCCTCTAAGAAGGTAGATATAGTATGTAATGTTCCTCACTCTGACTGATTTTTGTTTTCTAATCCCAGATTTGTCCCTGTAGTGATTTCTTTTGGCAAATCTTTCTTCAACTAAACATTTAGTAAATGCTAATCCCTCCCTCTCTTATAAGGACGGGAAAGCATTTGATGTATTCATCGGCCACACTTATTTTTAGAATTCATAACTGTTGAGAATATGAGGAACATTATTGCCACTTTTTCTTCTTCTGAGGGATAATCCTTTCTAAACATACATATTTCCTCTGTGTCTCAAGTAACCAAACAATTTGCTTGTGGCTAAGCCGATGTATATGCCACAGCAGCAGCTAGTGAATCTGTTACGAGAAGGTCTGCATGGCTGCACTCTCAACATTTATCTGAGGATGTTAGTCAAAATTATGAATTCTTCCCTTGTGAGGAAGATTGTTTTTTGACTATCTGCTGCTGAGGTCCTGAAAAAGTGTAGCATGTGAATTTGCTTATTCGTGCTCAGCACTTAAGCTACAAATCGCTACAGCACTCAACCATCTTCTTTACCTAGAGGAAAACAGTTTTTGTACATACTTTCCTCACTTGCTTAGAGAAAAACAGCTCTTATACACATTTTCCTCAATAAGTCAGGAAAGTAGTTTTTTATTCAGGCATGTCCAAGGGTCAGCTCCCAGTGTTCTCTCCTGTCTATCTGATGAATCTGGGCATCTTGAGGCAATGTAGCAATTGCCTCATGTGCACAGACAACCCTCTTTTCCTACCACCCAACACCACAACCTGTGAGAAATGCACTTATCCAGCCAAACTAGGGGTAAAGTTCTCTCCAACCAAGACTGAACATGAATGTCAAGAGGAGAAGGTAAAAACTTGGACCACATCACACTCCTCACATAGTCCCACTAAACCTACACCACCTAAATCCACACATAGAAACACAAACACATTCACAGAGGCTCTCAATAATAATCTGCTCAAGCAACAGAGACTTCCAAAGCAGAAACACAAGCAACCACCCCCCCCCAAAAACAACCAAAATGACAGATAGCCAACAGACTCAGTGTGCCAATAAACCATAGTCCATAAGGCAAACCAGTATACCCAGCATACTAGTCATAGGTAACTCTATAGTCAGGCACACTGATGTCCCACTCACCAGCCTAAACAAGGACAATGTTACTGTCAGCTGCTTGTCAGGTGCCAGAATTCTCCACATAACCCACACACTCAGGTCACTCCACACTAAGTACAACTATGACTCTGTCATTGTCCATGTTGGTGTGAATGACCTGAGACGTACCTCCCTGGACTACATGAAAAGAGACATGGAAGAGATCTCCGATCTTATAGCCCAGGCAGGTATGACCCTAGCCCTGAGTAGCATCCTGCCAATGCCCAGAATGATACCACAGTACAAGGACAAAATGGTTGACATCACCAATTGGCTAAGCTTCTGGTGTCATTCTAAGGGGATCCAGTATCTGTCTGCCTGGGATGACATTTCAACAGACCACAAAGCTTTGCCAGAGATGGCCTGCACCAGACACCCTTGGGATTCTGGATACTGGCTAAGGTTCTTGCCACCCCTAAAGTGCCTTTTTTAGGCAAGGTTCAAATGACAAATTCACCACCATGACAGGAACAGGCAAGTACAAACTGAGGGTAATGCTACTCAAAGCTAGAAGTCTAAATCTCAAAATGCACTAACTCGAGGCACTCCTTAAAATGGAGAACATAGGTACCTGTGCAGTGACTGAGACCTGATTCAAGTCTCTAGAGAGCACCCCTGCATTACCAGGCTATAACTCATACCACAGTTTTCGGCCATCTAACCTGGACCAGAACACCAAAGGCAGGTGTGTCCATATTCATTAAGGATATCCACACCTCCAGGCTAGTTGCACAGCATAATGCATCCGAGGTTATCCAAGTGCAACTAACTCTGGGCAAAACTGCAATCCAAATTGTAGCTTGCTACAGATCCCCCACCATGCCCCAGGATTCCCACTCCTCTTTTCTTGATATACTGGAAAATATTAGGGTTCAACCAAACACCCTAATAATGGGCAATTTCAACTACCCCACCATTAACTGGTTACTACTCATGTACCAGCTCCTTCGCTCAACGATTTCTGAAATTCATAAATTCTAATGCCCTAGATCAACTTATCCACACCCCCACCAGGGGCAACAATATTTTAGACCTAGTCATTACCAACATGAGTGTCCGGTGTTCCACACCTGAAGTCAACTCCTCGTTGGTCAGATCCGACCATAAGCTAATCACCCTAGATATCCGCATCCCAGCCCCACCCACCATTAAGGAAACCATGGTACAAAATGTCTCCAAAGCCAACTTCATGCGTCTTAAGAGAGAAGTGGTGAACTTCATGACACCCATGCAGATGGAAAATATAGTTACGACTGCTGAATCCTACACAAATGCACTATATAAGCACTTACACGAGTGCACGGATCACGCTATCCCAAACAGAACGATGGCACTATCCTCCAAAAAAAGGAAGCCAATCTGGTGGTCCCCTGCCATAAACAAACTTTACAACAGAAGGAAGAAACTGTTGCAAAAGAGAGTGAAATCCCATGAGTGGAGGAGCTCCCTGTTCAGCCTCAGTAAGAAGCTGAGATCCCTTATAAGATCCTCCAAAGCTAGCTACGAAAACAAAGTTGCCACTGATTCTAAGGGCAACCACAAAGCATTCTATAACTATGTCAAGAATCTCAATGACAACACCCAGATCTGTTCTGAGTTACAGCACAATGGCATGGAAATTACAGAACCAATTGAAATTACCAACATCCTGGCAGATAGGTTCATTGCTAACTTTACCCCCCCTCTCACCCCCTAAAGGGCCCATATCTATACAGGAAGAATGCAGAGTCCCTGTAATCACATCTATGCAGGTAAAAGCTGCACTCTCTAAAATCAAAAACATTGCATCCACGGGACCGGACAACATTCCAGGCTGCATTTTACATGAACTTCAGAACGAACTGGCTCCACACATAAGCACCATGTTCAATCATAGTCTCACGTCAGGCTTTGTGCCCACTGAATGGTGCACAGCAACAGTTATCCCACTCCACAAAGGAGGAGCCACCACTGATCCTGGGAACTATCTCCCTATTAGCCTGATGAGCCTGGTCTGCAAGGTCATGGAACGCATCATCATGGAACTCATAAACAAAGACATTGGTAATTTCCAAACTCTGAAGCCCACCCAGTTTGGGTTTGTGAAAGGCAGATCATGCCCTCTGAACCTGATCGACTTCTTTGAGGCAGTCACCAAACCCATAGACGAGGGTAAGGTGGTTCACACAGCCTCTCTTGAACTCGCCAAGGCTTTCGACACCATCCCCCATTCTGGAATTATAGCTAAACTCACTAAACTTGGTATAAATCCCTATATCACAAGATGGGTTTCCAACTGGCTCACTGACAGAACCCACACTGTAAAAGTTGCAAACTCCAAATCTGACTTCAAACCAGTGACAAGTGGACTACCACAGGGTTCAGTCCTGGGACCTCTCCTGTTTGGTATCTACTTCTCTGAAGTATAGGCTAACACAGAAGGCCTCTGGCTAATTAAGTTTGCAGATGACTGCAAACTAGGAGCCATAAAAGAGTCCCCAAATGATGTGGACATCCTACAAAAGGGCTTCACTGAAACAGATGCCTGGTGTCAGAGGCATGGCGTCAAGCAGGGGCAGCCCATGCTATTGGACTGCTGGACTGCAGCCCCCCCCAGCTGTAAAAAAAGAAATAAAGTAAAATAAAATACAAAGAAAGAAAGTAACGGACCTTCACGCTAGCAGCATTTCTGATATCCAGACTGAACCAGTCTGGAGCATGTGCAGACTGTCTCAGCAGCAGTCCAGATTAAGAAGCATTCAAGCGCAGAGTTCCCAGAAGTCTATGCAGTTGCAACTGCATAGATTGTCACTGGAAAGGGATCAGACTGCAATGTCAGCAGGCTGGGAGTCTTGCCAGGGAAGGTCATCTCACAGGCTTTCTAGTACAAGGAAGGACTTAGTGCTGCAATGAATGGACCAGTCCCAGATTGAGTGTGTGTAATGCCCCAGGTGCTAGGTAAAGAATAAGGCTTGAACCTTGGGCTCAGGTAGCAAAAGCCTGAATTCCCTACCCACCACCATTTGTAAACACATTGCAGATTTTTACCTCATACTTGTTCTGTTCCTCATAAAATCTGTGGTTTCTGCATTTTTGTGTCCTTGCAAAGCTAGTAGTGCGTTGGTGCAGTGGTAGCATTATTGCCTGACAGCTACATGGTCTCTGGTTTGATTCTTGGCTCTGGTGCCTTACCATCTGTGTGTCCTTCCATCTTACAAAGACATGTATGTCTGGAGTGTTTCACCCTGGGCCTCTGCTAAAAATTAGCTTTTGTTCCAAGTCAGACTTTCCTGGTTAACAAATGTTAAAAATGACACGCATTTGAATATCAGACTTCATATTCTTCAGAAAGTGCATGGTAACACAAAAGTTTTTATTCTAGCAAATTTATAAGTGTATAAGATTGATGTTTGAAATTTGTCCCTATTTTTGGGACTGTATTCCCCCATTATTGGCTTCATCCAGGTTTTGTGCTAAGGTTGAGAGCTATGGTAAGAACTGAATTCACTGAATATGTTTGGGGGCTATATTCCCCCATTACTGGCTTTGTCTGGGTGTTACTGGCTTTGTCTGGGTGTTTTTTCTAAGAGGTGTAGAGCTATGGTGAGAACTGAATTCACTGAATGTTTGGGGGCTGTATTCACCCATTATTGGCTTTGTTCAGGTGTTTTGTGCTAAGAGGTTGACAGATGCCCTATGGTGAGAACTGAATTCACTAAATGGTAGCCATTTAAGTTTCTGTCTTCCTCTTTCACAAAACAGCTGATATGGCATAGGGGTATGTTGCTCTGACTGTTTTGCACAGGGTCCTGGGTTTAAGGCTTGGCAGTGAAATGTATGGTGGTAACCCAACATTTTATTCTAGCAACTTTCCAACATTATACAAGCAATGTTTAAAATGTGTCCCTGGTTTTTGGGCTTTTGTCCCCCCACAATAAACTTTGGCTTTTTCCAGATTTCTTTGTGCTGCAAAGTTCAGAGATACAACTGAGTGAGTAGATTTTACAAGAAGCTGAGAGCTGCAGGGGAGCAAAAGTTCAGTGCTGCTTATGCTGAGTCTGCTTGCATTGCTAATAGTACAACAGGTAGTATACTGGCTTTTGATGCAGAAGGCTGTGGGTTCTACTCCCACAGTACATAGATGCATTGCTGATACTGTACTGTGTTGCAAAAGGGGTGGATGCTGCACTCCTTTTTGGCGAAGATACCTAGTAACTATGACCCTGTTATCAGTTTGTCATCCATTCCCTATTGCAATATTGCAAGCTTATCATTTTTTTTAGTGTAAGATAGGCAATTTATTCCTCAAGGGTAACAGGCACTTTATTTGTAGATGAAACAATAAAATACCAAGTTGTTTGCTAGCAGCAACCTCTTCATTGGTTACAGATATATTTAATGTGGAATTATTTAGATGACTTTTACTTCTTCAGAGATGGTGCATATGTACTTATACTGTTGGACTGTAGAAGTTTGAGTAGACTTTTATGATGGAAATGTTCTGAATTGGGCAGTTTTGTCATTGCTGGGGCATGCATTTTTTTCATTGTTTACTGGAAAATTTTCAAAACAATAAATTTAAAACACCCTCTAAAACTGTACTGCATTGTTCAAGGAATATAATTTAATACAATCAGGAAGGTGTATGAAAGAGCATGTGTATGTTTCGTGTGCAAGGGGCCTGTGATTTGAAAACAGCTCAAACCTAAAGTTAATCTGCCACTGGCAAAATGTATTTCTTTGAATGTGGGTATCAGTTCTGTTTCAGTGATTGTGAGTTTTCAAGGGCAGAGAAGTTTTAATGCTAAGTCTGTTCTCATTGTGAGACTGCATTGCTTTGTTTAGCAGATGTGATATATATTAGTGTTTGTGCTGCAAAATGCAAAATAAAACTTTTAAATGAAGTCCAAATCATCACAGAAGTAAAGCAGTATGCAAATTAGTGTTTATTGTAAATGGGGTGAAATAGCCAAGTAATGATTCATTGGAATGGCTGTAGGGGGGGAAGCTCCATTCGACCATGATTTTATGAGGGGGGAAGGGCAGCAAACCCAAAGACAGCCCCGGCTGAACTATACCTCTCAACTGTCCAGATTTTTGCAAAATGAATAGATTTTTGCTTCTTATTTTTCGTTTGTTCCTCATAAAATTTGTGGTTTTCTGTCAAATCATTTAAGAATGAAGTCACTAAATAATGACAGACACTGAGTTTCAGACTTCATAACCTTCAGAAAAATGCATGCTAAAGCAAGACCTGTTATTCGATCGACTGTCTCAGTTTATACAAGAGCAATTTTTAGTACTGTTTATATGTTCTCCCCATATATTTGGCCTTGTCCAGATTTCCTGCATTAACAAGTTGAGAGGTACATGCAAATAAATTGCTTCATATAATTAGGCATATCCAAACCTCTCAACTGTCCCCGATTTTGGCTCAAAATGTTGCTCTTCCCCTAATAATCCCTCTGCAAAATGGCAATTTTGGAAGAAAACATGGAGGGTTTACAATTAATAAATAACTGTAATAATCAGTTATAGATTACTTTTATTTCAGAAATGCATGTAGATTCTTGCATTTTGTCAACTGCTCAAGTTAGCAGCACTAATATTAAAAAGTGTCCCTTCTTTGACAGGTTCCCAGCTGTATTGTGTGGCTATTTTATATTTTTGAATTACATTTTTGGTCCATTTTTCATAAAATTGTGTTTTTTTTTGGCAAATTAGTGGCAAATCATTAAAGACTGAAGTTAGAAAATAATGACAGACATTTCAGTTTCAGATTTCATACCCTTCAGAAAATGTATACTAATGCAAGACCTACTATTCTATTATCTTTCTAAGTATATAAGAGCAATATTTAAAAATTGTCCTTATTTTTGGGCCTTTGTCCCACTTCTATGTATGGAATTGTCCAGATTTCTTGCTCTGAAGTTGAGAGGTATGACAAATGTGTCAGGGCCATCGCAGTCAGCCAGAGACATTTCAAATTGTGACATACTTGTTGCACCCCACTCCCCCATGTAGTGACTCTGGATGTGTCCAAGCAAGGCAAGGAGCAATTATGCAGTGTAAATGTGCAGACTATCCCCCCATCCAAGGTAGACACAAGTACTACAATGGCTTTTCATCTGTCGTTGATTTTGCAGAATGCTGTGGTTTCTGTCATATTTTTATACTGTTGATTTATGCTTATTATTATTCAGAAAGTGCCTGTTGCTCTGTGTGTAAGTAGCAGTGCTTTAATGACCATCTGGTGAGCTTGTCTGAGATTGTAAGATGCAAATAAGTTTTAATAAGCATACTGTTAAAGAATTGCCAACATTGAAAGCCTTTCTGTTGTTGCCATACAGAGAATACTTACATAACTAGATAACATATAAGCCTTGGGTATTGAAATGCATATGACAGTATTTGTAATAAAGGACAGGATTACATTATTTTAAGAGCTCATTACAGGCTTTACCTGCAAACTGAACAGAATGCCAATCTATCATGTGTGGTCCATAACCTGTGTAGTAATCCTTTAAGCAATGTATGTTGAGCTTGTTTCTTGTTTGCTTTTTATTTTTTACTTTGATCATGTTTTCCCCATGAAACAAGTAGATAGTTGTTGTCAGGCAGCAGGTCTTTTTTGGATAAGAAACATTTTTACAAGTGGGGGTATCACAAAGATTGCTACTTTCAGCATGTTACTTGGTACTTTAATAAAGCTGAATATAAATTATAATTAAAACTGCAGTGCAAGGAGAAGTGGTTTGAGTTGAGTGCTTCTTGTTTTTCTTATACTTGATTTTGACTGGCATTCCAGTAATGTATTTAAAAAGTAATTTATTTTTTCATGCCTCACAACCTTTTTGTTTCCGTCTAGATATTAAGTAAGCTGTCATGCAGCCAATGGATTGAAATATGTTTTTTCTTCTACACTTCGTTTTGTCTTGACTGGACTCTCATAATGATGGTTCGGCACCCAGGACAGAGTATTTAATTAAAGTTACAGTTTTTGTGGTTTTGAGCATAGCTCCTCCCCTTTCTAGTTGGCCACACCAATTCCCATTGACCACCACCCATTCAGCTGTCTCCTGCAGCCCCCCTTTGATTTGAAGTCACCAGCCACCACTGGCCTCAAGCTCAATGCCAAAAAGTGCATTGTCATCCCCTTTGGTAAAAACTCTATACTCATGAACTACCACATAAACGGCAGTCTACTTAACGCCAAATGTGTGATAAGAGACCTTGGGACCCAGGTAGACAGTAGTCTCTCATTTGATAATCACATTGTGACAGTAGTCAGCAAATCCTTCTATATGACACACTCATCACGAAAGGGTTCTCATCCAGGAAAAAAGAGGTCATTGTTCCCCTCTACTTGGCACTCATTAGACCCATTATAGAGCACAACGCCCCTTTTGGAGTGTACCTCACAAGACATCTGCAGCAGCTGGAAAGGCTACAGAAGTACCTCACAAAGAGGATTACTGGCCTCAAACAGATGCCCTACACTGACCGTCTCAAAAAACTCCTGCTTTACCCTGTAACATATCACGTACTCCGAGGAGATCTCTACTTAACATATAAAGCTATGTTAAACCCAGAGCTGTTGGACAAGCTACACCTAAGGAAATCCCAATCCCTCAAAGCTACATGCTCTAGGGATCTAAACCTTGTCAGCACAATAAACAGAACATGCTGGAGGGATAGATTCTTGTCCCAGAGACTTCCTATTCTCTGGAACAAGCTACCCATCTATGTCAAGCAAAGTTTCTCATTAGCACTCTTCAAGAAAAATCTTGATGAGTGGATAGGAAATAGGAAATACACCCCGGGGATCACTTCTGTGGCTCTGTTCAACAGGGGTACAGGAAATTAACTTTTTTTGGTGGTGTAAGCCAGGGATCCTTGTTGGCTAGGCTTACTTAGGCCTTTGGGCCGATAGCCAATACCTACCTATGAATCTATGAAGAGAGGAAAACTGATTAAAAGTGTGACTCAGATTTTCTGGCCTTCCTTCTCCAAGTTTGTTCGAGGTTTTATACATAACTCAGGATCTTTTTACAAAGAACAAAATAAGCAGACTCAGCAAACATCTGACCAGCAATCACGCAAAAAAAAATACCAAGGAGTCTCCAAAAAATGGGGAGCCACCCAGAAACCTGGACAGTACAATGGGTCTAAACAAATATTTTTATATGGTAGCCCCCATTCCTGCCCTAACATCCCTTTAAAGAAGCCTCATGAAGCCAGTCATAGGTCTTTCCTTTCTCAACCAGTTTGTTAAAGTTGTGAAGTTCAAAATGCTATTTGTTCACTACCTGTGACCACTTATTCCTACCTTTTTTTTTTGCACAGATTTCACACTTTTTTCAGTTTTCTATGCCAGCATTCCAATGTCAGTGTTCTACATTATCGTTTGGGTTATCATCTGCTTCAGGGTTGTTCACAATGTGTCTAGCTCCAATGATAGCATACTACAGACTACAATGTATTCCCATTTTTTCTTATTTAGATGACTTGCTTATTTTTTCAGAATCTTTTTCAAAATGTCAGGAATCTCTCACTTGGACAAGGAATGGGTTTACAGGAGAACATTCAAAAGTTTTTTTTTTTTTTATTCCTTCCCACAGGATTGTATTCCTTGGTTATCACCTAGATACTACAATTCAATTAGCTTTTTTCACATAAGGAAAAGTAGATTTATTCCTGAGTGTTTCCACTCAGTCCATTTCTAAGGCAAATAGGATTCATGGCATCTATGATTCTCATGATTCCTCTAGCAAGACTCCATGTGAGAAAGATTCAGGAGTGAATAAAATACGTATGGTCCCAACATCAACACATCATGAGCTTCAAATTCCAGTTTTGGGATTTTAAAAAAGGGAACTGCTTTTGTGGAGAGACCAACTGCATTTGAATCCAGGTATTTCATTCTATCTACTGCTTCCTATTAATATGTGACAGCAGATGCCTCAGACATTGCATGGGCAGTTGTGCCTTCACAGGTAAAAGTGCAGAGTCTATGGAATAAAAAGGACAGACCAAAACACATAAGCACAAAAGAGATGTTGGCTGCTATAAATGTACTTGCCTTTTTCAATCATTTGTGGTCACTGGGACCAGTGCAAATGATTACAAACAACACCATAATGATGTGGGACATAATCAAATGGAGGGGTTCCAGATGATATCCTCTGTGCAGATAAATCATGGCACCTCAAATATAGCTATTCATCACAATCTCACCAAACAGACTTTACATCTTTATATTTTGCAAGAATAAAAAAAACTTGTGGCAATCAAGCTGAGTAGGAAAGAGACAGTCCCTAACAAATGAAAATTGAGTCTGGGCTGTTTCAGGATTTTATCCAGATGTAGGAAATACCACAGATAGATCTGTTGGCCTTCTTGACATCAAACAACTTGAAAAATTCTGCTCCAGCACCCCTGGAAAGCAGGCCTAAAAACAGATGCATTTTTATTTTCATGGACAGGAATGTTTTGGTATGCATTTCCATCCTTTACAATGTTATCCAGGATCATGGTGAACATACAGAAGGACTATCCAAAGATCATTGTGGTCACTCTCTTCTGGTTTAGGAAACAGTGGTTCTCCTTTCTTTTGGAAATGGCCAAAGGCAAATACCACAAGCTTTCTCTCAGGCTGTACCTGCTCTCACTGGACACTGGTTATTTGATACATTCCAACTTGAAACAGCTATAGAGATGTAATACCTTTTACATACATATTCTCTGAGAAAGTACAGCAGGTATTAAAAGAGGAAAATAAACCTTCTTCAGGAAATCCTATATTTGCAAAGGGAAATATTTTCTATCTGGTACCATACTAAGAGGCAAGACCTGCTTTAAGGCTAGGATCTTTCTAGTTTAACAAACTGAGTTATCCACTGGCCTTTGTATGCCCTCTGTCAAGTTTCATTTATCAACTATTTTAGTATATCTGCCCATAGATCTCCCTCTTTCAATTCATTCACATATCAAGACATTTTTGAAAGAGGTTCTGCAAACCCATCCACATAGAAAACAAGTGGCTCTTTCTCCTATAAATCTTAATCTTGTTTTATACAAAATATATCTCTTTGTTCCATCTGAACTGGCTCAACAGGTTGTTTTGAGGCTCTTAACATGGAAATCACTTTTACTGTTTGCTCTGATGTCTACAGGAAGATTGTCTGAGTGGTAAGCAATTGTGGTGGGCCAACCATATCAAATTTTTCACAATGATAGAGTTTCTTCATGCTTCATGTATGCCTAAAGTAGTATCCAAGATTTCTTTAAGCCAAGCTATCCATCTCCCTATCTTCTCTTCTGAAACTAAAAATGAAAAGAATAGATTCTTCATACTCTGGATACCCTCAGAAAACTCAGATACTGTCTTGATATGAGTAAAATTAGAAATTCTGATCAGTTTTTCATTTGCTGTGATGGTAAGAACAAAAGGGCTATCAGTGTCAAAGCAGACTATTTCCAAATGGTTGTTCTATGCTATATCTTTTTATTATTGTCACCATAACATGTCAATTCCAGGCAGGATAAAGATACATTCTACTAGGGTCTTGGCTTCATCATTGTCTTAGGAAAGGAGTCGACTCTAGAAATATTCTACAAGCAGCAACTTGGTCCTCTGTACATACTTTTACAAAACACTACCAACTACATTCCTTTTCCTGGTCTAGAGCATGCTTTGCTAGGACCAAGGAGCTTCTGGACTCAAATCCTTCCTCCTCCCAACACTTACCAGCTATGATAATATTAATCCACCATTATAGTTAAGGTTACTGCAGCTGTGATCAAATGATGAACCTAGTATAGTTGTTAAAGTAATCTTAAAATAGCAGTAAATGTTCGAATGATCATTACTGCAGCAGCCACTCCACCCTTCCATCCCCCTTACTTTTGTATGATTTTTGTTTGGTAGGGTGAGGATATTGGTTATTTACACAGCATCGACCTTTTAAGGTCTTGAGCCTCATTTATTCAGTTGGCATGAAAGGACAGTGGGGCTTGGTATCCAGACCATTGACTTTCTCCAGTTCTGCTGAAGCAATGGTCTAGTCATTTGGAAAGTACCCTTAAGCTTTGGAAGCTAGCCAGCTGTTATATCCTATGCAAAATATAACACTTAAAGCTAAAGCTACTGCAGCAGTGGTCATTCAAACACCTGCTCTAATGGTAAGTTTCGTTACACAACTGTACTTTCTTCTGCAATCTGTATAATGCTCATATCAAATGTAATAAATGGAACAGTATTTCCTTCAGTGGAATAGTGTTTCCTTCTATTTTAGTAATCATGGTTTCCCTTTTATTATAGATTGATTTTGTGACATTGGCAGCACTTCAGAAAAGTTATCACATGGTACCTGTTTAACATTATTGATAAACATTTTGGTTATCAACCAGAGCCTGAAATATTGTATTGTATAATTGATGTAGGTGAAGAACATAGATAGATAGGGTGTAAATCTCTGTAGTCCCTCTATATGTTTGCTACAGTAGCATGGCTCATAATCTGCCTACAATTACTCAGCCCTCAAATTTGTAAAACACTTCTTTTATCCATGGATATTTTCATCCTATCAATTATCAGCTAGCCAATTTCATGTGTTCCTTCGTGCCCAAAGGTTTCAAATGCTTTTTCCTTAGAATCTAAAAAAAGTGTATTTATTTATTTATTTATTGGTCTTTGTTGATGGGAAAATGTCTGAGAAAGTGAAACCCATTGTCAGTGAAGGCCCGGGGGAAAGCTCCACATTTAAGTCACCCATGATGTTCATTTTTAATTGCAGGATAAAAAAGTCTATACACAAGCTTATTTACATTTTTTAAATATTCTTAAATATTTCTTACGTAACTATAGCATTTTAACATGAAAACAAGACAAAAATTAAAAATCAGATAATTATTAAATAGAAAAATAATATACAATAACTTTAAATGTATTGGCAACAGCTGCAAATTTAGAATTTTATGTTTCCTTCATTGTGCATGATTAGTTTCTCATTTTATGAAATTATCTATCCAGAGCCTGACTGTGCCTCTCACACTTGTTTCTTGGCTCTCCTGAATAAGATATGATTTCTACAAATGTAAAACATTATCTTTTAAACTTTCTTGACTTTTCTTGTGTAATAGCAAAAAATTTTCCTTCATCTTTTCAGAGGTATTAGTGGAGGACATATGTCGTAACCCTGACAGAAGTTGCTCAGTCGTTGGTTTTTTCATATCAGTGCCATTGCATTACATCTCTGTGATTTGTTTCACTCATCTGACCAGTTCATATCACCAACATTTTGTTCAACAGGTCTGTAGAGGTAAGTAATGCTTCTCATTTTGATTTTCTGTGTACTGTCTTAGGGCTTACTCACATGTAATCTCTGCTCTATAAATGGAAGACTTACCACTTTGCTCATAAAAGTATGAAAAACTGCATTCCTCAAGACCAATGTCTGCTATGTTGAGGGCTTTCTCCTACTATGCACTTGTGGAGCTGGTATATACATGTTTGGGGTTGGGGGCTTGCCCCTACAGAAAAAAATAATTTCCAGGTTATTGTCTTACATGGCTCATGCAGGTTTGCAGCACGTCAAATGAGCTTTTTGCAATTGTATGTCTCTTCTGAGAAATGTAATACCAGCAGCAATCCTCCACACACCTTTCCATTGTAAACTAATATTTCATTGGTGCATTTACTCTTTGTCCACACACCTTTCCATTGTAAACTAATATTTCATTGGTGCATTTACTCTTTGTCCACACACCTTTCCATTGTAAACTAATATTTCATTGGTGCATTTACTCTTTGTCCACACACCTTTCCATTGTAAACTAATATTTCATTGGTGCATTTACTCTTTGTCCAGTTTTAATGGATAGCACAGAGAAATTTAATGCTGCACAATAGACTATGGATGAAAAAGAGGAAGGATGGACACACAACAGGCTGAATGGGAATGACTGTGCTCCAGATAGCAGACTTCTCTAGAAAGCGAGGAGGACAGAGAATATTGTAAATTATTGGACTAATGGATGCAACCCAAAAAATCTTTGCAATTATTGACCCTCGCCTCCAAAAACATTCACTGTATGGGTCATAAATACTGGAATGGTGGTGCATGCTGGCTTTTTACAGAGATGAAGCTGCTGTCTGCAAGAATCACTTTTCTGGTATGTACTGGAAAAACAGCACACTATAGCAGTAATGATGTTTTCTTGGCTAATGGGTGTTATAAGTATTTATAATTGTAATTGGATGGAAAATAGAAAATACACCCCTGGGATTCCATCCGTGTCCCTGCTGGACAAGGGCATTAGGTGCTGACTTGTGGGAACATGGACTAATGTATTGGCTAGGCTTAAAAGAGCCTCAGGGCCAGTAGCCTAGTAACTTGCTATGATCCTATGATAATACACTAGTGATAGTCACTTGTATGCACTAATGTGCAAAAAGACATGATTTGAAGATGAAAATCAAAATATAGCAGAGAACTCTCACTTCACAAACACACAGCAATCTAGGAGATGGTACTTGAAGAAATTATTTTTTTGTATTTTTTTTTTTACATTTTTTATTGTGATTTACATGTTACTTTTTCCATAGCTCTGTGATCACAGTTATAAAGGCGGATCATCTTACATTCAGAATTTCAATAGGAAGCATCGGATAACACATAACTTGAGCCAAAAATGAGCATTTTTACAGTTCCTTAAAAAAATCTATTGTCACATTGACAGCTTTAAGATTATATATTTTTTTCCTTTTTTCTTTTTCCCCTTATCAACAACTCAAAGTATCTTACTGAGCTGTACCTTTAGTAAAAACAGACAAAAGATAAATAAGATTAACCAAAATAAAATATTAATTTTAGCGGTCTAAACTTGTTACCATAGTAAGGCATCAAGTGAAAAAAATTGCCAGCAATCATCACCCTGCCTCACCTCATCCCTGCCTTACACCATAATGGCCTATTTTAGAGCTGCTGAAGAAAATGTGTTTATCTTATTTGGGTTACTTCATACAATCCAGTAAGCCTCCCTGAACCCAACAAACAGATACCTTTCATTTCAGCATAGATAACTAAAACGGTAAAGAGCAAGAAGAGCTCAGACAGATCTTCAGCTACCAACTCCTACTCCTAGCTGGCATGTGCTACATTCCTGGATTTCTTGACATGTCTTAGGAATGCTTGTGAGATCTATTCTTTGCTTTTTTTTTCCTTGTGTGTTTCTGAGTTCGTTTGTCTGTACCTCACCCTCACCAGTTATGAGATGAGTTCCATGTCTCTCTCTGTCATTTCTCTAAACTTGTGTGACCGTATCAAGATGGCAGTTAGCCAGACTACCATTAGGGGTATTTTGTAATGTAGTCAACCCTTTGACTGAGCATGTCTGCAAGGGCCTTTAGTGTGGGCATACAAACAAGTGATGTTTCAAAATGACCTTATTTGCCAGGTAGATGTATCCCCATAAGATCGGCCTTCTTGAAATCAGATTCTTCCATCAAGCTCTAGTCTCACCCAAGGATTGTAGGCAGGATATGCACCCACATTCATGCACTAACTCCCTCCACCTGAGAGTGGCAATCTGGGTTTGCCTTGTCTTTCCTGTCCCTCATAGTCAGCTTCTTAATCACACAGTTTGACAGTGATTTTTTTACGGGTTGGGCCATAATCAGGACTTCATCTTTCTATGACACAAAGGAACTATTCTTCATCATGGAAATGAAAAAAAAAAAATTCCTTTGATCCACAACATTTTTAAGCTGACTGCCTTCTGTTTGCAAACTCTAAATAGAATTATTTGCTGGAAAATGTATCTGGATACTTTGACTCTTTGTAAGTCTGGTTTGCTTACAAACAAATGCAGTATTATTTTTTTTCCAGAACAGAAGAGAGACGATCATCTACAAACATGTTCTATCTTGCAGCAAAAACAACATACTGCTCTTACCGTGGCTGCCTGTTAGTATTACAGATAGGTGGCAGGTGTGTTTACTTACTTCCTTATTGTATCTTCCACATGTAAACCTTTGCAATACAGTGTTAAAACCATAGCTGATGTGAAACATGTCGAAAGCCCAGCCTTCATGTATATAGACATTTCCCCTTTTCTTTCCTTCTAACATACCAAAAGCTTCTTTCTTCCATCCAATTCAAACAATATACTCCATTCTTATCTTCAATTGATGTTTCATTTTTGACCACATTTTCTAAACCATTATAAACCCACATCAGTTTACCTGTCATCAACCCTTATACCTTACCATCCTCTGTCTCTTGGAGCAAATAAATAAGAAAAATATATTTCTAAAGTCGGTATTGCTGAGTAAGGAGTTAGAGTATACAAGAAGGATACTGTTGAGCTACAGACTACCTTTTTATCACCAGTATTACTTAAAACAGTCTTCCCTTTACTTTATCACCTATAGATATTGTAAGTGCACTATGTAACATATAGGATATTGACTATGTCTAGTGGAGCATATGAGAAATGTGCCATCGATGTTATCCTTCTGGACAATAATTAGAATATAAAATGTCTGACTGTCTGTATTGGAAAGGGTCCTTCTACATCATGAATTCCTTAACCAGTAACATCCAAGAGTGCAAAATGTAAAAGGTGAAACGGTCCTGCTTCAGATTTTAAAACGTGCAAAGAAACTGTAGTGTACTGGTAAATAGTCTAACCTCAGGAATGTTGTAGTTTTATTAATATCCTTCCTAGTCTCATAAATGTAGTTAACTGTCAAAGGATAAAAATAACATATTCATTCACAGAGTTCTGTTTGTTTCTCCTGTACTTCCCATTAGCTTACTAGTTGCTCCCCCACAAACTATGAAATGTCTGTAAACAAAGCCTCAAGTGTGAAAGTTCAAACTTTAATAAAGTTAATTATTTCATTTTACTATTTTACTCTTAAGCTGCTATTGATGGAATGAGGTTATATTTTTGCCTTAAATTAAAAAAATGCCATCACATTTTTCATTAGTTCTGAAGTCCAGAGTTATTTCTTTAAAAGTCAGGAATGAAGAAACAATGTCTGGAATGTAAAGACTTAACCTCAGGAATTCCAACATCTTGGTATTTAATGAAAAAAGTGACTCTCTGAACTCAAAAGGCTTCATATGGTTATTTATAAAGTATAAAAAGAAATAATTTCCTTGCAGTTATGGATACAACTCCAAACTGAAGTTAATGCTAAAAGTTTGCTTTTTCTTAAAGAACTCAGAACTTCATTTACTAGGCATTTATCTGACTGTATATGTTAATTTGAGACTGCAAGTGTTTTCATTACTCACATCTTTGCATATCTATAATACTTCTGTGGTTGTCTGGAAATTATCCAATAAAGGCATCGAATCCAAGGAAGTCAAGCAAGCAGATCAACGTAGTACTAGTAATAGTAAAGTTATTTAATGTTTCAACTCCAAAATACAATAAAATGGGCTCATCACAAACCCAATACACAATCAAATGTTTAGCGCTCTTTCACCTAGTATAGTACAAGGCTTCCTCAGAACAAAGAATAAAATCCATCAGGTGTGTTAAATACTCTCCTACTTAATTAGTTAATTGTTTCTTAAAGAAATCATCCCTATCCTAAGTAACATATTTCAATGTGTGTATACATTCAAAAAATCATGTAACTTTCAGGATTTTTTAGTGTAATTAGCATAACACTTATTAATAAGTTACTCTTATGTTAACATAAACAAATAAGTGTATAAATAAATATTTAATACACGTTATTATGACTGTTAAAATAATGAATGACCCTATTTTAAAATACTATTATGGTTATAAAACATAAAATCATAACTTGACTTGTCGTAATTTTAAAACACTGTTAATACTGATGTAGTCGTTGAGGCCAGGAGGTCTACCAGCATCAGTCCTTAACTGCCAGTATAGCTCCCTAAATTCAACCCTGGACTCCCAATTACCACCACGAGGATCAATAGCTACCTGTTCCACCACTGAGAATGTAGTCTTCATATTATTACATACTAAAGAGTGCCTGTAAAGGGATTAAATTCTTTACATTTGGTAATCTCATAGAGATGTGCGTAAATCCTCTTCCTCAGGGTACGTACAGTTTTTCCAATATAAAAACTGTTGCAAACTCCACAAATTCCTATGTATATTAACCCTTTCGTGCCATGATTATAATGTTTGGAAGCTACCATCCTAATACCTCTAGAAGGAATCCAGATTTCACTCTCTTCTGAAATATACTCACATTGATGGCAGGCACCACATTTAAATGTACCTCGTCTTGACTTAACAACCTTCTGTGTGTTCTCATTTTTCTTTTCAAGCATATCCTTCAAATTCATACCTCTCCTTCTCACAAAAGAAGGGTGTTCTAGAATGTGTACCCCTGTGTCCTCATTCACTTTCAAAATAGGCCAATATTTATTGATGATATCCTCTACTTTACATGATGTAGTAGAAAAAGTGTGTGTAAAGGCCACTCCATATTCAGTTCTTCCATCACGGTGTGTCATCTCATCTGTAAACCCTAAGCCTAATAAGCTAAGGTGTCTATAATATAATAGATTTGGGGTAACCTCTTTCTAAAAAAAGGAAAGTTAAAGTCCTGACCTCATCTAAAAATACAGAATTGATACAAGTCATTCTCTATGCCCTTATAATCTGACCCTTTACTGTCCCTTTCTTTTGATAGTGTGGGTGCCCACTCTCAAAATGTAGGTATGTGTTGGAAAAGGTTGGTTTCCTGTATAACCTAGACTGAAAACAATTGTTTGATTTATCCTTATATAATGTAACATCTAAATAATTGATGGAAGAGTCGTTGATAGCATGCGTAAAAGTCAAGAATTCAGTGGAATTGTTAAGATAAAACATAAATTCATTAAATTCTCCTGTTGAACCTTTCCATAATAAACAAATGTCATCCAGGTAGTGGGTATAGAAGGTATTATGTCTCCGCCAATCTGAATTAAGGACAAACTTCTGCTCCCAGTAGTACAGAACACAATTAGCATAAGGGGGGGCACAAGCTGCCCCCATAGCAACTCCCTTTCTTTGCTGGTAGAAGTCTCCATTAAAATAAACAAAATTATTGTTCAAAATTGTTTCTGTAAATTCCATAATCAAATTAATGATGTTGTTACCTAACCCTGTTTCAGTAAATAAGATTTCCCCAAACCATTCTAGTAATGTCTCATGTGGGATCCAGGCTTACATGGAATGTTATCCATTTCTTGTATTTTAAAATTAAGAAGTTTGGTTAGGTAATTTTATTGTATTTATTTTTGTAGATTGTATCTATTTTAATTTCTTCATTTATTTTTTATCTATTTCAGCATGGCTTACAAAAGTATGGATATTCATTTTACTGCTTGTTCAGTAAGGTTGAGTCCTCAGGGAAGGGTTTGAGCAGGTGTTGTGAATGCATTGGCTTAATTGCTAAGTAGTCATGTGATTTATGAGCTTTTTATTAAGGTGTAAGCTGAATGTGTTGTTTGTTTTTCTGATGAAGTTGGTGTGGGACACTGACGAAAAGCCTATTTTTGTTGAGCTTAAAATAAAATTTTAACTTGCAGTTTATCAGCATCACTGTGTCTGGAATTGGTGCATCTGCTGAGGTTTATCGTCCTGCAGGCTTCCTTTTTCAAGTTAGGATATAAAATGAGACCAGACAATAGGTAGACCATGTGGTACCATTTCTCAGTAACAAAACCCATGCCTGAAAATGTACCCTTAACAGGTTGACAGCTTGTTTAAAGTACAGTAAGAACATAACATGCTTTTGAAAACAATTAACTAAAGACCTTTCTGTGTGTTATCAAAACAAACTTTCAATTTAAAGTTTTTTTTTTTTATTACTGTTCTTATCAGGGATTATATTCAGTTTACCTATGTGAATATAATTTGTGGAGCACGTTGTTCTTTGAAAAGAGATGAAAGCAATCTTGAACTAATTTTACTTCCAAGACTGGATATGAAATTGGATCTTCCCAACCGTTCTTGCAACTAAATAATACTTAACATATATTTGCAATGGTGACCATAATGGGTGGAAGTCTAAGCTACAGAAAAGAAGAAGAAGCATTGGTTTGTATAATGTAAACTGGAAACTTTATAATGACTATCTAAAAGATGTACAATTTCTTTACTTACTGATGAAAAAAAAAAAGAAAAGAAAAAAAAAAAACCTCTGCACTGTTTTTTCCCTCATTTTCATTGTAGTAAAATATTAGCATTTGCAATAATAAACTAAGAATTGTGTAACTTGGAGAGTATAGGAAGAAGTGATTTGTAGAATCTAATTACTTTCCACATTTTGCATCTTAGAATAATGGACATTGACGTTATGCAAATTCTTATGATAAATTTCAGATGGATTATATTTATATCATGAACACTCCAGAAGAGTATAAAAGAATGAAGAACACTCGCAAAAGAAAATATAAAAACTCTTTGGCACATACCAAGAAAACAAAAAATAAAAAAAACATAAATGGATAAAGATATCTTGAAGTAAAAGAGTTTAAAAGAGTATTTAACTAGAGAGGACAATCACATAGCTAAGCAGAAAAAAAGAGCCTATGACTGAACTCTTCAATATCAAAAGTAACACCATAATAAAAAAAGTGAGTAAGATTGCTATGACTTTAAAAATAAAAGCAGTGGGACAGATTCTCACTTCAACAAAGATTCCATGCTGTTACTATTCCTTGAGCTGCTTCTAAACTTTCTGCTGCTGTTACACATACAGTGCAGCATTGCTGCATGTAATTGACTGCCCTATATTGAGTATTTTCTTATTTCCTAGAGTAGCTTGATAATGCAATTAGTATAAATAAGTAATGGACTGTTTGTACCCCTGGAAGAAACATCACTCTTAATGTGTACTGATGTCATCATGCCCTTGAAATTTGTATCTAATACTGTAGCTATGCTCTATCCTGGTTAATTTGCAAATACACTTTCAGATGAGCAGCAATAAAAATATTCATTCCTCTGTCTTTTGTTCTGAACTTTGCTGTACGACACTTATTGTAATGGCTTCCCTTATAATAAGCACAGAACTGATCGGCTGTAGCAATCTTTCAGTCACAATAAGAACACAAATTTCAATAAATAAAACAAAACAATACCGCCAGATAAAGCACTCTTATTAAGGTCCAAATAACTAAGTAAAAGATAATAAAGAGTGCACCATGTAAAGCCAAGTTGAACAAAACTCCAAGACTCTTCAGGTAAAATCAATAATCCACGTTTATTGGAAAAACAAACACAGAAACTGCAGTGGTATAAGCGCTTTCGCGTTGCTCCTCAACGCTTCTTCAGATATAACTACAATAAAAAAAACCCTCCCTTTGTACAAAAAACATGATGACATCACGACATTCAATGAAACAATTAAACAGTTAAAGCAATATGACTTAAAAAATAATTAGTGCTTAAGGGACCTAGATGTTAAGAAGGGCTTAATGGATAGCCTTTCATTAAGCCCAAATCTATGGGCTTGTAATTTCATTATCCACTTGCCCTCCCTTTCTTCTGTTCTATTTTTTAAATTACCCAACATTTTTCCTGTGTTGACTAGTTCCAAGACTTGAAAACTAAAACTATGTGTGCTTCCTAATTCTACTATGTGTTTCGCGAGGGCATTTGTAATATTACTTTTGCTGATAGCATAAACATGCTCTCTTATACGCTCTCGTAGCGACCTAGTTGTCATACCCACATAGAACTTCATGCAAACTTTACACGTTGCTACGTATACTAAATTCATAGATTTGCAAGTGGCTATCCATTAAGCCCTTCTTAACATCTAGGTCCCTTAAGCACTAATTATTTTTTAAGTCATATTGCTTTAACTGTTTAATTGTTTTACTGAATGTTGTGATGTCATCGTGTTTTTTGTACAAAGGGAGGGTTTTTTTTTATTGTAGTTATATCTGAAGAAGCGTTGAGGAGCAACGCGAAAGCGCTTATACCACTGCAGTTTCTGTGTTTGTTTTTCCAATAAACGTGGATTATTGATTTTACCTGAAGAGTCTTGGAGTTTTGTTCAGCTTGGCTTTACATGGTGCACTCTTTATTATCTTTTACAAATTTCAATAACACTCACTAGTTGAACACAGTCAGGGCTTGCAGTAAGGGATGACAAACCATGCAGTTGCTTGGAGTGACATTATATTCTACAATAGAACAGGAAAAAAGGGATGTACCAAATCTACCATTTTCAGTAGAAAGTACTTCTCTGAAGCCTAAAGCTGAATTCAAATGTGAGTCGTCTCTTCTATTACCAGAAATTTTTGTGCCTTGTTATTTTTGCACTGAAAATTTCATGTAGACATGTCATTAACATTAACAAATAATTAATCCTGATTTGATTGATTGCCATACTAGGAAGTAAGTCAGTTTATTTCATTATTCTTATGGAATTTTTTGTTCCCAGATGTCTGCCACTTAAGAGATGACATGAGGAATTGCTTATTGAATGTACTCTGATCAGAGAATAATTTATCACTGTTAAGTTTAGCAAGAGGTGTAAATGTAATTACTATGATGCCCATACCTTCCAGCTTCTTGGTCAGGAATACTAGGTAAAGCCAAAATAATGGGGGACAGTGGCCAATGGTCACAGACATTTCAAAATATTACTCTAATTCAATTAGAAAGTTAACAGAACATCTTGTTTTGTACTAACTTGCATGTTTTGAACAATACAAAGTATGAAACTTGAATGTCTGACATTATTGGCTCACTGTAATCCATGGTGATTTATCAAAAATTTAGAATTTTATTAGGGGCAAGGCAAAATATGAGTCAAAATCGGAGATGTTTTTCAAAATTTCAGACAACTAGTTTTGAACTGTCTATCCAGAAAGCATCCAAAATATTGTTGGTGCTAACAATACAAAACAGATGTGATTGCATGGCCAGGCCTCTTGATCCTATTTCTTTTGCATCACTTCATTATAGCAGTAGATAAAAAGCATGTGCATATAAGGAACAGCACAATGTATTTCTTATTCGTGGTTTTCTACTATATTGTGTTTATATACTGCAGTACCTGATCAGTGCAAGGGTGCTTATAGTAGGACTGAAGAGAAGAAAAAGTGGAAAAAAAGTTGATATATTTTTTGTACTCTTTTCTGAAGGCGTTCATTTGTGATTTATGGTTTACATTTTTCTGTTCTTTTTGTGAATCCTTACTTTGTGACTGCTCATCCTCAATGGTATCCATAGAATCAGATGACTAAGGAGGGGTAAGAGAACTGAAGATAATGGGATGGGAAATGCCTACAGGGACCAGTTTGTAGAAACAAGCAGCAACATGGTATGGATGAGAAGAGAAAAAAAATAAGGGGTAATTGGGGAATCCAACACATTTTGATGACAGCAGGTGTGACAAGTTATATGTAGTTATGACAGGTTTTGAAAGAATGCGAAACAATCTTAATATAACAGAGAGTGAGAAAAGCAGAAGAAGAGAAAGAAGAAGAAAGGAAAAGTAGGAGATGGACCTTGGGAGGGAGGATGGACACAGATTGGTCAAATGGCACCCTTAGAGTAAGGCCTGATCTCCAATGAGGAGGGGACCGGGTTAGTAGAGTTTGTGTTACACATGCATTTGTGGGAGGTCTTAGACAAGAGTGATAATATAGTGGGCACCGACTAGTGCTACACAGTTGGAACAAGTGCAATTGCACAATAATGAAAGCAAGATTTGTTGTCTGCACGAACAAATATTTTGGAGCAACACACAAACAGTTTTTTTGCAATCCTTTCAATGTTTTAAGAGATTCTCCTCTGAGAGACTATCCATTCCACAGTGACCTAAGGATTTCTGGTTAGTTGTTTTGCAATTATATGAATATGGAGTCTGATGTCGTTATGTGCTGTAGGAGCTGTCAGGATAAAACAGCACTAGACATTTGTAACACCTGAGATTGGTATCTTACTCAGTAGCAGACAGCTTGAAGGAAATGATTGTCACAATTAATAATAAAACAGGTATGTAAGAAAATATAAGTACATTGTGAACACTGCTGATTCCTGGTCATAACAGTTTTAGATTTTGTTTACATGCAAAGTAAGTTCAGTCTCACATAACCAGTTAGGAGGGAGTCATTCATTCTATACTAATTGTGGGAAAGCCTTGAAGCAGAAAATTTGAGTGGAATTATTCAAGAATTAGTAAATGAACAACTTTGGCAAAGTGCATGGATTGTGCTGCATAAAATGGCTTACCCGTGCCAGCAATAATGGTGATCATTAGGCAGCAATTGTTGATAATGATATATATGAAATCATCTACCAGGAGATTTAAAGTATGCTCTCTTGAGACATGCTTTTCATGATGATGACCAGTTCTAAATATAAAGCAGAAAACACAAGTGGAGCATCAATTCCATCCTCAGTAATTATGGCACATTTCCTGTATTATATTTCCCTGAAACCTAATAAGACAAACCCTCCTAAACAAATGGCAGAAAAATGATATGTTGTATGTCATATTTCACATCAAAGGGGTAATACGTTATCATTACCTTAACACCAGTCCTGCTCGCATAAGCAGGTCTATTTTATATTACAGCTTATTGGGTGGAGTCTATTATGTAGATACTGAATTTACTATAAAACTAAATCACTTTTACATATTTAAAGTTAATTAAAGACAATTACTTAATATGCCCACAGATGATACCTTACTTTTTTCCAAAATATATTTGTCTGGGTCACAAGGAGTGGGAACGGGTAAGGGGCAACTTCTCAACGATGACCTCAGTCATTAGACTCGTACTGCTGCAGTGGATATGTGGCATCTGCCAAATTCCAACTAATTGATTCATCTAGGAATTTAGCCAGGATTCTAATAAAAATATACAATAAATTGCCAAGTTTACTAACACCTGGCCAACTGTTACAGTTTTGAATTAAGCTGCCTCTCTTCTTACTCTGTGCAGTCATAGGAGTATTAGCTTTAGAAAAAAAAAAATATATATATATATTATTATTAACGGTGCTGGCCAGTTCTTTGTGGCATAGATAAACCCTAACTATGATCCAGTCAATCAGTTTAACAGCTACAGTGCTAGTTTGGAGCCAGCAGGGGGGAGAGGAAGAAATAATGATATGTGGGCCTACTTACTTTTCTTAGGGAGAGGGTTCGAGAAGCATATAAGTGTGGCCATCTCTATGTCTGGACATAGGGGGGGCAGAAATAAAGAGAGCAACAATTCAGATTGGACTGTACTTGAGATATGGGTAGTCCCACATACTAAACACAGGTACAATTCACTCCTAGTAAACATTCTTCGTAGCAGACGTATCCACCATCGGGATATCTGCAGGTATGGTGGATACTGCCTCTAAACTTTTAGAGTTAATGTGCTTTGAGCAGAAGTAGTGGTGGTGGGTTTCTGTGGCTCACTCTCTACACATGTACTACTAAGAGGATGAATTGGCACCTGTTACCTGGTGTTGCCAAAAATACCATTTGGTAGAATTTATATACACATGGCTTGACTGGAGGGGCACTAAAGATAGAAGCCTCAGTGCCCCAAGCAGATGCACTGAGAATTACAATCCGCAGGCAAAAATAAATGCCTACATAAATACACATGTAAATGTATTAAACAGATACAGTTTACTTTTTTTAAAGGTAGGATAAAAAATGTTGTTTTGATGTAGTAAAATTGCTCATTAAATAAAAATGTTTAGCATGATCCCTACATTTGGAGTTCACTCTTTTTTTTTTTCTATGCATACTGACAGTGTCCTTTAAGCAAGTAGCGAAGTGCTATGTTGACAGGGCATCTGCTACAGGTTGTTCCTTCTTACATATTCCTCAAGAAAAAAAATATAAGTTAAAGTCTCTGTGCTACAGCTGATATTAAAGAAATGTAGAGGCAGTCTATTCCTGAATTCTCCCAAAAGATTTTTTTGTGTGTGTGTGTGGGGGGGGGGGGGGGGGCAAAGAATCAACACATTTAAAACTATTTTTTTAGTTCTACAGTTAAGACTCCCATGCATTTGTTGCATCCTTATATTTTGCTGTGCAGTGCTTTCATTAATGCGCCACGTTCTTTCAATGCAACCAAATTTATGTTTGAGAAAACAAATCTGATCTTGGGCCTAGGTTAAATTATGAAGGAAAGGAACATTTCAGGTCAATCTGTTTGTTATTATTCATTGAATGTATTGATTTTTAGTCTTTTTACGCCTAAAACAGAATTTTCTTTGGGCTGGGAGAAATATATTTATATTAGTATGCATGGCATTCTTAAGATGGAGAAATGCAATTTCATTTAAAGTGTAAACAAGAGCAAGAAAAAAAAATGTCAGGAGTTTGTCAATAACTGCATTTACAACTAATGCACTAGCACTATATATTTATTACAATTATTTTGATTACATGTTAAGGAGAGGGGGGGTATTCAGAAAGGAACTTATCTTTCCAAAACACTACTAAACATGACTACATAGGAAAGAGGGGAAGGAAGAAGGGTACCTGAAACCACCAAGTCCCTCTGACTCTGCCTTACTAAGACCTAACCACAACCAAAAGAAAAGGACAAAAGGGCAGGCATGGACAAGATGCCCACTGCACAGAGGCCAGACAATGCCCAATCCAGCCTAAAAATAACCTCTGCCATCCACTCCACTCCATGACCTCACTTCCTGCCACCATCCTTCTAACTGCCAAGTACTTCCCCCATCCCTGTCTGCTTGCTTTAACTCTTTGCATTCTATACTACATTAGCATTAGAACTCCAAATGAGAAAAATAAAACAGGCAGGTAGATATGGGCAAATATGGCTGCTTGACACACATTATTTAACACAAGTTAATATATTGCAGCACATGTATTATTTTTGGTCTACTTTAAAACACTGACATGCCAAAACACCGACGACAAGAACACCGAGACAGGAAGATCGACAACTAAGATGACCAACAGTTTAAAAGCACGAAACTTCACATGCCCGACAAACCACAATCCCCACAATCAACAAAACAAAACAAATACCTTTTCCGAAAAACACACACAGAACACAAGCACACCAAAAAACATGCAAACCTACAGTAAACCTTACATACACAACTATCTATGCACTAACCTTAACCCAAACCCTAACCCTAAGGTCCATCACTATCGCACACTCACCTAACCCATGCCCCTAACCCTAACTCACTTAACCCACCCCTAACCCTAAAGTCTGTCACTATCGCACACTTACCTTACCCGCACCCTAACCCTAACTCACTTAACCCGCCCCTAACCCTAAAGTCTGCCACTATCACACACTTATCCTAACATGTCGGTGTTCTCAGCATTGGGCTTTTAAACTGTTGGTCATCTCAGTTGTCGATCTTCCGGTCTAGGTGTTCTCGTCATCAGTGTTTTGGCATGTCGGTGTTTTAAAGTAGACCCATTATTTTGCCTTAAAATTGAACTGCACAGGCTACACTGATAAATGAGATTATTTTTATGTAACAATGCTTGTATGAGCTTTGAAGATTGCATTTGCCAGAGTACCTCCAGCAACATATTTGCAAGGCTAGTTCCACAATAAGGCAACCTAGGCAGCTGCCTAGAGCCTGCTGCAAGGTGGCAGGCATAAATGTCAATATTAAAAAAAGAAAATTATCCCATCCTGAACCCTGTCTTATTCACATCTTAGCTCTGCTACTCCGTTTTGATATCTGATAGCTTTGTTTTCTTCTCTTTCATTGATTTGAATGGAAAACCATGGAGAGTAAGATACCTCCTGCAGATCATCAGTTAAAATAGATTAGTAGCAAACAAGCTTGCAATCTAGCACCAAAGTGGTATTTTTGTAAAGCTGGTACTAGAGAGGTTGGACACTAGTGTGTGTTTGATGTGAATCTGGTAAGTATTTATGCAGTACGCCTTGTGTGAGAGTGTGTATGTGTGGTTGTGGGTGTATGTGTATGTGCGTGCATGCATGTATGTATATGTTTCCCCAGTTTTATAGAACATCATGGATTTGTAGTCATGTTCTATCTTTTTCATCATTTCTGGCAAATCACTAAGGATCATAGGCAGTAGTAACACTGCTCATTAGTAGTACAGTTTCATTATTGTTCAGAAAAAGCATGTTGCTGCAAAGCCTGTTGTTCTGCTAACTTTTTATGTGAATTAGAGTCATCCTATTCTATATGCCCCACATTTTCTAGAACATTTCTGATACTGACTAATATTTTTGTTGTTCCTCATAAGGTGTTTGACTTTATTGGAAAACTGCTAAGGATTTTCAGTCAATCATTTATGCTAGTTGTTACAGTTTTATAGTTATTGTTCAGAAAACCCATTGTTCTGTAAACTTTATAACTTTATAAAGGATACAAAGGTAAAAACAGTGTGGCCTTAAATTAAAACTAGTAACCAAGATGCAATAAGGCCAAATGGAGGTCCAGCAATGGTATACACTGAAAATGTCTTGTTGAGTGCTTTTGTTCCACCAACAAGACTTCACCAGAATGAATAAAATAATAAAACCAGGCAATATGTAGTGGTGACACCACTTGTCATTGGTTAAAAAGTTAATCAAATAATTAAATAATAAAAAAACTTTATGTATTAAAAGAACATTCCATTTCAACATGAAAAACTGAACAATCATTCACCTTTAATACAACAAGCAAATATATACATAACTATGTTATTAAAATCAACTTCAAATATAATATATGAAACATATATAAAAAAGATGTATAAAATATATGTTCACACATTGCTTACAACTTCCTGGTTTTCATCTGTAATACAGGTGAAAGTGATGTACATTCATTCAATCTAGGTGGGAGGGTGGCAACTAATTTAAGTTGCCAAACCAATTCACGAGCCACTAACAAACATTTCCAATCCCCTCCCCATGGGTTTTGTACAATGTGTTCCAGGATACCAAAATAAAACTTATTAAAAGAACAACATGTTAGTGAATGTCTATACCGGGCATTTTTTTTTTCATTCTTGTTGACAATACCATAAACATGTTCATATATACATATACATATATATATATATATATATATATATATATATATATATATATATATATGTGCGATTTAAAAGGTCTTTCAATTTTGTTAGTATAGAAAGCAGGTATATACAGAACATTTTTTCAGATACACAACCCCTTAGGTGTTACAATTCCCTTTCTGAAAAGGGACCTTAAAATATTGTCAAGGAGTATACTTTGCTCTTTCAAACTGCATGTACATTGCTTACAACACCCACAATGGGTAGCACCTCTTTTTGATGTAACCTGATCAGTGCATGAATTAACTTTATTCTCCAATATTTTTTTTAAACTGGGGGCTGTTTCATAAATAAAAGTGGGTTCCAAACCAAACATATCTAAGATCACTGGACCGGCTTTAAAATACTCCAGTTTTTTCTAAACTATCTCCTTAATATCTTTAGAAAGCTTATTGTATTGCACAATGAATGCTTCCTCGTACCTCCCCACCCATTCTACATCCTGAGTTTCATCCACACTAACACCAAAGAGAGGTTTGTACTTTGCCCCCATTCACTGTATACCACATTAGATAAGGGACTTAGAAAATCATCAGGGTAGCCTTTAGCTAAAAACATTTCCTTTAACTTCCCCAGCTCTCCCAACACATCACCATGTTGGGAAGTCATTCCAGTGACCGTGATGCATTGTTCTTTCACCAAACTTGTCTTTTGTTAAGGAGGATGACTACTGGTAAAGTGCAAGTATGAAATGCAAAAAGTAGATTCCAGTAAATGTTAAATCCTGATGTTGCAAGGGAAATCAAAGTATCTAAGAAATTCATCTTCTCTGCATTCGATTATACATAAATTTCAAAATATTAGTGGAATTATTCAAGTATTCAACAAAGCTACAAATGTCTTTTCTGCATCCATCCCATAATAGAAAAATATCATCCAAAAATATTAAAAACAAATATATATTTTTGGAAAACACACTATTAAGTATGTATTGATTTTTCCATGCTAACAAAACCAAATTTGCAAACACTGGGGTGCAAGCTGCCCCTATAACGACGGCCCTAGTTTGCTGAATATATTCTCCGTCAAAAAGTAAAATTATGTTATAAAACAAGGGAAGTCAATTCAGTTTGTTTTTTTTCATTATATAAGAAAGAAAAATGGGTTAAATTTTCATGAAACAGTTCCCAACTCTAGATCTTAGGTATAACAGAAAACAAATCAATCACATCAATGGTCAAGAAGTTGAAATTTTTGTTCCACACATTTCCCCGGATTTACTAAAGCTTGCATGGAGTGCAAGAAGAGTGTAGGAGCGCACGCCAGCAATATGTCTGCCGTGCGATCCAGGTACAGCTGGCAGGGGTGTGCACGAGAGCTGCTAAAGCTACTCTTGCATGGACAGTGTCATGGTATGCAAGTTACCTCATTTGCTGGTGAAAGCCATGCAAATGAGGTAAATTTGTGATCCAGGAAACGCTAACCTGTCCGTGGAAGATTAGTGTTAGCAGCAGAAATGTACTTCATTGGTAACGGAGTACATTTCTGCAAATAGCTAAACGGAGCTATGACAGCTCCAAATAAAGGATGCAAACAGTTGAGGAAGCATGCCAATGGCCAAATATAAGGCCACTGGCATTATAAAATGTTTAGAAATATAACAATTTAACTTTTTTTCCCCCGATCTCTGATGTTTAAGGATAGTTCAGCATTATAAAAACAAGAAAATAATTTAAAAAAATCCAAAAATAGGCATTTTCACTAAAAAAGCTTATTCTGCCATGCAGGTGAATGGCAGGCTGAAGACAACATGGCCACTGAGTAGTGGTTGCTAAGGGGGGAAGCTCAGTGTGAGAGATGTAACCATGCATTACTAGGCAATCCTATGCAAATGAGGATAAGAATAGTGAATCCCAATTTTCCCCAGCATGTGAGCCATGTCCCAAGAGTGTAAGAGTAGAAGTAGGAGAGTAGAAGAGTAGAATGTAGTTGACATCATGAGGGGGTGTGTCAGACTGGCTGTAATCTAATTGGAGCACAGTGGCTTGTGTTTGCCCTGAGTTGCTAAGGATTGCAAGAGGCATGCCTACAGTAGTCCTATTTGAAAACCTCAAACCCAAGGTGCACACTGTTAAAAGAAAGGAAACTCCTTGCAAACATGCACACAGCAGGTGTGCTCATGCGCATGCGTGTGCGCGCGTTTGCACTTGTTTGTGTGGCGTTGCCCCTCGAGCGAAAACAGAAAGGCAAAAGGCAGGAAAAGAAGTAATAGGAAGTTAACCAAAGAGAACTAGCAGAGCTGCCAGGTGAAATATATCAGAATCAGCCAAATACACAGGCAGCAGACTAGCCCAGCCCAGCACCTTAAACTCTGCAAAAACCATTCCTCCCAGTTTTTTCTCAAGAACTCTGCAACACTGCAGTATACAAAGATGGAAAGCTTAAAAAGCTTAAGTCAGACAAAATGTTAGGGGCTGCTCTTGCTATCATAAACCAACATGTGCAAGGTGCTGAGGGTGGTGATGTTGTGAATGCTGCTGAACAACCTACAGTGAGGAGACGGTGAAGAGTGTACAGACCCAGGGTAACCTACCAGGGGCTACATGAGCTGGAGATAGTGGAGCACTATAGGGTGTTCAGAGATCTCCTACAGCAAATTGTTAAGCTGTGCCAGCCACGCCTCACACACAGAACCAACAGAGGGGAACCCATCCCAGTGGATACCAAGGTATGTGTTGGCCTAGGAATACTAGCTACAGGTACCTTCCAAAGACCAACTGGTGATATGATGGGGATTTCACTCCACCAGTTCCTGGATGCCATGTCAGCACATGTCGGTGACCATGTATATTTCCCCAATTCCTGTGAGGCATTGGCCAACAATATGCATCTTTTCCATCAAATAGCAGAATACCCTGAGGTAGTGGGTGCAACAGACTGCGCACACATATGTATCAAAGCACCACCAGGTGAGCGGGGTAGGGTCTACTTCAACCGCAAGGGCTTCCCCTCCATCAACTGCCAGGTTGTGTGCAATGCCCAGGGCATAATAATTAATGTGTGTGCTGGCTGCCCTGGAAGCTATCACGATTCCCACATCTGGCATCTGATGCAGCTGTACCAGAGATTTGCCAGTGGGGACATCCCTGATGGTCACCTAGTGGGGGATGCTGGATATACACTGGAGCCGTGGCTGATGACACCCATCAGAAATGCACACATACCTGAACAAGAACTCCATAATGAGGCACACACACAAAAAAGAAACATAATTGAGCATGTGTTTGGGATGCTCAAGTCACAGTTCCAGTGCCTGGACACATCTGGCGGAGCCTTGCAGTACTCACCAACTACATGTACCCAAATTGTTATGGTATGTGCCATGCTGCACAATATGATCCTGTGGAAACAGCTGCAGCAGGAACAGCATGGGGCAGGGCCAAACAGCCCCCCACCATTGCCAAGGCCTGCACAGGCACCGCGTGACTCAGAAGAACAACCTGAGCCTGCCCCAGTAGGCAGAAGGGGGCATGCCCAGTATGCCCTGGCCTTGGCAAAGAGGCAACACATAGTACATGCAGTGACTCAGTAGGAACCCTGGAAATGACACCTCTCTCTGACTCGCGCATACAGTAAAAGGGATGCCTAACTTGACACTACCTGTTTTCAAACAGGTATAGGGAGTGTACTATGTGCATCCGACATAGGCAGCGCTGCAGCACCACCTGAGGCATGAGTGCCCTATTTTAAGCAATATAAAGCACTGCTAAGCACATTTTACCAGTATTGAGCATATTTAAATACAATTGCGTGTAGCTGCGCACTGTGCTAACCAGCGCAACTTCGGGCAACGTAAGGCAAAGTCGGGCAAAGTTGAGCAAAGTCAGGTAAACACGCTCACACCTGCTTTACTGTCCCTTACCCAGTCAGGTCTGCCCAGCAGGAAAATAAAAAGCAGTGACAGGGCTCTAACTCAGGATACTGTGCACTATAGTCACAGTACTGAACCACTAAGCCATGACAGCATTTCACTGGCACAGACACAACTTAAGTCACTCACACATACCAGTTGAGGGGGGTCACATACCTAATAGTCACAGCCAGCATGACAATTGTAGACAAACGCAAACACAGACAAGTGCTGTATTATTCCCTCTGAAGAGGCATATGGGTAACCTCCCCCCAGGCCTATGCAGACAGATAACAGCAGGCCAGGCAGTGTGATGTGGGTTGGGTAGGCTATGAAGTCACAAACTAATATGCGTGTAATTGGAAGCTAAGGTCTGTAGTACAGTGGTATGCCTCAAGCCAGTACAATAGGCAACAGTACAGACTTAAATGGAGTACCTGCCATAGCAGTGCAGGCCTAGCAAATCTGTATAAGTGTCAGATGTACCCCTCATCCTATGTACACCCACAGTAACAATCAGGTGTGCCCCCCGGGTAGAAATGTACAAATAATAGCTGTCCCCCCTGTATGTAGAAATGTTGATAAGTCTATGCAAATTGACTCAGGGAAGCTCTGCAGGCACAGCGTGCTTCCTGTCAATGTACAACACAAAGGTGAGTCCTGAAGTAAAAAACAACTTGATTTTCCACACACATATAGTATATGCCCATAGTGGGCATGATCACACACTTCAACAAATTTAGCAAATTTCAGTCAGCAACATACTGAAAGGTCATACTGGGCATGCTCACACAATTAGGCCATGTCTGAGCACAGCAGTGGGCCACACATTCCTGGCAGTTGCAGTTCTTACTCCAGACACATGACACTATTCACCAATCCTGCTTGTGCACACAGTGATATGAAAACATACCCATATAATATATTGGACCCCTGTCATAATCAAACTATGTAATACAAGTACTTAAGTTATTCAAAAAAAGTTAAAATACAAAGAAGATCAATAAATCTGCGATTAGTATCATCATGAAACAATGAGCACTCCTAACATTATCCAAGCCAAGCTCTGCCAAAAATATTGCCAAATATTCCATAGAGAGCCATGAAGCTTTCTTTAGCTATGTCATAAATATAAATGTAAACTCATATATGTTCTGAGTTAGTGCAAAGTGTAAATGAATACATGTACACGACTGACATTGCCAAAATCTTGTCAGACAGGTTCATACATATTTACCCCCCTCTCACTGACAAAAGGGCCCATTACCATACCTGGAGATTGTGAAAACCATGAAATCACATATACAATGGTTAAACAGCTCTATCCAAACCTAAAAACATGACATCTATGGGATGACTTGGTGTCCTTGGCTGTGTCATATGTGAACTCCAAAACAAACAGACCCTGCACTTGAACAGTCTGTTGAGACTCACCCTCTGTACAGGATATGAAACTATTGAATGGGTTACAGCAATGTTTGGCACACTCCACAAGTGTAGGTGCACAACAGACCATGGGAACTATTGTCTTCTAAGCCTAATAAACCTGATCTGCAAGGCCATGGAGTCCATCATTATGGAACTCATAAACAGCACTATTGGGAGCCTACAAACACCCAACCCTACCTACTTTGGTTTGGTCAGGGGCAGATCATGCTCCCTAAACCTGCTAGACAGTTTGCAAGGCAGTTACCCAGGACATACATCAATGAAATGAGCTCTACACGGCCTACATAGACCTTGAAAATACCTTTTCCAACATCCCACACACATGTCGTATCCACAGAATCAACAACCTGTGCATAAACATGTATGTCATCTGATGGATTGCCAACTGGGGCGCAGATAGATCCCACAAGGTAAGAATTGTGGTCTCCCTGTTGGACTGTAAGCTGGTAACTACTGCTGTCCCCCATGGCTCAGTCCTGGGACCCCTCCTGTCTGGTGTATACTATTCAGAAGTACAGTCAAACACACAAAGGCTATGGTTATCAAAGTTTGTGGATGACTGCAAAAAGGTTGTCATAACCGATATTTGGGACAGCAGAGACATTCTTAAAAAGGGTCTCAGTCAGACAGATGTGGTGTCAAAATTATGGTCTCGAGCTACAGTCATACAAATACCACATAGGTGCCAACACCCTAAATATGGAGGTAATAATAAGGGATCTATGGACACATGTAGATAGCCATCTCTACTTTCAGAAACACATTCACAAAGTGGTTAGAAAATCATGCTATGTGTTCCCACAAATTGCCAAAGTCTTTGCACGTAGGTCAAAGTAGGTTCCCTCTACTCATCAGTCATCAGACCCATCAGAGAGTACCACAACACACTTGAGATGAATCTGACAAGGTACCTTCAGCAGCTGGAAAGACCACTGAAGTACCTCAACAAGAGGATTACTGGCCTCAAAGATTTGCCCCATGCAACCAGACTGAAATAACTCAGTCTGTACTCTGTTGCATATCATCTACTCAGGCGATCTCTGCCCAACAGACAGGTCCATGTCCAATGCAAACTGATGTGCATGCTCTATCTGAAGTAAACCAATGGTCACTGTGCCACATGCTCTAGGGATATAATCATCACAACAATAAATAGAACATGTTGGAGGGATACATTACTAACTCACAGACTTCCCTTGCTTTGGAACAGGCTCCCAACCTACATTAACCAGAGTCTCTCACTTACACTCTTCCAGAGGAGCTTTGATGAGTGTATGTGAAACTAAACTGTCACACCATGGATCACGTCATCAGCTGTACTGCACAGAGGCATAGGGAACTAACCCCAGGTGTGGTGATAGCTGCACACTCTGACCATACTAATATATGCCTTCAGGCAGATAGCCTATTACATACCTATGTACCTATATATGCAGGGGGAACACAGTAAAAATAAGCAAAAGATGGATGGGCAGAGATGTTTGTAAGAGGGTGACCATGACAGGGAGCCATCCAGGACTGTCCCACCCAGCACACATCCCAATGGTACAAAAGACATGAGGTGCACATCTCACCCACTGTGCATAATAGCCACCAGTATCTGTAAGCATTACAGTGTATGTGGTGCATGTGCCTGCTATGCAACATGACTGTACAATGAAGTGCACATCTACTATCTGTAGACATGTACCTGTCACACAGGTTCATAGGTATGTAGTAGACTATCTTCATGAAGGCATATATTAGCCTAGGCAAGTTGTGCAGCTTTCACCAGCCCATTGGTTAGTCTCCTAAGCCCTAGTTCTAATAGTTAGTACCCTAAGCCCCTTTCTAGTGGGGCTGCTGGTGTGATCCCAGGCGTGAATTGTCTGTTTCCCATCCACTCATCAAGGTTCCTATTGAAGAGTGTCAGCGAGGGGCTCTGATGTACATTGGGACTCTGTTCCACAGTAAGGCAAGTCTCTGGGATAGTACTCTATCCCACCAGCATGTTGTATTCATTGTTGTGATGAGGTTCATATCCCTGGAGTGTGTAGTGCGACTCAGTTTTGTTTTCCTTAGATGGAGCATGTTCAACAGTTATGTGTTGGACACGGCTCTGTATGTTAGGCAGAGTTTGCCTCTGAGTAGGCGGTATGCAACAGAGAACAGATTTAGTTTTTCCAGTTGTGTTGCATAACACAACTGTTTGAGGCCAGTAATCCTCTTGGTGAGGTACCACTGTGGTCTCTCCAGCTGCCGGATATGCCTAGTCGAGTACATCCAAAATGGTGCATTGTACTCAATGATGGGTTGGATGACTTAAGAGTAGAAGGCCACCACTACCTCTTGTGATCTTGAAGCAAACCCTTTGTTGATTAGGTGGGCCACATAGGATTTCCTAACCACTTTGGCAACATGGTTGTCAAAGGAAAGATGACTATCTGCTTGTGTCCCCAGATCCCTTATTACATTGTCAGTTTTTAGGGGGTAACACCTATGTGGTAGTTTGTGGGTACTTTGTTTCCCCCAAAGCGGATTACTATGCATTCTTACACATTGAGCTTGAGGCCATGATTCTGACACCACACATCTGTCTCATAGAGTCTCTTCTGGAGAATATTTGTGTCATCCGGGGAATCTGTTATGGCAAACACTTTACAGTTCCCAGCAAACTTAGTCAACCACAACCCTCCTTTGTTGGCATGTACTTCTGAGAAGTATATACCAAACAGGAGGGGCCCCAGGACTGAACCCTGGGTGACACCAGTTGTTACCAGTTTAGAGTCTGACATGTAGCCAACAACTCTTAATTTGTGGGATCTATCTGTGAGCCAGTTTGCAATCCATCTTGTGATGTATGGATTTATGCCCAGGTTGGTGAGTTCATCTATGATACCTGACTGGGGAATGGTGTCAAAGGCCTTAGCGAGGTATAGGTAGGCTGTGTGGAGCTCCTTTCAATCATCTGTAGCCTAGGTAACTGTCTCAAAGAAATCCACCCAGTTCAGGAGGCATGATCTGCATTTGATGAAGCCAAACTGGGTGTGCTCAACTGTGTGAGATTTCCCAGTGTCTTTATTGTTGACTTCCATTATGATTGGCTCCATTGCCTTGCAGATCAGACTCGTCAGGTTCATAGAGCGGGAATGCCAAGGGTCTGTTGTGGCCCCACCCCTGTGGAGTGGGAAGAATGTTGCTATGCAACATTCTATGGGTACATATCCTGTAGAGAGGATGTAGAGAGAAGTGTAGGTATCCTTGATGAATATGGATACATCCCCGGCCTATGTGCTATGATCCAGGTTCTAATGCTAGAAGGTATGGAATGAGTAGTATCCTGGTAGTGTTGGTGTGCTCTCTGGAGCCTTGAACTAGGTTTCTGTTTCTGCACAGATATCAATATTCTCCCTGCTGAGAAGTGCCTGAAGTGTGTGCATTTGGAGGCTGAGACTTCTGGCAATGAGTAGCATTTAGCTCACTTTGTGGTTATTTGTGTTGGTTATGGGGTTTGGTTTGTCCTGAGTGGCCAGTGTTCCACACCTGAAGTCAACGTCTCATTGGTCCAATCCAACCATAAGCTAATTACCCTAGATATCCACATGCTGCCCCCACCCCCCATTAAGGAAACCACGGTAAAAAATTTCTCCAAAGCCAACTTCATGCTTCTTAAGACAGAAGTGGTGAACTTCATGACACCCATGCAGATGGACAATACAGTTAAGACTACTGAATCCTACATGATTGCACTTTATAACCACTCACATGAGTGCATGGATCGTGCTATCCCAAACAGAACCAAGATGCTATCCTCCAAAAAAAGGAAGCCAATCTGTTGGTTCCCTGCCATAAACAAACTGTACAACAGAAGGAAGAAACTGCTGCAAAAGAGAGTAAAATCCCATGAGTGTAGGAGCTCCCTAGTCAGCCTCAGTAAGAAGCTGCAATCCCTGATAATATCCTCCAAAGCTAGTTATGAAAACAAAATCGCCACTGATTATAAAGACAACCACTAAGCATTCTATAGCTATGTCAATAATCTCAATGGCAACACTCAGATCTGCTCTGAGTTACAGCACAATGGCACTAAATGTACAGACCCAACTGATATTGCCAACATCCTGGCAAATAGGTTCAGTGCTAACTTTACTCCCCTCTCACCCATTAAAGAGTCCATCTCTATACCGGAAGAATGCAAAGTTCCTGTAATCACGGCTGCACAGGTAAAAAACACACTCTCCAAAGCCTGGAACACAGCATCCATGCGACCAGACAACATCCCAGGCTGCGTTCTACATGAACTACAGAATGAACTGGCACCCCACCTAAGTACCATGGCCAATCATAGCCTCACCTCAGGCTTTGTGTCTGCTGAATGGCGCACAGTGACGGTTATCACACTCCACAAGGGGGGAGCCACCACTGACCCCGGGAACTACTGCCCCAGTAGTCTGATGAGCCTGGTCTGCAAGGCCATGGAACATATCATCATGGAACTTATAAACAAAGACATTGGTAATCTCCAAACTCTGGACCCCGCCCAGTTCGGGTTTGTAAAAGGAAGATCATGTCTCCTAATCTTGATAGACTTCTTTGAAACAGTCACCAAAGCCGTAGACAAGAGTAAGGTGGTTCACACAGCCTATCTAGATCTTGCCAAGTCTTTCAATACCATCCTCCACTCTGGAATTATAGATAAACTCACTAAACTAGGTATAAATCCCTATGTCACAAGATGGGTTGCCAACTGGCTCACTGACAGAACCTACACTGTGAAAGTAGCAGACTCCAAATCCGACTTCAGACCATTGACAAGTGGAGTACCACAGGGTTCAGTTCTGGGTCCTCTCCTGTTTGGTATCTGCTTCTCTGAAGTACAGGCTAACACAGAAGGTCTTTGGCTAATGAAGTTCACAGATGACTGCAAACTAGGAGCCATAATCGAAACTCCTAATGATGTGGACATCATACAAAAGGGCCTCAGTGAGACAGATACCTGGTGTCAAAGCCATGGCCTCAAGCTCAATGCCAAAAAGTGCATTGTCATCCCCTTTGGTAAAAACTCTGTACCCATGAACTACAACATAGGCGGTAGTATACTTAGTACCAGAAGTGTGATAAGAGACCTTGGGACACTGGTGGACAGTAGTCTCTCCTTTGATAATCACATCACCACAGTAGTCAGGAAATCCTTCTACATGGCACACCTCATCACAAAAGGTTTCTCATCCAGAAAAAAAGAGGTCATTGTTCCCCTCTACTCATCACTCATTAGACCCATTATAGAGTACAGCGCTCATTTTGGTATATACCTCACAAGACATCTACAACAACTGGAAAGGCCACAGAAATACCTCACAAAGAGGATTACCGGCCACAAACAGATGCCCTACACAGACCGTCTCAAAAAAATTCAGCTTTACTCCGTCGCATATCGCCAACTCAGAGGTGATCTCTGCCTAACATACAAAGCTATGTCAAGCCCAGAGATGTTGGACATGCTCCACTTAAATAAATTCCAATCCCTCTGAGCTACATGCTCTGGGGACCTAAACCTTGTTGCCACAATAAACAGAACATGCCGGAGGGATAGATTCCTCTCCCAGAGACTTCCCATACTCCAGAATAAACTACCTATATATATCAAACAAAGCTCCTCATTAGCACTCTTCAAGAAAACTCTTGATGATTGGATGGGAAATAGGAAATTCTCCCCAGGGATCACCTCTGTAGCTCTGCTTGACAGTGGCACAGGAAAATAATTTTCTTGGGTGGCAAAAGCCAGGGTACCTTTTTAGGCTGGGCTTGTATAGTTCCCAGGGCCAATAGCCTAGTACCTACCTATGAACCTATGAACCTTTGAGCCTTGCCTAAAAAAGGTAATATGGGGACAGCAAGAGCCTTGGCCAGTATTCAGAAGCATAGGAGTGACAGGTACAAACCATATCTAGCGAAGCAACAAGGCATGTCTATCATGTCATCCCAGGCAGACAGAGACTGGATACCCTTTAAATGAAACCAGAAGCTCAGCCAATTGTTGAAGTTTATCATCTTTCTGTTATATTGCAGTATCATGTAGGTGAAGGTAAGATGCTACTCAAGATCAGGGTTATACCAGCTTGGGCTACATGATCATACAACTACTATATATCTCTTGTCATGCTGTCGTGGGACGTATGTCTCAGATCATTCACACTGATATGTACAAAGACTGTGTCATATATGTACCTGTTCTGGAGTGATCTAAGTGCTTGTGTTATGTGGCAGATCATAGCACCTAACAGACAACTGACAGTAACCTTTCCCTTGTCCAGCCTAGTGAGTGGAACATCTGTGTTCCTGACTATGGAGTCACCTATTACTAGTGTGTTGGGTATGTTGTTTTGCCTTGGGGCCTGTTGTAAGGCACACTGCTTTGGTGTATTATGTGTTATTTTGGCATGTGCTTGGAGGTGTATGTTGCTTGCTTGTCTGCTTAGGAGGACACTCACTCTTTTTCAGATTAATATTTGTATTCTCCAAGTATGGTAATGTGTATTTATGTGTGTGTTTTGCTGGTGCTTATATTGTGGGTCTATGTGAGACTGTTGGTGTTGTGCTTGTATGACCCTACTCCTCTTGACTGTATTTTCCACTATTGGGTTGACAGAGCTTAGCCACTGGTTTGACCCTGTATGGGCTAGCATGTGGTGCATCAACCCATATATGATATGGTCATGACCTATGCATACAATACACTCACAATACACCTAGTATGATAAGCCTGCTGAGGATAGCAAATGCGAAAAAAACCTTTGGGCAAACTGTCAGCAAGTAATGTCTGTATTGCACTCTGTAACTCCATATTGCTTGCTGAAGTGTAAAGAATTACTTAGTCTGGATTAAGAACCCCACACTTGCCAACTGTGTATTTGTGTGTCTGTCTCTCCCTGGGGAGATAGCAACCTTTTTGGAGACTACTCACACCCCTTAAAAGTGATATACTCATCTTTGTCAAGTCTGATGATGTCACCATCCTAGAAATACACCTATGGGAAGGTGAAATCCCAGTAATGTTTATAGCGTGTCATGTAAATGCATACTGCTGTAGTATCATAATATAGGTAGATAGGGGTTTGAATTCTGCACTTACCAACTGTGTGTGTGTCTCCGAGAGGAGAGCGCAACCTTTTTGGAGACTACTCACACCCCTTAAAAGTGATATACTCATCTTTGTCAAGTCTGATGATGTCACCATCCTACAAATACACCTGTGGGAAGGTGCAATCCCAGTAATGTGTATAGTGCGTCATGTAAATGCGTACTGCTGTAGTATCATAATGTAATTAAGTAGGGGTGTTAATCCTGCACTTGCTAATTGAGTGCGTGTGTGTCTCCCTGGGGAGGGAGCAACCTTTTTGGAGACCACTCGCACCCCTTAAAAGTGATATTCTCATCTTTGTCAAGTCTGATGATGTCACCATCCTACAAATATACCTGTGGGAATGTGAAATCTCAGTAATGTATATAGCGTGTCGTGTAAACGCATACTGCTGTAGTATCATAATGTAGTTAAGTAGGGTTTTGAATCCTGCACTTGCCAACTGAGTGTGTGTGTGTCTCCCTGGAGAAGGAGCAACCTTTTTGGAGACTACTCACACCCCTTAAAAATGATATACTCATCTTTGTCAAGTCTGATGATGTCACCATACTACAAATATACCTGTGGGATGGTAAAATCCTAGTAATGAGTATAGTGAGTTATGTAAATGCATACTGCTGTAGTATCATAATGTAGCTAAGTAGGGATTTGAATCCTGCACTTGCCAGCTGAGTGTGTGTGTCTCCCTGGGGAGGGAGCAACCTTTTTGGAGACTACTCACACTCCTTCAAAGTGATATACTCATCTTTGTCAAGTCTGATGATGTCACCATCCTACAAATATACCTGTGGGAAAGTGAAATCCTAATAATGTGTATAGTGTGTTGCGTAAATGCGTATTGCTGCATTGTCATAATGTAATTAGGTAGGGGTTTGAATCCTGTGCTTGCCAACTGTGTATGTCTCCCTTGGGAGGGAGTAACTTTTTTGGAGATTACTAACACCCCTTAAAAGTGATATACTCATCTTTGTCAAGTCTGATGATGTCACCATCCTACAAATATACCTGTGGGACGATGAAATCTCAGTAATGTGTATAGCGCGTCATGTAAATGTATACTGCTGTAGTATCATAATGTAGTTAGGTGGGGGTTTGACTTCTGCACTGGCCAACTGTGTGTGTGTCTCACTGAGGAGGGATCAACCTTCTTGGAGACTACTCACACCCCTTAAAAGTGATATACTCATCTTTGTCAAGTCTGATGATGTCACCATCCTACAAATATACCTGTGGGAAGGTGAAATCCCAGTAATGTATATAGCACGTCGTGTCAATGTATACTGCTGTAGTATTATAATGTAGTTATATAGGAGTTTAAATCCCGCACTTGCTAACTGTGCATGTGTTCCAGGTGTGTGACACATTTGGTCAATGTGGAGTGGGTTTTAATTTTTCTAGTGTATGACATATCACAATGACAACTGTATGTGCATAACATATGTAAGGTAGCTGTGGGGCAAAGCCATATAAATACATGTGACCTCAATTATTTCATAGGTGGATACTCTGCTTTTTTCATGAAAGCATCTGTTATCTTTGCCAGAGCGTACTGGCACTTTCCAGACCTTAGGTCACTTCTGTATGCTTGTGACAAGCTTAGCCACTGCAGTGATCCCTGGGCTACGTCTTCTGTTTCACATCCACTCATCACAGTTTCTATTGAAGAGTGTGAGTGAGGGTTTAAGCTTGAGGTATATTTGAATCCTGTTCCAAAACAAGCAAAGTCTGGCAAAGATGAATAATCATTATAGGTGCGCAATAAACTCTGTGAATATGCATGCAGACCCTTTATTGCTTATGTGCTCCACAGAGGGATTTCCAAAACCCTTTGGTAATGTGATTATCAAAGGAGAGATGACTAAATACATGGCTCTATGTATACATTAGTACCTGTTCCACATTTTGGGGGCTACTACCTATGTGGTACTCTGGGGATACTTTGTTTTTTAAAAGTGGATAACTATGCTTTCTTTGGCTTATAGCTTTACAGCATGATTTTGACACCAGGCATCTGTCTCTATGACACCCTTTTGGGGGACATGTGTGTCATCTGTAGAATAAAGTATAGCCCACAGTATGCATTTTCATCAAACGTGGGAAGACATATCCCTACTGTGTTTGCTTGTACCTAAGAAAGCTATATGCCAAGCAGGAGTGGTCCCAGGACTAAGTGCAGGTGAATACCACTTGTTACTGGCATAGAATTGTACATGGAGGCTGCAAATATTACTGTGTGTCCTACATCTGTGTGTCAGTTGTAAATCTATCATCTAACAATTGTTTATGGTCAGACTGTTGAGGTTATGTATAATACCAGAATGCGGGATGGGTATGAATTGCTGGTGAGCTACAGCTTAGCTGTGTGGATCTCCCCTCCCTCACCTATAGCCCTGTTAACTAGCTTGAAGTCTACTAGGTGTAGGAGCCATGATCTGGCCTTTAGAGAACCTAAGTGGGTATGGTGCAGTGTTTGCAGGTTCATAATGTCTCTGTTAATGAGTTCCATAATGCTGTGCTCCATAGCCTTCCAGATAACATTTGTCTGGCTTATAGGGTAAGAGTTTCCAGGATCTGTTGTAGCTCTGCCCTTAATCAATTTATGTTAACAATTGCACTGGGTGTGATGAGGGTGGACAGGATTAGGAATAAGTATATTAGAGGGTCATCCCAGGTTTAAGGTTAGTAGATCAAGCCAGATAAGCAGGATTACGTTGGTTTGTACATGTGCTGAGGAGGGATGCAGACTATATTGTGAAATAGATGCTAAGGATGAAGCTGCCAGGTAACAGGAAATGAGAAATGCCTAAGATGAGGTTTATGGCTGTGGTGAAAGAGGACATGCAGGTGGATGATGTGACAGCACAAGATGCAGAGGGCAGGAAGAAATGGAAACAGATGATCTACTGTGGTGACCCCTAATGGGACCATCCGAAAGGAGAAGAAGAAGAAGACATTGTAGCTCAACCATTGTGGACTGTGAACACCATTACCGTGCATCATTCCACAAGTATGTAACCTGTATAGAGGCTGCATGTGAACAGAGTGTTTAAATGTGTGATGACTTCATATGTCAGCTTGTGTATGACACAGTCAGGGACACTGTCCAGTACCATTGCCACTGTGGCTTGATCTTTGGTAAAGAGATGTTTTAACTAGAGTGTCTGTGAATCATCAGGTTTTACATGTGGCCCTTTTGTAATGACAGGGTGGTGAAATCCGCATTCAAACTGTCTGACAAGAAATTGGTAATGTCAGTCAGATAAGTGTACTTTGTGACCATTTACATTAACTGTGACTGGATCTGAGATTTCCCTTGTAGATTATAAACAACACTAAAGAAAGCTTTAGTGTTGTCTTTGGAATCCTTGCCATTTTGTATTTTGAAGCTTGCCTTGTATGTTTGATGAGGGCTTGTATTTTCCCAATGATACTGACCAGAGAGGTTATCCCTTCTTGGTATGTAACTCTTTTTTGGTACAACTTCACACCTTCTATTATATATTTAGTTTATGGCAGGGTCCATGAGACTAATGCACTTTTACTGTATAAGTTAGAATTTTTTGTGTTTGTGATAGCACGGTCCATGCAACCCTGTAAGTGAACAGTGTGCATTACTAAAGGATTATGCAGCTGGGACAGTGTTAACCTTAGTAATGCAAACCAATGACAGATAGCAACAACAGCATTACCCACAGCACAGTGTCAACCAGTGTCATACACACACATGCATACTCAAGTTCCAAAATGTGTGTAGTGCAATTCATACTTGCCACCAGTAGAAACTATGGAGTGTTAACACTGACCAATACAGGGTATGTCACCCTGCCCATGTGTCCAATATGCATGCACATGCAGACAGTGCACCTCCACCATGTTCACAAATGGACACCTGCAAACCTGTGTTGCACACACCCCACACTTACAGTCCACTGCATAATGCATGCTGACACAACTACACACATCAGCCAAGTGGCACATGGGCAAACAAAACACAATTGGAATAAACACTGGTGAAAACAATACAGTATTGCTAATTACAGCTTTAATGCATCATGCCTGCTCAGCTACACCTTTAAGGGTATCATTACACTTTATTGCTGACAACATGCTACACATCCAACCATTGCTATACTTTATTAAAGTCATCCTGTGCATCAGCACCATGTTAGCCTGCTCCTGCATGAATGTTACTGATGACAGGAGGTGGCACAGGTTTCATCATATACATTGCATGTTGTTGGTTTGCCAGAGGCTTACACTGAGCCATGCAATCGACATGTGTGTGTGAGTGTGTGCGTGAGGGCCATGAGTACTGTTATGGGCCAATGTTGATGTCATGCGTGCAGGTATGTGTTTTCCCTAGGTTTCTGGTTTATGTGTGTGTGTCTGCATGCACACAGTTCCACCATGTGGCTGCCATATACGGGGATTTGTGAGACAGCTATAGACTGTACCTGGCAGGCTTTACAGATCACCATCTCTGGCCATGGATACGGAATCAGAGCTTGGCAGGGGTGCTGCAGACAGTATCCGGTACTAATCCAGATTGGGTGCTATCCGAAAAGGTTGACAAATGTCCACTGGATCTAGGTCCCTGCTGGGACTGGTCTGCTAGGATGGTCTATGGACAGCCCCCCAACATTGCTGGGGCTGGTACTGGCACTACGGGAGAGGCTGTAACTTGCTGGACATCCACAGTGACCTCCAGCTGGTGATGTTACTGGCATACATCCATGTTGACGTGTCAACCATCCCGCACTGTCCTGACACATGGACATGACATTGTGGAGGACATCCAATGTCTCACCCCAACGTCTATCAATGACCTCAGTGTAGTTACGTATGGCACCTGCTAGGTCACGGATACTGTCATTTACAGAGGTGTAATGAGCCATTTGTACCCTTAGCCCCTGTCTGCTGTACCGCTCCATTTGTGTCTGTGCCTCCATGACAGCCTGGAACATGTGTGTGGTAGAAAAAGGTGTAGCACATCTGCCATGGGCATGATGACCAGCAGTGCTCTGACGAGAACCCCTGGGCATCTGCCTATGTGGTACCATTCCAGATATCTGGCTATGGCTGCTGTGTCCTGATATATGTGCCATAGATACCACACTGTCCTGGCCAGTGCCAACCATACACTGTCTCTCAGCTAAGGGCAATGGTGATGATGGATATACAGGCAGTATGACTGTATGCATGAATGGTGTGGAGATTTGTGTACTGTCAATTGGTTGCCCAACAACAGAACCTGACAAACCTGCCTGAGCCTCAACACACCTATCCTCATGATCACTGTATGTCTCGGTGACATTAGGTTCCCTGCTGTACTGAACCAGCCCCACCTCACCACCTGTGAGAGGAAAACAGGAAACACACTTTAAGACCTTAACATGACTTCAGACCACATGCACACATGCGCACATGCGCACACATGCGCACATGCGCATATGCACATGTGCACATGCACACATGCACACACAAAACTACACTCCTCCCGAAAGCAGACACGCACAACACCAGCAATCACAGAACATACACAATAGTAGGTGATGGTGGGGTACAGTATCACAAGCAAAACAGTCATATCACACATGTCAGTATGCAGGATATGTGTTGTTCAACAGCATGCAGTGCAAGTGTAATCAGTCCTTGTTACTAACAGTATACATGGCTTTGTTGCATGTGTTTTGTTATCAGGTGATGGCCCTCCCCCTTGAACACAATGCATACATGGACACAACATTACTGTGCAGGTATTTATAACCCTGTGATGTACTGTGCACCATAACTCACAGGTGTACCTACCATTGCTGGATGTGTATCTGTGTGTCAGATAGGTATCCAATGCTGATTACAGCCTCTGTGTCTTTAGCAAGTAGTGCATGATGAGTATTCGCACAGCATCATGGACACATTTTTAGCACATGCATGATGAGTAGTCACACAACATCATTAGTGGTGCATGGATAATTGATGGAATACCATTCGGCCACATACTGAATGTACGGTACTTATGGTGTGTAGATCATATTGTGGACATGCCAGTCTCATCCATGACATGGCATGCTAAAACACAACTGCATAGTTAAACACTACACATACCCAATATGGGTCATATGACCTAGCCATGCAATAGCATCACAAGACATATATGTGTCAGTTGTGCAAATGGTGATAGGTATGCATACGGTTTAGAGGTGCATATGTGTGCATACACACATCATTATGGTGTGTAGCAATGACAGCTATGTGTAGTACTGTGGTTACAATAACTAGATGGGGTATAGTACCATAGGCCATCATCATGAAGCATCAGGCGGTCACTCAAGGCTACAAATGTTTCACAAACCAGCACAAATCATGCTGTGCAGGAACTGTACTACATTGGCTAAATTCACCGTTTCACAACCAGTTGTTACGTGAGTTTGTAAGGAAGTCAATAAGGAGCATTCCCTGACATGAGTGTTGAAGAGCGTTTAAATGCCCCAGGATAGGCCTCTACCCCTCAGGTATATTATGTGTAATGTGTGGATGAGATTTTGGATACTGGAGTGTGTCTTTACAGAATATTTGGGGATCCTTTATATGTAGCATGTTAAAATGCTCTGTGTATGACATAGATGTGTATGTTATGTGCATGTTGAGTATCAACTGTGCCTATCCAATGGTTACTACAGTCTAGCCACATTTGTTTGAGATGGTCTGGGTATTGCATGTGTTTGAGGCAGCTAATCACATTTGTGAGATGTGCGTGCTCTTACACCAAACATGCACAGCATGCATTATGTGTAGGTGTGTTACATGTGTACATGGCCTACACCTTAACTATGACATGCACTTTTTGTTTACAATAATAAATGTAGAACACACTCACCAGCATCTGTCCGCTGCATTTATGTCACCCCAGAGGTACCTACATAGAGATGAGACAGTTTGTCAGTGGCCACAACTGTGGCATTGCTACTGTGTATTTGCAATCTTACAGCACAACAATAGTTTACATTCACAGGGCTACAGATTATGTTCCAAATGATCAGTATTGCACAACAACAGGCTCCACATCATTGAATGACACACTCCACATCTCACATATGCATGATCTACCAATACAGATAATGGTAGTCTACAGATATGCCATGTTACCTGCATGCTCCATGTGTGTTTGATGGGTGGCTCTAACCTCCATCATGGTGTATTTCTGCTGCTGTTGTTGTTGGGCAGGTTACACCAGGCTCATGAGCAGCTCCTCCACTCTGGTGAGGGGGGGGGGATAAATGTTAACACCACCCCCTGTTGCAAGTTGTTCTCTACGCACATCAGCAGCATGCTGACGGACATGTCTGAGAAGATCACTGCAGTGGTGACGTACCTGCTCATATGTGCAGTTATGCAGGGCTATCTCATTGACCCTGCAGACAAGATTTTGCCACATTGCAGTTTGCTGCTGCTGGTCCTGACTGATTCATGAAAACATTAGACGGTAGTGCTGAATCATACTGCTAGTGATGATATCATCTTCAGCTCTACTGTAACTTGGGTTCCTGTGGTGGGCCATGATCCCTGGAAGACATAAATACAAAAATATGTCTGAGCAAGTCATATGGCACATTTAACATTATACAGTACAGATATTACTGAACTGCCATATATAGCAACCTATAAGCTAACTGAGAGTGAAACACTGTAACTGCCACTTATCACTGCTCACCTCACAACTGCTTGAAAGTATCTTACTCACTCTCTATCTAATGAACCATGTTCGGCACAGCAACAAAATAAAATCACTATATAAGACTATACAAGAGTACCTGGCACACTGTATGCAACACGATGCACCACCTAGCCACAGCAGATATACATAAAGCTGATGTGTAAAGAAATATATCATCCATCACAATCAGTGTTGTTGTTGTATCTTTTGGCTTTTCCCAGTTAGGGGTCATCACAGTGGAACTCCGGTCCATTAATGATTGGCAGTAGATTTTTACGTACCGAGTTGCCAGCCCTGATGCACAACCTTCAACAAAGGTAAGCCCATTCATGCATGTCTCCACACAGAAGACTCTTTAGCTGAGAATCGAACAGGACAACGTCTTACTGTGAGGTGACAATGCTACCGCAGCACCACCACCGCAATCAGTGTAAGGTCCAGTAAATGTATTACTGTTACACCACAAAACTTGTTAATGCCAAACCCGTGGCCAAAATATGTGCACAATTGGGAATAGAGGTCACATTCTGCTGTAGTACACTATGAATGTTGCTAGATATGCAGTTATATGTATTACCACGCATATGTCAAAGGACATGTTACAGACATACCCACACACACGTCAGACATAATTACAGGACACAAAGGTATGACAACCCAGATAAGCTTTCAGTGTGTCCTATAGAGTACTGTTTGTCAGTACGTACACAACCTTAATCTTGAGAAATGTGATCTGTAATGAATACAGGGACCACACAAAACAGTGGATGAAAGCAATGTGGACATACACCATACTTTGCTGTACAGGCCCAGAGCTTCAATTAGTACTACAGTACACACAGGATTTGCGTACAACATCGGTACCCACCACACAACTTGTTAATGCCAAACCCGTGGCCAAAATATGTGCACAATTGGGAATAGAGGTCACATTCTGCTGTAGTACACTATGACACACCCTAGTTAAAACCAAGAGACTTAATCACACTGTATGCAATAGCACTTGTTCTGTCTAGCAACAGAATACACAGCTTTTGCTAGGATCAAAGCAAGAACCCATAATACCATAACATAAACAGTTTCCCACTAAGCTATCCCACAGATACATATTTCTGATGTATTCACAAACATATTGACCATAACAGTCAGTCAACAGTACAGAGAATCTATTGCAACAAGTAGATGTAGGTGTGTATGAGTATATATATATATATATATATATATATATATATATATATATATATATATATATATATATATATACATATATATATATATATATAAATAGGCACATATACATTTCACCTTTCATAGTGAGAATATCAATTATACAAAGGATGTAAGGAGTACAGTTGTTGTTTGTCTTTCGGCTTTTCCCAGTAAGGGGTCTCCACAGCGGAACTCCGGTCCGCTAATGATTGGCAGTAGATTTTTATGAAACGCTGAGGTGCCAGCTCGATGCCCAACCTTCAACTAAGGCACGCCCATTTACGCACGCATGTCTTTTGAACGCTACCCAACTGCAGGGAGGACATGCAGACTCCACACAGAAGGCACTCCCAGGCCCAGCTGAGAATCGAATGGGAGAACCTCTTGCTACCGCCATACCACCATGGCAGCTGCATGTAAGTAATGTAATAAAATCGCACAGTCTTGGGATAAATGCATTGAAGGTGTTCACAGCCCAGGTAACTTTAGCAGGCCTTACTGGCTTCAACATTGGAAACTGAACAAACCATCCACAGTGTTTAACCACCACATGTCATATACCAGCAATGTATGCTGTCTTGTTTGTCACACACTAAAACCTACATACAAATATGTGTATACTATCCTTCACCAACATATATATCTCCCCCCTTCGCAAACAGTTAAAATATGTCCCCTGATCTATGCACATATCCAGATGTGAATATATATGCCACATATATATTTCTCCATATGTGTGTGGCATACATACACATGGTCCACACTGTTGTAAGTCCCTGGACCTCACAGCTGAACTATTGGGCCTTGCTGCAGCACAAACAGGTGTCACTTATGAACACAGACTAACATTAGGGGGGTATATATGGCAACAGATGCTAGATAAGCATACTAGACTGCTACAGCATTTGCCAATGCTAAGCTACACTTTAATATGTCTATCATGCATGTGTTGTTCTGTCACACCCATGTTTATATAATGTCAGCGCTAATCTCCCCAACTGCCATTGGCCACACTACTGTATAGAACACAGATAACATGGATCAGATCTTTGACATTTAATGCTGAGCTACACATTTCACAGGTATGTCTCACTGCCCACAGGTACACACAGTATTGTCAATAGCAGTAGTTAAGCAGAACATCTGTGCAGAAAGAAGTACTGCTGCCACATATGAATGTTTCACATTATGTAGACTATTCTTCAATAACATTTACTGCATTCCAGTAAATACATATATGTCACATACCTTTCCTTTGTATAATTTGGTAATATTTCTTTTTCCTTTTCTCTCTCTCTCTCTCTCTGTCAGTCTCTGCAATAGAGTGAGTTTGTTGGCAGAGATTGCAGCCTGCTTTTGTTGGAATTTGCACATGAGCATGTGATGGCCTCTACACCAATCAGTGGCCACCATCTGCTAATTGCATGCAGACTGCTGTGTAGTAATTGCAGTAATCACTGTCATAGCAAACCAGTACTATAAATTGCTGACTCATGTAGGCGTGGCCCTTTCAGCTTTCCAAGATGGAGATCATCCTTGTTTGGTGTGGACATCATTGTTTAAGACAGAAGGTTGGTATAGTTCTTATATCAGAAGCCGGGAATGTAGCCAGAGATTTACATTTTGCACTCAGACCTAATGTTGCTGCTTCCAGTACCCACTTGTCACTGTAGAAATGTACTCACCCCTCATAATGCTACCCCAAGATACATGGAAAGATGTACTTTATTTTCAACTGTTACGATTAGCTGCCATACAAAGCTAGTTATAGAGATGTATTCCTTTGGCACAAGAATTGTTTGTGACCTGCTATACTGTGAATATTCACTTACTCAGTTCTAAACAGTTTGTGCTTTTTTAGTGTTGACAGCACGAGCTGCTCAGAAAAACTGCACACATTTCAGTACAGTGAGTATGCTTACCTACATCCTTGGTAGACCCTGCACACACAGGTATATTTTACATTTGGGTAGGTTTGCAGAAGTACAGAGAGCATAAGTAGTATTGTGTGGATTTTATCTTGCTGGACTTACAGGATTGCTGTGTACATGTTAGTTTATCAAGGCATGTAATCTGTCTGTGTAACTCCCAACTGTGGACCTATCCACATGATAGCCAGAGAGTAGCCTGTTATTTTTTTGTCTGTGCACCACACAGATCTTTTCAGCAATAGAGCAATGGCACTCTTACAGTTGGTTGCTACCAGTACATGGCTACATCCATTTGTATTTCAGTGTTGTATTCCTACATAAGGGTATGCTTCCATAACTCCTTCCAAAGCTATTTGCACAGTGTGTAACAGCAGAAAGGCTAATATGCCTCTGTGTTTCTGCCTCTGTCATACCTCTCAACCAATCAGGTACATATTTGAACAGACTCAGGGAAAAGTCAAGAAAAAGTCAGGGACAATCAGGGACACCTTTAAAATATTAGTGCCATTAAGTTGAAGCATTGAGAGAATCAGAGCATATGAATTAATATACCTTTTCTGAAGTAAAAGAACTGTCTAACTCTTAATTATTGTCATTATTCATTAAGTGTAATTCACCACCTTTCTGCCCAAAGTCAGTAGTTGTAGGAGGGATTCAGAAGGACAGAGCTAAAATTTGTGTCAAAATCAAGGACGTCCCTGAAAATTAGGGACAGTTGAGAGGTATGGCCTCTACCCTAAACAGATATGCCAGTGTTTGTCCTGCTGTCATACTGTGTGGGGGTATAAAGTGATGGTGTAACATTATTTCCTGCTAGAATGGCTGCTTCTCTTATCACAGTCATGTAATGTAATCCCACAACAACTGTTGGTCAGCATGCACAGAACAAGTTGTGTGGTATGGTATTCCTGATTTTCCTTTACATTCACTCATTCTGATGCATGATATAATTATTTAAGCACCAACTTGATGTATATTTATCGTGCCTTATTGGTACTTCATGCTGTCTAGTGTGTGCAGGGTTCGAGACATACAGAGGTGTTTTATTTTGTTCCTGAACAGAACAAGGGCCCTCACATACAGAGTGACTAAGGTACTTTTAAGCAGTTGTAAGCGGGTTTGCATGGGTTTGTGCAATGCTGCACGTTGCTTAGCCAAGCGCAAACCCGCTAACTACTGCTTAATAGTGCTTACTCCCACTCACTCTTTGAAAGAAAAGAAAAATGGGGAGATAGGAAAGTGGTGAAAAAGGGCACAAAAAGGGAAAGACAGTATGGAAAATAGCTCAGGATGTGCAGGACAGGTGTAGGGAATGTCAATAGCTGCCCATTTCTTCAACAGCAACAGCTGTGCATATGCAATACATTTGGAGGTAGATATGAACCCTTCAACACCTGAGAGAGGGGTGAGGACAACAAAGTATGTTGTAATGCCAATTAAATAAGATTTCATGTGTCCAGTGGACATGTGTGCAAAATGGGCAGCTATGTATGGGGCATAATTTTTTTTTTTTGGGAGCAGATTGCCCTTTTTTTTCAGGTGAGAGTGGAATGTGGGGTAGGGGAAGTAGGTATATTTGGGGAGGTAGGTTGGGGAGGTAAACAGACAAGACAAACAAGATGCATACAGGGGCAGTATATGACACATGTGGTGGGTGAACACCTTTGACGGGGAGGGATGTTTGGAAATCGCAAGCCCATGAGCCCTCAGATGGAAACAGTGGGACTGAGTTCCCCAACCATGGGCAGTCACCACTGCACCTTCAGGGCCCAGAAGGTAGCTGTGCTGGAGGCTGTGTAGGAGGGGCAGGCTGATCTGTGAGTTGCCCCACTCGGGCCTCAAGCTGGCATAGAAGTTCTGCAACAGAACGTTCAATCTCTCTACGCACCATAGCTCGGACCCTATGAAGCATGATAAGTGCCTCTCCACCAATGCTTGCACAGGGGGCCGAGACCCATCCCCTGCAGCGCTTCCACCCGAAGGTGGCACAGGGCCAACGAAGGAGGAGGTCCCAGGCTGGGCACCAGATCTGCTTGTGCCAGGCACCATGGCCAGCTGAGTTGGGACAGGTGGGCCGCTGGGACCGGCCTTCCCATACGAACTATGTTTTGGAGATTTTAATAAAGATATGGGTTAGTAACAGTTAACAGCATTGCCAATTAGTTATAACAGCATGCAGAAGTATTCCCATTAACCCAACACACCAGATTTTCAACAGTTGAAAAGCAAGCATGACACATGCATATATAGAACAATAGTGGGCATTACAACAGCATGCAGGTTGAATTGATGGCAACAGGCCACCAATATTGTGGTATTTTAACAGGGCACATGCATAGAAATAAATGCAAATATTTACAAACCAATAGGACATATGTCCCAACAAATGTTTTGAGATTAGACATACCGATTGAGGTGTGGAATTGCATTTTTTTATGCACATACAGTAGGGTGGAAAAGATAGCTCAATTAACAACTTATATATCCTTCTTGTTTTCACTACATTCCTATTAACTGCAGTTGTATGTCCCTTACATGTATTATTACACTACCCAATGTCCTTATATTGTGCTTTTTTTGCTAGATCATTATATACATGAGTTGTATCTTACATACAAACTGTCCAAGATGCAGATGTTACTGCAACATATTTTGAGAGTTGCTCACACACACACTACTGTTAAGATGGTACACTGACAGCTCTACTTTCATATAATTATCAAGATATGTTCAGGTGAAAGTATCAGTTATATGTTAACAGCTCCCTACATTTTTGGCAGCACACTGACATTTCTGGAGAACACAATACCAAGCTACACATGTGCCAGATTAACCTGTACATGCTGGCCATGAACCAACAGTTGAGGGCTGTACATATGCATACAAGCTACTGGCACTCCCTTCATCCACGTTATATGGGCCTACCCAAGTGTGGGTTGACACCGCTTAATACAACACAACTATTTGTAGAATGCAACAGTACAACATATCAAAGAAAATGACACAGACGCACTCCATGAATCATACATTTATTAAAGGATTATTACACCTTTATTTATTGGGTTAAAAAACTTTTTGAAGGATCTCTCATTTATTTTATATAACAGTACATGCAGAATAATTACTAACCTGCCTCATGACGCAGTCTTTGCGGCCTATCTTCATGGGCTTGCAGGTTCATAGCCCAGTCACCTACAGCTGTGAAGTAAATGCAGTGATACTGAGACATATCTATCCATAGTATAGACAAGCATAGCAATTCTTAACTACTTAATACAATGGCTACTTACTCAGTACTGGGACATTAGGCATCATACGGGATTCCTGGATCCACTGGTCCAGTTCATCCCCTCTACATCACGTCAGGTCAGAATAATGGTGCCTGACCTGCTCACCAGTTCAGGGAACACCAGTGGCCCTGGTGAGATCCAGGCCTCTGTTTTATATTGGGTACCCTGGTACTGGCCCTGCAGGAGTCTTTCCTCATGTTTGTGAATGAGGAGCCAAACCATAATTGTGGACTCCTGGATGCCCCAGCGTTGCACTCTAAATATAGAGTGCCTTAACCAACACCAGCCATGCTGACTGCAGAAGGAAGCTACAACCAGTTATAGCAAGTATTCCTGCCTGTGGAGCTTATATATGCCTCATTTCCTGCACTTATTTGTGATTGGCCAGTTTTGGAAAAACTCAGCTGTAGGCATGCCTGCTTAGCTGATGTTGGCAATGTTTAAAATTCCTTTTATAGATATGTGTCTGTTGAAAGTGCATGCTTGTGAAATGCTGTCATGGCTTAGTGGTTAAGTACTGTGACTATAGTGCACAGTATCCTGAGTTTGAGCCCTTTCACTGCTTTTTATTTTCCTGCTGGGCAGACCTGACTGGTTAAGGAACAGTAAAGCAGGTGTGAGTGTGTTTATCTGACTTTGCTGCTCAACTTTGCCCGACTTTGCCCTACGTTGCTCAACATTGCTCGACATTGTGCTGGTTAGTGAACTGCGCAGCTATGCGCAAAGACATTGTGGTTGCGCTGGTTAGCATGGTGCGCAGCTACACCCAATTGTATTTAAATATACTTAATACTGCTAAAATGTACTTAGCAGTGCTTTATATTGCTTAAAATAGGGTACTCATGCCTCAGAATGCATAACCTTTTCACCTTCACACACACACACATATATATATATATATATATATGTATGTATATATAAATATATATATAAAATTCATTCACTATTACATTTAACATTTCAATGCTTTTTACAAAACTTATACATAAAAAATGTCAGGAAATATTTTTGTATACAGATTTCCCATAGAAAATGGAATGTGCAGTAGTGGAACTCGAACCGGGATGCCTCCTCTTTGTGCGAAGGCTCTAACCACTACGCTATCGCTATGTTGCTTAATTTGCATATATTTTTTTTATTATCCTCTTTTGGTGTCTAAGCAGCTAACTGTAGCTAAGCAATGGGCAAACCCATGCAAACGCATGCAACTACAGGCAGCTATATCGGAAGAAAAAGAAAATATTTTTATTTTTAATTTTGTAAGTTGTTTAACATATGGGGGAGTGTAGTGTTACATTGTACACATGCGAGCAGACTTGCTCATGTAACAGAAGTTGCGGCATTTCTTCATTGCAGGGGCATGGATTTTTGGACTGCTTAGCAGTCCAACACGCCCCCTACACTCGTCCATGCTCCGTGTAAGCTTTAGAGTTGAGGCAGCACTCCCTCATTAATATGCATGGCTCACTGCCATCATACTCTTACACTGGTGCTTCCATGTAAAACTAATCTAGTCTTACACGGAAGATTAGTAAATCTAGGGCATTATTTTTCAAACATCCCAAGAAGTCCCAAGAGACCTTAATAAGGTGGGGTACTAAATTATAAATATGTTTAAGCCAACTGTCAATAAGTGCTATGTTTTGGACTCTTGAGCTGATACAATACATCTAAATGTGGGGGGTTTAGCAATATTTTTATGTATTTTAGGGATTGCAAACATTGTAGGGATAACAGGCTTAGAATAATGCAAAAAAATTATAAGTCTCAACATTAATTTGGTGATAAAGAAGATATTCTTCCAAATATAAATCTGTCCTTCTATAAACTTTAATTATAGAAACTGGGGAATAAGTATCAGTGTTATAAAGAATATTTAACATCACATTAGAGTATTCCAAGGCATCGAACATAACAGTGCCACCAACATTAACATGTTTCATAACATGCACTGTTCTTTCATTCCTTAAGATATCAAAAAAAGTGATTTTTTTTCTAGCTTAGTGGGTTTGTGGAAACTTCTCTTAACATAACTACACATTTTATAAATTTCTTTCATAACAGTTGTTTCAAAAAATATAAATAACGGTGCAAAGGGGGCTTAAAAGTGCTACACTTCTTAAATTTGATATCCCTGGATGAATACTTTAGCACATCATGGTTATTCTTTTCATGAAAAAATATGAGCCAATTATATTACAGTTGCTAAACATGAATCAGGCTTCCAAAACTAGCAGCCTTTATCATTTGATACTAGGTTTGAATGGTAGTGTGAAATCCTAAGCAAGTGAGTGCCCCATTCAAGAGAATGAGCTTTCTTAGTGCAGGTCATGCTCCACCTGTATGTCAGTACTGGTATTGTAGCCATTTTAATTTATCCACTATGAATTACTTGCAGTATGAGGTCTGACATACAGATGACACATCAATTGTCGCCTTCTGGGACTATCAGAATGACCTGTGTATGTCATGGCTGGTAAGGTAGGCATTACAAGATGGATATGCAAAACACCTGCAGTACCTGCACTGATATACAGATGGAGCTGTGTAGCTGTTAACCTTAACATGACATTGGCACTTATGGAAATGCATTGGTGGACATTATTTTTTCCTGGCAATAGGTAATGAGTTTGACTCACACTACCTGTTAAAGAATCCCATAACCTACTCTGGGTAAAGCAGGTGATCTTTCTTGTGGTAAAATTAGTATAGCACTGGGAAGACATTGCTATTCTCTGTCCTCCAGTATGACATTATACTGAAAGTAGAGGTGGGTTTACATTTTGATTCATACTGACAGATACTGGGGACAATCTGCAATGCTACTAAACAGTATTTGGGATTTAGTCCTAGGTTACACACTCTGGGTTGAACTGTAAGAGATAAGCTAGTAAATGACAGATAATCAAAAGCAAATACAGCATAAATATTAAAATAGTCTTTTATTTTCTGCCAACTACAACTTTGCATTTTTTTTATTGTGCCAACAAAGACTGATGTAATAGATGACGATCTGATGTGGTACTATTCTTATTCTTCTTATTATTACTATTATAGGATCATAGGATCATAGGAAACTACTAGGTTATCGATCCAGAGGTCATTTTAACACTAGCCATTTCATCCCAGTGTAATACCATGAAAATGCTAGTCAATACCCAAGATTGCATTTAGTGATGACTCCCCCTGTCTAGAAGGGTTGTGGGTGCTATCTCTAGTAAGAATTTACAGAGCCTCATCCACTTGTCCAGGTTCCTCTTGAACAGTGTCATGGAGGTGCTCTATTTCACATGAATTGGTAGCCTGTTCCAAAGACGTGACAGTCACTGGGAGATAAATATGTCCCTTCATCATGTCATATTTAAGTCACAGACCATATTTAGGTACCCCTAGTCCTATTTGATTTACTGATATGCAGAAAGTTCATTAGGTTTGGGTCTTGGATTGCTCTGTTAGCCAGGCATAACTTTGCAATAAGAAGTCTATATGACACTAGTATAGTGACAGAGACTTTAGTTGGTCTGTGTAAGGCACATGCTGGAGCCCCTTGATCGTCTCTGTTAGAAACCTTTGAGGTCAGTCCAGTTGCTAAAGATGCTTTGTATGGTACATGCCAAACGGGGTGTTATACACAATTATGGGCCAATTAGTGCCGAATATAGAGGGGTTAAAAACTAAGAGGGCCCTCAAGCAATGGGTCTATGAACATGGCTATGAAAGCAGACAGAAAAACAACAAAAATGCATCTTACAAGCACATTCAGATGTTCCCCTTTGCATAAGTTTAAGTTTTGTGCCATTGATCATGCTGACCTGGGTTCCAGGGGTGGTCCGTTGTAAGAGTTTTTGGAACTTCTTGAATTAAAGTGGCAAATCAAACTTAATGCCAGTATAAAACCTGGGCTCAATGATAGGGTTAGTATCATGGCTCTATTAAAATTGAAGTCTTTTTATTTTTTATGACTGATTACTAATTAACAATGAGTAGTTTAATGTTGTGGTTCTTGTCACCTGTGTTTTACTTTGTCATGTTATTTATTTTTAATTTCTTGGGAGGAAATGATGTAACTAATTTGTAGGGTGGGATGGGTTTTTAAGCAGTGTTTGCACTTTTTACTTGTATTCTGATGAAGTCTGAGGTGTCTGATGAAAGCGCTTAATTCAATAAAGAAGAGTTTTTCTTTTACCTGGATTTGTGGTATTGTTGGCTGCCTACTTTGTTATCTGTTCTTACACATACTCAGAGAGCTCAACCATGTCTCTCTTTATATAGTCCAGTGAGGTACATCTCAGGTCATTCACACCAACATGAACTATGACAGAGTCATAATAGTACTTGTTGCTGAGAGACCTGAATGCATGCATACGCTGATGAATCCTGGCACCAGACAGGCAGCTGACCATGACTTTCTCCTTGTCCAGCCTGGTGAGGGGGACAACTGTGTGTCTCACTATTGAGTCCGCAATGACAAGAACATTTTTTTTTTGAGTGTTACGGCTTATGGACTTAGTAGGTGAGACACTGGTGTTGCTATATGTCACAGGTGCTGTAGTGACTGTGTTAGTTGGAGCAGTCTTGAATTTTTGAGGTCTGTGGTGTTTAGGTAAATTTTTCGAGAAGATCTCTGCATATGTAGATTTTTGTGTTTGATGCATACTATATGTATGAGTAATGGTACTTTGTGCATATGTAGTGGTGAGTGAGTTAGCAACGTCTTCCATGTTACTGTTTTGAGTGCAAGAGAGCATGGATTCAAGCTTATTGGTGTAGATATATCTCTCACACTCTGTACTAGAGTGAGTTATAAGAAGAGAGTTGTCAGTGTACATGAGCCAATTGCTACACTGCCTCAAAAGACCCAAGTCAACAAGGTTGGCAGGAGAAACAAGGGTTGACCAAATGTCCATAATGCTAGGTTGAAGACTGTTGTCACTAGGGGTGGCTTTTCAGAATCATTCAAAGATGAGCTCAGTGGTTGGTTATTTCTGCTGGGGTTTTAATTAGTTAGTTAGTTAGTTAGTTAGTTAGTTAGTTAGTTAGTTAGTTAGTTATTGCTGGTGGTTAATAAGTTGCAGCTCACTAGCAGTATTTCCTTGACTGGGAAAGCACTAGGGATGAGGGCTACACTAGTGTGCTACAATTGTATCTAAGAGAAAAAATTGTTGAATTTAACTGTCCAGTTTAGCAAACAATTGTGCAGCAGTGTGCAGTGCTGGGCAATGTGCAAACAAGCAGAAACCTGTTCAAATGCAGGGCATAAATACCAGAAGCTAAAAACTTGGAAAGAAAAATTTTAAAAGATTCAAAAGGACCAATGAGGATGCTTATTCCAAGTCCTAGACCAACCTCTGTTTGCCAGACAGGGTCCATAAAACACAATCCTCTCACTAAAGTGCATATAGGCTACTTCCAAGCCAAGATGGCCTGGAAAACATGCTCAGAACAATCAACCACTACAAACAAACACAGAGGCAGCAAGTCAGAAGCACCATGAAAAACTTCTCCAAAGCTAACCTTGGGATCCTAAAAACAGAGGTGGCTAACTTCACGGAACCCATGCAAATGGAGAATAGTTGCGTGACTGCAGAATCATACACCAGTACACTGTACGAACATGTACACAAATGCATGGATCTCGCCATACCCAATAGAACTAAGACACTCTCCTCCAAAAAAGGAAGCCAATTTGGTGGCCCTCTGCCATAAACAAACTCTACAACAGAAGGAGGAAACTGATGCAAAATAAGGTGAAGTCCCAAGACTGGAAAAACTCCCTTATCTGCCTCAACAAAAAGTTGAGATTGCTCATCAAATCCTCTAAAGCTAGGTATGAAAACAGAATTGCAGCAGGTAGTAAAGACAACCACAAGGCTTTCTATAGTTATGTAATGAATCTCCACAGCAATAGCCAGATTTTCTCTGAGCTACTGCACAATGGTACCTCCTATATTGAGCCAACAGATACTGCCAGTATACTGGCCAACAGATTCAGTGCCAACTTTACCCCTCCCCCCAAATGACCAATCACAATACCAGAAGATTGCTAGGCACCCAGTATTACTGCCCCACAGGTTAAAAAGGCACTGTCCAAGGCCAAGAATACACCTTCTATGGGACCTGACAATGTCCCTGGTTGTGTTCTACATCAACTACAGAGTGAACTGGCACCTCACCTGTGTGCCCTGTTCTATCACAGTCTCACCTCAGGGGCTTTGTCCCTACCAAATGCCACACTGCTATAGTCATCCCTCTCCACAAAGGAGGACCAACTACTGACCCTGGGAACTATTGCCCCATTAGCCTGACGAGTCTGATATGCAAAGTTATGGAACACATCATCATGGACCTAATAAACTAGGATATAGGGAATCTCCAAACTCTGGATCCCACACAGTTTGGTTTTGTGAAGGGTAGATCATGCCTGCTCAACTTGGTCGACTTCTATGAGTCAGTCACCAGAGCTGTGGATGAAGGCAAGGTGGTTGATACAGCCTAACTTGATCTAGCCAAGGCTTTTGATACCATTCCCCATTCAGGAATCATAGAAAACCTCACTAAGCTTGGCATCAACCCCTATGTCACTAGGTGGGTTGCAAACATTCTCACAGATAGAACCCACAGTGTGAAAGTAACTGACTCCAAGTCAGACTGCCAATTAGTCACGAGTGGAGTCCCACAGGGTTCGGTCCTGGGTCCTCTCTTGTTTGGTATCTACTTCCCTGAAGTCCAGGCCAACACGAAGGGACTCTGGCTGACAAAGTTTGCAGATGATTGTAAGTTGGGAGCTATTATTAATTCCCCAAGTGATGCTGACATCCTACAAAATGGCCTCACTGTGACCAATGACTGGTGTCAGAACCGTGGCCTTAAGCTCGATGCCAAAAAATGTGTCATCATCCCCATTGGGAAAAACCCAGTTCCCATGAATTACCACATTAATGGTAGTCCACTGAACACAGAAGATGTTATAAGAGATCTGGGAACACAGGTTGACAGCAACCTCTCTTTTGACCACCGCATTGCCACTGTGGTCAGAAAGTCCTTCTATATGGCACATCTCATTACTAAGGGTTTTGCATCCACAAAGAAAGAGGTCATTGTCTCCCTCTACTCTTCTCTCATTAGGCCAATCATCGACTACAATGTCCTATTTGGTATGTACCTCACTAGACACCTGCAACAACTGGAGAGGCCACAAAAGTACCTCACAAAGAGGATCCTAGGCCTCAAACACTTGTCCTATATGGACACTCTCAAAAAAGCTCCAACTATTCTCTGTCTCATATCACCTACTTAGAGGAGCTTGACTTACAAAGCCATGTCTGACCCAGCTCTGTTAGAAATGCTACATCTAAAGAAATCCCAATCTCTCCACACCACACGCTCCAGAGACCTCAACCTCATTACCACAATTAACAGAACATGCTGAAGGGACAGGTTCATAACCCAGAGACTGCCCATGCTATGGAACAGACTTCATATACATGTCAAGCAGAGCACCTCGCTGACCCTCTTCAAGATAAATCTTGATGAGTGGATGGAAAACAGAAAATTCACACCGGGGAAAACTCCAGTGTCTCTACTAGACAGAGGCACTGGGAAATAAGGTCAGGTGGCACTATGCCAGGGTAAGGTGGCACTATGCCAGGGTAATCCTATGGCTAGGCTTCTAAAGGCCCCAGGGCCATTAGCATAGTACACACCAATGAACCTGTATCTGGGCTATGCTTCAGCTTCTAACCACCCTAGTTTCATTGACAAACACTAGAGAATGTTTAATATAGCAGGAAAATAGCAGTGAGCCACTGCAAAAATGTTTAAAACAGAAAATCAGCAAGGAGGCTGTATAGAATGTTTTAAACAGCTAACAGATCAGTTATTTAAACACTGTTGTCGAGAAGACCAAAACAAGCAGAACAGATAGCTTTAAAACAGTGGGAAATACCAGTAAATACTTAACAAACAGTAAAAATAACAAAAAAAAGCTTTGTAAACAGTGAAAATAGCAATAAATTTGATTGAACAGGCGCAACAATGCAAGCAATTGCAGTACAACAGTGTAGTTTAGAACACAGTATATAAATACATTATAAAAGTAGGCATCAGAGAATATAAATATGCAGTAAATAGTATAAATAAGCAAAAAAAAAAGCAGGCAACATATGTTTTTGGAAGCTCATAAACCTGTAGTCATCTGATATCTCAGCTTAGAGTTGTGTCTGGTAGCCCACCTCATTTCAGCTCCATACAAATGCAAGGCCTAAATAGAAGAAGCTAAAAACTTGAAAAAAAAACTTTAAAAAGATTCAAAATGACCAATGAGGATGCTTTTTCCAAGCTCTAGACCAATTTACATTTACCAGACAGGGTTCAATTAACACAATCCCCTTCTATGCCCCTTCTAATCCAAGACAGCTTGGAAAACATGATCAGAACAAACAACCACTACAAACAGACACAGAGATACAGCAAGCATCTATGTGGACTTTGCTGCAGCTGCTAGCTACCTAGTTTCAGCAGGAACTACTAGAGAATATTTAAAACAGCAGAAAAATAGCAGCAAGACACTACAAAAATGTTTAAAACAACAGAAAATCAGCAAGGAGGCTGTAAAGAATATTTTAAACAGTTAACAGATTGGTTATTTAAACACTGCTTGGCAGGAAAACCAGAACAGGTGGAACATATAGCTAAAGAAAAATACAAGCAAATACTTAACAAACAGTGAAAATAGCAAAAAAAAAAAAAAAAACAAAAAAGATTTGTAAACAGTGAAAAACCACAAAAAAATTTTTGATTTAACAGGCATAGTAATACAGATAATTGCAGTTCAGTAGTGTAGCTTATATAAATATATAAATGCAGTATATAAATGCAGTATAAAAGTAGGCATCAGGCAATAAAAAAAGTATAGTAAATTACAAATATGCAAAAAAGGCAACTTATGTTTTTTGTAAGCTCAGAAGCCTCTAGTTATCTGGTATCTCGGCCAGTGGCGGCTGGTGACTTCAAATCAAAGGGGGGCTGCAGGAGACAGCTGAATGGGTGGGGTCAATGGCAAGGGGTGCGGCCAACTAGAAAGGGGAGGAGCTATGCTCAAAACCACAAAAACTAAATATACTGCCCTGGGTGCCAAATCGTCATTATTAGAGTCCAATCAAGACAAAATGAAGTGTAGAAGAATAAAAATATTTCAGTGCATTGGCTGCATGACAGCTTAATATCTAGATGTAAACAAAAAAGGTTGTGAGGCATGAAAAAATAAATTACTTTTTTTTAAATACATTAATGGAATGCCAGTCAAAATCAAGTATAAGAAAAACAAGCAGCAGTCAACTCAAACCACTTCTTGCACTGCAGTTTTAATTATAATTTATATTCAGCTTTATTAAAGTACCAAGTAACATGCTGAAAGTATAAATCTCTGATGCCCCCACTTGGAAAAATGTTCCTTATCCAAAAAAAGACCTGCTGCTCGACATCTACTTGTTGCATGGGGAAAACATGATCAAAGTAAAAAATGAAAAGCAAACAAGAAATAAGCTCAAGATACATTGCTTAAAAAGATTACTGTACAGGTTATGAACCACACTAAAAGGATTACTGTACAGGTTATGAACCACACGATTGGCATTCTGTTTACGGGTAAAGCCAGCAGAGATGACTGGAAGTCTCCAAGTGTAATGAGACTCTTAAAATAATCAAACAATCCAAACAAAAAAAGCCGTAGAGTGGAATGCGATACTGTTTCCAATTCAACACACGAAAGTGACACCAACCACGTACTTGAACGCTTTTATTGAACAAAATCACATGTGTTTTCGTCCCTTACTCTAGGACTTCATCAGATAAAACCTTTTAAAAAAAATCTCAGCCTTTATACTTTACTGACAATCACACAATGTTTGAAATATTTATAAGAATTTTAAACAGATTCATTTTAAAGTATTGTATATATACGAGTTTCCTTTTTCAAAATTCCTTTTCAGGAATTAATATTAATGAGATTAGAAAGGAAACTGACTGGTTAATTTAAAATAATGAGATGATATTCTATAGGTTAATTGATTGTCAGTAAAGTATAAAGGCTGAGATTTTTTTTTAAAGGTTTTATCTGATGAAGTCCTAGAGTAAGGGACGAAAACGCATGTGATTTTGTTCAATAAAAGCGTTCAAGTACGTGGTTGGTGTCACTTTTGTGTGTTGAATTGGAAACAGTATCGCATTCCACTCTACGGCTTTTTTTGTTTGGATTGTTTGGTTATTAGTGAAAAGCCACACTTTTTTGGACTCTTAAAATAATGTAATCCTGTCCTTTATTACAAATACTGGCATATGCATTTCAATACCCAAGGCTTATACATTATCTAGTTAAGTATTCTCTACATGGCAACAGAAATGCTTTCAATGTTGGCAATTCTTTAACAGTATGCTTAGTAAAGCTTACTTGCATCTTGCAATCTCAGCCAAGCTTAGCTAATGGTCATTAAAGTATTGCTACGTAAACATAGAGCAACAGGCATTTTGAGTAATAAGCATAAACCAACAGTACAAAAAATATGACAGAAACCAGACCATTCTGTAAAAATCAAGGACAGATGAAAAGCCACTCTAGTACTTGTGTCTACCTTGTATGGGGGGATACTCTGCACATTTACACTGCATAACTACTCCTTGCCTTGCTTCGACACATCCAGAGTCACTACATGGGGGAGTGGGGTGCAACAAGTATGTCACAGTTTGAAATGTCTCTGGCTGACTTGTGATGGCCCTGACACATTTGTCATACCTCTCAATCTCAGAGCAAGAAATCTGGATAAAGCCATACAAAGAAATGGGACAAAGGCCCAAAAATAAGGACAATTTTTTAAATATTGCTCTTATAAACTTAGAAAGATAGAGGTCTTGCATTAGTATGAATTTTCTGAATGGTATGAAATCTGAAACTCAAATGTCTGTCATTATTTTCTAACTTCAGTCTTTAATGATTTGTCACTAATTTGCCAAAAAAACACAATTTTATGAAAAATAGACCAAAAATGTGATGTAAAAATATAAAATAGCAACACAATACAGCTGGGAACCCGTCAAAGAAGGGATAGTACTGCTAACTTGAGCAGCTGACAAAATAAAAGAATCTACATGCATTTCTGAAATAAAAGTAATCTAACTGATTATTACAGTTATTTCTTAATTATAAACCCTCCATGTTTTCTTCCAAAATTGCTATTTTACAGAGGGATCATTAGGGGAAGAGCAACATTTTGAGCCAAAATCAGGGACAGTTGAGAGGTTTGGCTGTGCGTAATTCTATAAAGCAATTTATTTGCATGTACCTCATAACCTGTTAATGCAATAAATCTGGACAAGGCCAAATATATTGGGGGAACATATAAACAGTACTAAAAATTGCTCTTGTATAACCTGAGACAGTTGATAGAACAGGTCTTACTTTAGCATGCATTTTTCTGAAGGTTATGAAGTCTGACACTCAGTGTGTCATTATTTAGTGACTTAATTCCTAAACGATTTGCCAGAAAAACACAAATTTTATGAGGAACAAACCAAAAATAAGAAGCAAAAAATCTATTCATTCTTTGAAAATCTGGACAGTTGGGAGGTATGGTTCAGCTGGGGCTGCCTAAGTTTTCCGCCCGTCCCCCTCACAAAACCATGGTCGAATGGAGCCTCCCCCTGCAGCCATTCCATAGGTTCATAGGTTCATAGGTTAGTACTAAGCTAGATGCACTTGCGAACCATTTTAAGCTTAGCCAATTATCCCTTGTGATCCAATGATCCATTACTTGGCTATTTCATTCCATTTACCATAAACACTAACGTGCATACGGATTTACTTTTGTGATGATTTGAACTTCATTTGAAAGTTTTATTTTGCATTTTACAGCACAAACACTAAGACATCTGCTAAACAAACTTGGCATTAAAACTTCTCTGCCATTTAAACTCACATTCATTGAAACAACATTGAAACCCACATTCAAAGAAATACATTTTACCCGTGGCAGATAAAGATTAATTCTGGGCTGTTTTCAAATCATAGGCCCCTTGCATATGAAACATACATGTGCTCTTTGATACACCTTCCTATTGCTTTGAACATTTTTCCAGTAAACAATGAAACAAAATGGATGCACCAATGACAAAACTGCCCAATTCAGAACATTTCCATCATAAAAGTCTACTCAAACTTCTACAGTCCACTATTATCAGTAAATATGCACAATTGTACAGTCCACCATTATCAGTAAATATGCACAATCTCTGAAGTAGTAAAAAAGTCATCTAAATAATTCCACATTAAATAAATCTGAAGAGGTTGCTGCTAGCAATCACCTTTATATTTCATGGTTTCATCGAAAAATAAAGTGTCTGATGCCCCTGAGGAATAAATTGCCTAAATTACATTAAAATAAGCTAGTAATATTGCAATAGGAAATGGATGGCAAACTGATAACAGGCTCATAGTTAGTATCTTAACTTTCAGTACGGCAGCATTCACCCCTTATGTGAGTAGAACCAACAACCTTCTGCATCAAAAGCAAGTACACAACCTGTTGTGCTATTAGCAATGTGAGCTGACTTAGCATAATCAACACTAAACTTCTCTTCCCCTGCAGCTCTCAGCTCCTTGTAAAATCTACTCAATACTCAACTGCATCTCAACTTCGCAGCACAAGAAATCTGGAAAAGCCAAATTTATTGGGGTGGGTCAAAAGGGCAAAACCAGGGACACATTAAACATTGCTTGTATAATCTTGAAAGCTGCTAGAATAAAATGCTGTGTTACCACCATACATTTTACTGCCAAGGTCCCTGTGCAAAACAGTCAGAGCAACATACCACTACGCCAAATCAGCTGCTTTGTGAAAGAGAGGAAGACTGAAACTTAAATGGCTATCATTTAATGAATTCAGTTCTCACCATAGCTGTCAACCTCTTAGCACAAAACACCTGGACAAACCCAGTAATGAGGGAATACAGCCCTCAAACATATTCAGTGAATTCAGTTCTTGCCATGGCTGTCAACCTTAACACAAAAAACCTGGACAAAGCCAATAACAGGGTAATACAGTCCCAAAAATAAGGACAAATTTCAAATAGTCATCTTATAAACTTAGAAAATTGCTATAATAAAAGGTTGTGTTACTATATATTTATTGCTAGAATAAAAAGTAGTTTTACTATGCTTTTTCTGAAGAATATGAAGTCTGAAATTCAAATGCCTGTCAATTTTACTTCTGATGGAACAAAAACAATTTTCAGCAGAGGCCCAGGGAGAAATACTGTAGACACATGTCTTTGTAAAATGGCAGGACACCAGAGCAAATCCACACAAACACAGGGATAAGATGCAGACTCCACACAGAAGGCACCCCAGCCAAGAATCAAACCAGAAAACCTATAGCTGTGAGGCAACAATACTGCCACTGCACCATCAAATATGTAATGAATTAAACAGTCAAAAACCTGAAGTCTGAAATTCAAATGCCTGTCAATTTTATTTAACATTTGTTAATCAGGACAGTTTGACTTGGAACAAAAAAAACAATTTTCAGCAGAGGCTCAGGAAGAAATAATGCAGACATGTCTTTGTAACATGGGAGGACACAAAAGCAAACCCACACAAACACAGGGAGAAGATACAGACCCCACAAATGCGACACCCCAGTCAAGAATCAAACCTGAGAACCTGCAGCTGTGAGGCTACAATGCTACCACTGCACCATCAAATATCAAGCATTGCAACATTTACAAACCACAGATATTATGAGGAACAGATCAGATCAAATATGAGGCAAAAATCTGAATTTTTTTTTACAAATGGTGGTGGGTAAGGAATTCACCTCTTTAACACCTGCATACAAGGTACAGGGTTCAAGCCTGAGGTATTCACTACCACACCACCATGAGTCTAACCACCAGTATATTGCACCTCCAAATCCCTATCCACACACACACCATACATCCAAATCCCTGTCAACACACACACCATACATCCAAATCCCTATCCACACACACACCATACATCCAAATCCCTATCCACACACAAACACCATACATCCAAATCCCTATCCACACACTTACCTGTAGCATAAATTCAAATCTCTAGTAGATCTTTCCCTGTAGCATAATCCCAGTATGAAAACCTGCCCGTGCACATCCCCGTAATGAGACCTTCCCCCGACGAGACTGCAGCAACCTCCAATCCACACCAGACTCTGCCCATCACGAGATCGACGCCCGACGAGACTGCAGCAAATTCCAGACTGCTGACGTTGCAGTCCGACCCTGACGTGTTTTCCCAGCGAGTTCCAGGACAGTCTATGCAGTTTAAAACTGCATAGACTTCTGGGAGCTCCGTTCTTCATGTTTCCCAGTCAGGACTGCTGCTGAGACAATCTGCACATGCTCCAGACTGTCTCAGCAGCAGTCTGGACTAGTGCGCATGTGCGAAAGTCCGCAATTTTAAAATTTTTTTTTTATTTTTATTTCTTTATTTTTCTTTATTTTAAGTTGAGGGGGCTGCAGTCCGGCAGTCCAATAGCACAGGCCGCCCCTGATCTCGGCTCATTATTATTAATAATAATAATAGCAAAATGGGATGGCCGCAGTGGTGCAGGGGTAAGCGGTGCCACCTCTCAAGTTCAATCCTCGACTGGGGTGCCTTCTGTGTGGAGTCTGCATGTCCTCCCTGTGGTCACGTGGGTTTCCTCCGGCTGCTCTGGTTTCCTCCCACATCCAAAAGATATGCTGTAGGTGGATTGGACACTCTAAATTGGCCCTAGACATGAATGCATGCGTGTGTGTGTGCCTTCTGTGGAAGGTTGGGAGTCGGGCTGGCAACTCGACACCGTAAAACTCCACTGCCAATCATGAGTGGACAGGTGATACACTGTGGCAATCCCTAACCGGGAAAAAACCGAAAGAAGAATAAGAATAGTAAAATAATGATGATAATAATAACAATGCTATCTCACAGGTGATTGTGTATTGAGACTTCTCAACTAGAGTACACAGCCAAGAAAAAATCCAAAAATTACCAACACAATTCTCATTAACCATCTGTTACTATATACCCAGACACACACAAGCAAAATGACTAAAATAATACAATGAAATAATTGAACCACACTTGCACACTTTTTGCTTCTGTAAAGGTATCAGCTTTTAGGTAATGAATGTGATTACTTTTCAGTATTTTTGTTAATCACACACAAAAAAAGAAAACATTAGAAATGCAAGCTCACATATCAAATACATTCACTTTTGGACGGATTCACATTAATGTTACCCTATCAAAGGCCCATTTAACTGACTTGTACCTTGAGACACACTTTCTTTAACAGATAAGTAAAACAGTCTTGCAGATATTTGCATAACCATTCATGACTTGGGCAGATCTGATTTCAAAAATATACCCCCTCCACCTTGTTTTAATGTTATTGTGGTTTTGCCAAGATATATACAGTCACATGTAGGTAGTGTTAACTATATTACATTTGGTATAGCACTTGTTATAACACATAGAATCAGATATTTCTCTTTCTGGACTACTCAGAGCAAACGTTTCAGATTTTAATATTCCTGAAACTGCTTGCACAGTTTCACTAAGACAGGCTGTCTCTTACTTCAATAAGATAAGATCATATTATTCTCAAGAGTTAATGTAATGGATGACATCCTGATGTGATATTGTAGCACCACATTTGTGCACAACATTTTGGCTCTCAGTCACCATTCCTGCTGTCCCTCATGTTTGAAACCTCAGAAATTAATATTTTATACATACCAGCACAGCCCGTTTCTTGTGAATAGCAAAAGATATATGATTGTATAATCTTACAACATATTTTACAACCAATGTATTTCAGAATTCCCTTTTGGATTTTTGCCTTGTGCTTACGTCATGACTCTAAAAGGTTCTTGGATTTGTCCACATACACAATTAACAAATGAGCAAAACCCATCTAGTGAATCAAAAATGAGCAAACCCACAAATAAACAACAACATGAAATACACAGGTTTGTCCTGCTGGCAGCATTTTTCCATGTTCCTTGAACTGTTTATCTAGAAGTCTCACCATAACATCATCAGCTACGTATTTTCCCGTGTCTTGCAGTAGTACATGCAAATATTACAGGACCAAAACTAAGACGGAAAAGTAAACAACCAGCCAACCAATCTAACTAATCAATCAATCAACAAATGCATACGTACATGCATACACAAATAAGTGAATAATCAAAGCAAATGAATGATCTGGATGAAGAGTTTGGGGTTTAAATATCTGAGTTTCATGTTTGCAGAAAAAAGGTCATCAGTCTGACAGCCAACACTATTCAAAAGTATTTATTACGGTAAGTAATGAGCCCTTCATGCTCCTATGATTTTTAAGCTTGGCCTCCCTTACCTTTCTTACTTATACATGCTAACTTCAAGGTCACATACCTTCAATAAAAAAGTGATCCCCAGATCACTAGTGCTGCACGTTATCACCATTTAGTACCAGTGGCTTCCTGGTGAGTGAGCTTTCCCAGTACCGAATAAATCATGACTTTATGAACCACGAACCATGAACCTAGAACCATGATTTTCAGGATTTCATACTCAAATAATGTTTTGAGAATATTACTAACAATACAATGAGGTGGTCACTGCTACACATAATGACATATTGCAGTCCATCAACACCACTGACCATATTTTATGCCTTATGTGTTTTCAAGCTTTGAATGTCTTACTCTAATATCAAAGTAGTTAACTGACTTATCTGAATCAATAAATCACACATCTGGCATTATTAGCCTATTAGAGATGCCTAACCAAATGAGAAAATAATTTTTATGTTGTCTAGCCAGATTAATAAAAACTCATGAAGGAAATATCAACAAATGTATAAGCATTGTCTAGCCAGATTAAAAAAAAATCATGAAGAAAACATCAACAAATTTATAAGCATTTTATCACAGGATCCTTATGGCACATAAAAAATACAATTCCCACAGAAAACATGTAACTGTTTTCATTACTATACACCCTAGTGGCTGTCTCTGTGTTTAATTCCTCCAAGTATTTTGGGTTTCTAATACCTTGGTGGGAATAGACCCCATTCATTAGTCAGGTTACAATTAGAGTTCATGAAATTAGTATTGTTTCAATCTTTGATCTTAGTCAAAACTGCTCTCACAGCACCTGCAATGTGTCCAGTACTGACTCCTCTAGTACTTCATGTGGAGTTGCATGTATCGGCAGCATAACAAAATTTGACTATATATTTTTTTTTCTTAGAGTCATTGCTTCTACTGCTATTGAAACTGTCTGGGAATCCTTTTTTTGCATTGCTCTTATTTCTGCCCATATATTCTGGCATTCTGTGACGCGGTGTCTTTCTGTATATAAGTCACTGTAATCACTGGTTTTCTGGCCCACATGATGTAAAATCTTTATCATTCTCTATAATGCATAATGGTTCACATTTCCTGTGTTACTACTGCAGTGTTTGCACAATCCCCAGTTTTGCCACATTATTTTGCCTTTCAGTGTATAGGTCATCTACCATGAGTGTATTACACTCAGTAAGAAGATGTGCGACTGTTTCTAGTTTCTTTTTTTTTTACAGAGTCTGCTTTGTCTGTTTCTCCCACCTTTTCAATGAATATAGTAAACCAACATGTCTGCAGTCCATGTTCCTTGGCTGCTATTATTTGACTTTCATCTCTTGGTTTCAGTTCACCCCTCCTTAATCATTCCTGCATCAAGTCACAGTCAACATGAGGTCGTTCCATGAGATCTCTGTATGTCACTACATTTACAGTTTTTTTCACTTTTATTTCCTTCTCCTCTGATTGTTTTCCTTATGTTCTTTGTTTATTTATTGGCACATTCAGTTGCTGTCTGATTTTTGTCTATTTCTGGTTCAATGTCCATTTCTGCTTGTCAATTAAATACTTATGCTAAACTAAGCAAAGTGTCATCTTAGACTTCTTTTCCTCACATTTTACAAGTTCCACTATGTTTGGATCTGATGAAGTCAATAGACATGTATGTAGTCCCACAATTGTGTTGCTATACCTATAATCAATATCGTGGAGGCCCACATCTCCTTCAGAGTGAGGAATATATAATCTGGGTGTACACTGATTGTTATATGTCATTTGGAAAGCATGAAGCATTTTTCTTTATTTTTGTGTTCAATTGATCCAATACATTTTGGGGACAGTTGATCATCCCAAAACAGGAAGATCAAATTGATTTAAAGTTTGGCTTTTATTACTAGATATCAAGGCAGTTTTCAGTATCACTTTTAGTCTTCTGACTGAGATTTATTTGCATTTGTTCATATATTATTGTCAATCCTTTATCTTTTTCTAGATATTTATACTCCCCTCTTGCTCAAGTTCTTTTATGTCAGATTCCTGTCGCAGATAGATATTTTCTCACTGTTGCAGCTTTCCTTTTGAACTATAACTTTTACACACCTACCGAGATGAAACATCATTCATATATCATCCAAGAACATTTTAATTATTTGTAGTTGTGCTTTTAACTCCTCATCTAATGAACTTTACAACTCGTCCACAAAAAGCAGATGACAAATCTTTAAAGAAGGTTGTTTTCTGGGAGCCAGATTGTAACTAATGTAACTTTAACTGATCTGTTAAAGGCAAGACAAACTAGCAGCGGTGACAAAGAATCACCTGGAATACCCCCTTTTCAATTTAATCCCTGGGATAATAACTCGCCCTTTGTCATGGCTTAACTAAGAAGTGGTTTGCCACTGTTTCATGATCGCTGCAATATAACTGATCAATTTAGGATGTATGTTATACATCTGTAAGCATTCCTTTATTCATGAATGCGGGATGCTGTCATATAATGTTTTTTATAATCTATTCATGCACACTTAGATTATACCCCTTTTTACAATTTTCTGTTATGGCTTTATTTAGTGACAATTGAGCTTTTTCCCATGTGAATTTATTTTGTTATCCCATTGTTCGATTGGCATATCTGATTTTTTTTTTAAAAGATTGTAAACTCTGTCTGCATCAATTCCAGTACGTAATATGTATATTATATGAAAACAAGTTATTGGTCTATAATTCTTCGGATGGCTTGCATTTTCACTCTTCGTAGAGCATGACACAGAATCTTTTCCCTTCCTTATCCATTACACTGACTCTAATTCTAACAAGTAAACACATAATGTGATTTTGTGCCTCTTCACAACCACTACCATTTCAGCCACTAATTTTTCCTGCATACTCCAACTTACCTGGACTGTATAAAACTTTAATTCAACCATATTGTATTCACACAAATGAGCATTCACTCATATGTGGAGTTACTCTTTTTTACACTTACATATAAACTGTTCTACCAACTGTATATTCAACCTTTCAATGGTACTTCAACATAGTATGAATACCACCACAGGTCTCCCATGAAAAGAGACCATTGGCCTAATGAGACTAACATGATCAAAAAAAGTGAAAAATAAATACAATAAATGTATTTTCAAAGTCTTCCTGTTTTAACATCAAGTTCAAAACCATATGTTTTTTGCTTTAGCGACTCTAGTCCATTCCATAGTTATGACTTCCCTGGGAGACATAGCCACACTTACCGCATAGTTTTCTTAACAAACGGTTGACTCCTCCGGTTGTGTGCTGATCTAATGTGTCGTCCATGACAGCCTGTATAGAAGGCAGCTATTATAGAACTTTGGTGCTGATGTATTCTTGTACCAAAATAAATTGCTATTATTTACTCTTTTTTTTCCATTGTATATCTTCTGGACAGCTATATTAGCCACACATCCTTGTTGGCTCTCTGGCAATGCAATCTAGTACTGATCCAATGCCTTCAAATTTTGCTTTGGCCAGGAAGGGTACTGAGGACATGCACGTGGGGGGGGTCAAACTGCCAAGCATCTATCCAGGTTGTTTTTTATACATTTTATGGCCAAATCATTGTTATTCAACCCTCCATTCTTTTGCTGTCCTTGTGCTATGGCTGAAGAGTGGGATGCAATGGAGATGCGTGGCATATCACTCTGCTTCTGCAGCAGCGTAGTCCTCCCTCCAGCCTATTCCTCTCGTATGGACATGTGTTCAGTGTACTATCACCAGCCTCTACAAGAGATCACTGCAGAAGGTGCTAACAGGTCCACCCACCCACAGCCAGCATGATAACATCCTTACCTCCCTGCCAATTCACAAGTTGTGTGAATCAATCCTGGATCACCTGGGTTGTACTCAGGGGTTTAACCCTCTATACCAACAGAGCAGCTATACATTGCTATATTACATAATACTGTTTTTGTTATTATGTGTTAGAAATTAATGTTTTAGTTTTATAAACTAGCTATGCATAAAAGCTGTTATAATGACACAGACAGAAAGACGAAATAAATTAAAACAGTAAAGAGTTATGATGTTGAGGATATAAAATCGGATGAAGTAATGGAAAGAGAAAATGAGACAAAATTAAAAAAGGGTTCCTAAATGGAAAAACCCAGGTGCAGGTGCAGTACCTAACTTCTGGATAAAGGTATTAACATCTTTACACAAATATTTAGCTCTGAGTAGGAATTACTTATTTTGCATCCTGAACAGTCAACAGCATTGCTAACAATAGGAAAAATGATACTCTTCCTTAAGAGTTCATGCTGGCGAGATAGATGCATCTCCCAGAGGCTGCTTCTTCTCTGAAACAAGCTACCAATTCCCTTGAAACAGAACCCCTCCCTGACCCTCTTCAAAACCAACCTAGATCAATAGATGGGGGATTGCAAATTCACTCCTGGGGTGGCAACCATGTCCCTCCTGGTCAGAGAAATTCAGTATTAACTACCATAGACCCTTACCTCTGTGAACATCACTCACCTAACAACTGACATTTGGGGCAACTCTGAATAAATATGTCTAGGCTTGTAAGGGCTCTAGGGCCATTAGCCTAGTGACCTCCTATTAACATTTATATGTACGTGTAAAAAAGAGTGACTCCACATATGAGTGAATGCTCATTTATGTGAATACAATATGGTTGAATTAAAGTTTTATATAGTGCAGGTAAGCTGGAGCATGCAGTAAAACTTAGAGACTGAAAAGGTAGTGGTTGTGAAGAAGTACAAAATCACATTATTTGTTTACTTGTTAAAATTAGAGTCTGTGTAATGGATAAGGAAGAGAAAAGATTCTGTGTTATGCTCTGGTAATGTGTTTGAAATCCGTGTGTGTCTGTGTGATGCATTTAGTGGTACTGTTAGGGAAAGGGATTTTAGTAAGGGTTGAGATTAGGATTAATGGTAGAGTTAGTATTATGGTTAAAACATGAGTAAGGTGTGCAGGGAAGCTGGGAGTATGGCACTGTAAAACATTTGGAGCAATGGATACAACATTCGAATGTAAAGTGCTACATATCTAGGGTACGAGAGATAGTCGCTTATCTAGTGTGGTTGATGAACATAGACAGCTAATTGCAAAGTGCCATGGTGACACACTTAGAGACAGGTTTGTGAGAACAACTGCATCTCAGGGAGGTTAGGATTTTGCTGGTTGTCACATTAACACTAGAATAATTTCTTGATAGTTTACCTGGAGAAAACACAGTTGAAAGAACGTATATCAAATTTGTGACACATGGGATCAGTGGGGCTTTTGATATTCCCAAACCAATTAAAACATTTTTGGAAGGTTTCTCTCTACTACCATGGCTCAATAGAAGAGGTTTGAACAATTCTACAAATACATTATAAAGGGCACTAATCCTTGTTACATCATAGAACAGAACATTGCAAAGGAACAAATGGAATTGCATGGGTCAGAATTAGAAAATATTCAAGTGACTGACAGGACATCTGTTGCTGTAGTAATTACAAATGCAAGACTGTCTGACTTGGGTGAACTTGCATCAAAAGTGGCATTTGTGAAGTCAGTTCCTTGTTCAGATGGAAGTTCAGACCCCATAAGGTAACTGCTCTTTTGAAAATAAAGGATAACTCACCTCTGAAATCAGATGGACAAGAAATGGAATGTTGGTTTGATGAGGAGGAAGAAGAGGTGCTAGATGGAAAAGGAATGGAATGTTGGTGTGATGAGGAGGAAGAGGAGGTGCTAGATGGAAGAGGAATAGAATGTTGATTTGATGAGGAGGAAGAGGAGGTGCTAGATGGAAAAGGAATAGAATGTTGGTCTGATGAGGAGGAAGAGGAGGTGCTAGATGGAAAAGGAATAGAATGTTCGTTTGATGAAGAGGAAAAGAAGGGGAAAGATACACTGATATTATAACCCTGATGAGTTACAGGAGTCAAAAAGTCAAATTCAGTAGGCAGGGAAGAAAAAACAGGGCCTTGATGGATGCAGCATTCTAAGATGGAAAGAAAAAAGTGACTTTTTTTCCAGAAAAGATTTCAGTCTGTGATAGTTGTTTGGTTTTATGTCTACTGAAGGTAAGATGACCTTATATGTAAGTCAGTGCTTGAAATGGACTCTAGCTCAGTGTATTGGTGACCAAAGTGTTTTGTTTTCCTATGCTTAATTGTATCTTTTTATTCTTTTCCTTATTAGCTATGTCTGTAATGAATGTGTTTATATTTTTTAGGATTTTGTGCAATACGGAATATGCTGCATATAACAAGGACATGTTATCTGTTCTAACAGTAGCCTGTCATAGACGGGGGGGGGGGGGGATTCTTTGCTTGTTTTCTACAGATCATACTTCTAGATTTACATGGGCAAATGTTGTTTACAGCTGCTACTGCAGACTAAACTTGAATGTAAATGTTGGCATTGAGGAGAAGGATAGGATATATTTGCACTGCTTCCATATCTGGAACTTTTTCCTCTTATTTTGACTTCTACTTTGACAGCTATGAGTACCCTTAAAATAGTAACAGTAAGGTGAGTTGTATTTTATAATTATAATATGATGTAATGTTTGGACAGGAAGGGAATGTGCTGTCTGGAGAGTTTTTCGTCTTTGGCAGCTCTGAGATACTTTGTGCATAGATGTATCAGGAGGGGCAGTGTTTAGTAAGTTTATTTTATTTATTTTTTGCATTGGAATAATTTTGTTTTTCAGTGACTATATAGGTAATAGTTGCTGATCTTCTTTACTTATGATTAGAGAAGTGGGCTTTGTTACTTAGGCATCAAATGGTAGAATTCAGTTCATTTTCCTCTCATCCTTTTAGAAGTAATGTGTTATTTATTCAAACTTTCTTTGGCATTTGGAGATATAGAGTTAGTACAGGACTCAACTGTTTTGCTGCACGATCATCCCCTCTATGATTATATCGCTAACTCTTTTTTTTTTTTTTTTTATGGAGTTGGAGAAGCTGAACATCTGCTTGATATTAGGGAGATATGCCTGTTTTACAGTCTTCATGATTTAACATGTAAGAAAGCAGCTGTGATTAGATTAGGGGATGCAAAAGAGGAGGAAAAGGAAGTAAGGTGGATGTCTGTGGCTGAAGCCTTTAGGGCAAGGGGCAAAGGGGAGTGGAGGAGGTTGCAGATGGAGCTAGACGCTATGGTCATTGTGATGTCTTGTGTGAATTATATCTGCTGGGAGAGAGTGTAGGCAGTCTCTATCTGTTTGTCGAAAGACTGTTTAGAGAGAAGCTTGTTAAATCTGTTTCAGGAAAGGGTAGGGGATTGAGGTGCAGAAGGAATGAAGAAAACAATGAGTGATGTATGGCATATTGATGACCTTGTTATGGTAGCGAATCAGAAAGCGATGTCAGACTTGGCTAGGGAGGGGCATAAGGAAGAAAATGGAGGCAGGAGTGATGACAAAAGAGCTCTTGAGGATGGTAATGATGACGATGTCAATCATGACATGATGAGAGGTAGATGAGGTAGATGAATGTGGGAGGATAGAGGGTTATGTTAGTGTCTTCTTATCAACCACAGGAATATAAAGAGGGCATTTTGAAAGAATGTATTGATATTAATTCTCAAATGAGAAACAAGAAGGCCAGGATTATTGCTGTGAGACTACCTTATAAAGTGCTTGATCAGGCTCTAGATAGGTTTATGGGACATACAGTTTATATAGGAAGTCAAAGAGTGTTTACGAGAGTTATGTCAGATTTATATATGGTATACATTTGGAGAGAAAAATGGGGGCATGCAGGTAGGTTACATTTTTGAATTACATGTATGTTAAGATCATGGAGCAAACTGGAAGATTCAATGCTTTGGAAGTAGACATTTCAGATCATGCAGTAATGTTAATAAATGGGAGAAAGGGGGGGGGGTAACATAAAAATGCTGATGTTACCCAAGGTGGTGGAATAGATCCATTATTTTAGGTTGGTTATATGACATCATCAGGTAGGCACAAGAGGATTAGGAAAACAATGGGAAGAGTTGGGTGACATAAATGCAGCATGGATGGGGGGCAATTATGGCTCTTAAGAACTATTTGAAGAGTCTTAAAGAAAGGCAATTGGAAACAGATCTAGGCAAATGGGAGTCTGTTGTTGAGAAGAAGGTAACTGGGATGCAGAAATGCTGGCTAAGCAAATAAAAGATCAAAGGCATTTACCTTGAGTAAGAGATCTGAAGATAAGACAAGGTGATCAAGTGATGACAAATGTTGAAATTTAGAAAGAAGGTAGACACTTTTATAGTAGCTTGTAACATAAGCCCCATGTAAATGAGCAATGGTTTGATACTTAATAAGATAAGTATCTTAGACAAAGATGGATAAACTAAGTTAATCACATTTAATGAAATAGGAGAGTTGATATCCATTATAAAATAGATGAATGAGAGGAATTCTGGAGATCACACTAGCTTCTCTATTGATTTTTATAAAACAGTGGGGATATATGTTAGTGAAGCATCTATATCACTTTATGGAAGACCATATTCAGCAGATGACTATTCGTTGAACCCATTGAAGTGAAATGTTACTTTAGTGAATGATCGTTTCAGCAAATTTTTTCACAGGGAAAGGAAGTAATTGGCCATTTTCAGGAATTTGACCCTTTCCCCCACTGTAGTGCAATCTTCAAGTCAGTACATTTAGTTGGGGGGTTTGCTGAGTTTTAAAACGTGTAGTGTTCATTACAGTTGGTAGCTGGCCCACTAGTTTTTTTTTTTTCCTGTGAAAAAAATCTCTGAAATGATCATTCACTAAAATGAGCGAGTTCAACAAATAGTCATTCGCTAAATAGAGTATTTGACAAACCGATACAGACCCTTTTGTGACGTATTAATGGTTATAATGAACGAAATAATGGAAAAGGGAGAAGAATCAAGATTCGAAGAAGGAAGTGCTGCCATTGTTTTGCCTAAAGAGAAGATTGATCCAGAAGCTATAGCAAACGTTTATCTCATATTTCAGTATAATAAAGACATGTTTGTTAAAGGTATTGGCCACTAAGATAAAAATGGCGTTAACTAGTCGTATGAAAGATATAGACATAGGGTTTATAAAAGGGCAGATAGAAGGGCAGTCATCACATCTTTGATGACTGGGCAGAAAGGGAGTATAAAGGGGGTTATTAAAGTATAGAAAGATATTCCAAAACCATCCAATACAGTCATTTAACTTTTGTCTTTAATACATTGTTTCAAGAAGTGGTAGCAGGCAAATTTCATGAGGAATAAAACAGTATATTGAGATCTGCTTGTAGGTTATGATTACTTGGAAGGTATTTGAACAAGTGGAGGTAGGAAGAGGTACACAGTAATGTGGCCCACTATCTATTTCACTCTTTAGCTATGGAAGAGTTAGCATGCAGGCTTAGGAATTTCCTGAAGCAGCACTGAAATGTAACTGGACAAATACCCTAAATGAGCACACTGACATGGTAGTGACAAGTTAAATTTGAAAAGATATAAGACAGTTCATTTTGGCAGACAAAACATTTTCACATATCTTATAGGTGATGCATCTCTTCAGTCTGAAACTGTTTAAGAGATGTAGGCACTCTTGTTGATAGGTCCTTTATCATTTGACCACAATGTCTCCAAAGTAGCTCAGAAAGCCTTCAGTCTAACTCATCTAATTTCCAAATGTATTTCTACTACATGCAAATAAGTATTAATTCCCTTTACTCATATCTGATCAGACCCATTATTGAATATAGTGCATCTTTTGGCATGTACTTGTCGAGACATATCACTTAGCTTAAGCAACTTCAGAGATTCTAGATGAAAAGATCATTGGTTTCAAACATCTTAGTTGTCTGTGAAAGAATGGCAGCCCTCTCTCTTTACTGAGTGTTGTCTAGACTTCTTTATCGAGCTCTGTATCAAGCCTTTTGAGCTATGAAAGATCTCATCCTCATTAGCCTTCTATTCATTTGCAGAACAAATGGTTCTTCAAATACTGAGACAAAGAAAATAGACCTTAATCATCGTATAAATATCTATTTTATTTAATTTCATTTAACTTGTGTTTGTTTACTGACTATGCATTGAATTTGGATGCAAAGTAGAGGACTGTTGCCTGCTCTGCAACTACTGTGTGATGAAAACCACCCAAAAAAGGTTACTTGGCTGTTATTTGTAGTATTTGCTTGATTCTTCCATTATGTACAGTTTTTTTCATGAGTTAGACATGGCTGACAACAGTTCCCTGGACTTGTTAATATACACACAGTTAATTCTGTAAAGTAACAAATGCCAAATAAATATATTTAAAATATTTTGACATTTCCAAAATATACCTGAACAGTTTATTTTCCCCTCTGTCTACATAACTGATTTTCAGGTGTCCTTTCTATACAAAAAACAGAGTTTATTATATCCCACCTGTTCTCTTAAACCTGTCAGCTTTCTTGACCATCGAACTACTTGCAGAATGCATGGAGAAAAACCTTATGCTCAATTTCAGGCTTGTAGTTTAGTTTGTAATATAATACTTGTCATACTTTTAACACAGGGAAGGCAGAAAAGAACCTCATAGCAAGGGAAATTTAATAAGATGATAAGAAACTATCTAACAAGAAACGCCTGTACAAAAAAAAAAAAAAGCTATGTAATCTGTGGCTGGCATTATTTATAGGTTCATAGGCTATGGTCCATGATGGGATATTTTAGACCTTGCCACGCTTCCTATTTCTCACCTTCTGTGCTACCCCACAGGAGTTTAACTATCCTTATTAGAACTATATTCAAATACTATTCATTTGTAGTCATTTAATTTTTTTGGATCTCATTTTTTGTTTGTTAAAGGGTCTGCTGTAAGGTAAAGCATTTAAGCACTGTCTTTGTTTATTAGGAGGACACTGGTCAATTCTATGGCAAATGTCTTATTTTCCATCCACTGATCCAAACTGCAATTAAATAGGGTCATGGAACGGCTTTGCTTTATGTATATGGGGATTTTGTTCTATAATAACAGCATCCTTTGGCTTATGTACCTGTGCCTCCAAACTATTTTATATTGCAGAAGAGGATGAGGTCTCTGGTGCAGATACTTCTAATACCATTTGACTTGCAGATATGCAATAGGTCCATTAGTGTTGGGTCTGTGGATGTCTTGTTAACCAGGCATAAGTTGTCTTTTAGTACTTAGTATGAAACTCTGTATAGCAAAAGGGGGCTGAGGTGATCCGTGTAGATCATGTGCCTTTCACCCTCTATTCTTTTTGTAAGGAACCTCTGTGAATGCTCCAGTTGCTGTAAGTTCCTGCAGTGGTACATATCAATGGGACATTGTACTCTATGATGGGCTTAATGAGATAGCTGAGTAAAGCGGGATAATGACCTCTCTGGACCTAGAAGCTATCCCTTTATTTATAATCTCCACAGTATAGAAGGAATTCCTCACAATAGTTTGTGAAAAGCTAGGTCACTGTCAATGTTAGTGTCCAAATCACTGACTAGGGGGACAGCTAGGAAATTAATCTCTATATGAGAAAACCAAGTGCAGAATGCTATCTGAATGAAAGCTACAGAGGGTAAATATCAGACTGAATACAGTTGACCAGTACGGGAATGTGAGGGGTGCTACAAAACACAATGGCATATGCAGATGTTGGGGGGATATACAAGTGTGGAAACTTAGGTTATGCAGTGTGTGTCATGAATAAGTAACTTGAAATGGAACTAATGGCTGTGCTAGGAAAGAAAGCAAGGAGGCAAAAGGATTTTAATCAAGAAAAAATAACAAAATAAGAAAAACCCAAAGTGGCAAAATTTAACTATGAACACTAATTTAGTAGAGGGATTTTTAATGAACCTTCTGGATTTGTGACTTACTATAGGGAGCGTTACTAAGTTCTTACCTAATAAGAACAAATAATATAGAGATACATTGAGCCATTTCAGTGCCATAAATAGGTGCTTGCCAGAAGAGTTTAGATGTGACTTGGGGTGACTTATGCATGCATAATAGGTAAAATGAAGCACTATTTGGACTTTTCGTCTTGAACTGTCTGCCACTTTCAATTAGCCCCATCAATGTTTTGGGAAACTTAAAAATACAATGAAAAGTCCATTTGTAATATCAGTTGCAAAGGGCATGTCTCCCTAGATCCTGTTAGCTAACAAGACTGTAAAAGCAAGCATGCCACTTGGGGGGGGGGTAAGACCTGGGCTCAAATGTCACTTACATAGGCTACTCAAGAAATAGATAAAAGGAAAATTAGAAGGAGGGAAGGAGACAATGCAGATATGACAGTGAAGATTAAAAAACATTACTCTGATCTGGACCTTTGGTGTGGTGCCAGCCCTGAAGAAAGGAGCATGCTGTATTCCAAGGGCCTATGTAGAAGTTCAGATATGAAAATTAGTGGGCAAGGAGCTGTCTAATCAGAAGCTGACAGAATAAATTCACTTGGAGTAAGATAAAATACAGTTAGTGAACTTCTATAAAGGGCAGCAGAAAAACTGAAAGCTCTAAATAATGGTATGAACAATAAAAAAGTTAACCAATCAGACTGCAGCAATGTGGCAATAAGCAGATCAATACCTGTGCATATGTGTAATCAACTATTTCAGGGAGGGATGGCCTCCAGGTAGTACTTGGCTTAATGATTTCCAATAATCCAAAAGCAAAACAAATACACAACCAAGTGGGCTGACGAAAAAGATCTCAGAGATAGATAAAAAAAATAGACAGAATTTTTCAGGATAAACTAGAATTAAAATGTGGCAAGCAAATATTAAGCACTGAAGACCACTGAATCACCCCAGAGCTGAAAAGCCCAAGAATAAAAAGAAAAAAAAAAGAATCTCTCCAACTAACAGAAAAGTGAATCTAAAAAGAAATGCCAGAGAGAATTAAACATAATGGAAAAAAAAAACACGAAGAAGAAAGGGGTGAAAGCACATTAGGAAAGTAGAACAGAGAATCCATCAAAACTTGTGACTAACAGATGTTTATCAGTTAGAAAGAAAGCACACCACAAATTTTGTTAGATAAAGAAATGGACTTTTAAGGGTATCACTGCAACATTTTGTTTTCCTGCAAAGCTCTTGTTAAAAAAAGATATACATCACAACAGCAAAGTGTACTGAATCAGAAGAAGGTCAGTTTGGACACTAGTCTGTGGATTGCCAGCTGGCACATGCAGCCCAGTACATGTGGATTATTTCTACATTAGGGGAAATAACCCCTATTATGCAACATTTCTATTTTATATGTCAGCTAACAAGCAGTCTTGCTGGAGTGGATGGCACACGTAGCTGTATGAAAACAAGCTACAGATGATGCACATGGCTAAGTCAGTAGACATGCTTACTACTCAGTCTCCTACCAGGTGCTAAGTAACCACAAAGGCTGCATCATAAAAGTGTCACCCTTCAACTCTGAGGGCACTAGTGATGCCAGTGTGTGCAGTGCGATGCATTAGAGCCTAAGCTCATACTCCATTGATCTGCTATACAGTAAATGTATCACTGAAACTGTATGCCTCCGGCATTCACAGCTGAATGACAGATATTTCACCATGACAAATGAGGTATCCCACAACATGTCTTCAATGGGATCCTTTGGAACAGGCAAATTAACAGATTATCACAGTATATTAAGGCATGGCAGGATAACATTTATGTTGTTTAAACCCATGGGCTTCCACTACAGGAGGCTTAAGGTATTACATAATGGAGACTATCTGGGATGTTTTTTTTCTTGGCAATTTTTATTGAACAGCATCTGTGTGACCTTTTTACCCTTTAGTTTGGATGTTATTAGACAGACACCTCCATAATTATAGCCTCACAACTGGTTTTAAGCTCATTGTTTCTAAAATATAGCCAAAAAATCCACTTATGCTATACAGATGAGGTCTGAAATAAACAAAACCTGGTTGACTTTCTCAGCCTGAATGTACCCGTAAAAGGTGTAATAATTAAAAAGTCATGGGTATACAGAAGCCACACTGCTGAAACACTTGCATGCCCTTAAGAGGTGAATAGGATTAACAAATTACCCAGAAAAGATTCTAGCTTGGCAAGGTCTTTTTTCCAGGCTGCATTGAGTAGTTTGAGTGTGTGATGTTTTTACCCTTTGGCTTGGATGTTATAGGGGATATTTCACAGGCACCATAATGTTTCAGGATATCAGGCATGGTTTTAAGCTCTGTGTTTCTAAAGTATAATCAAACAAAACATTATCCTATACTGAAGAGGTCAGAAAAAGGCTGAATCATGGCACTGTATTTTACCCTTTGGTAATCATAAAAGATCAACACAAAAAAAAACATCAACATTCATTATAGTGACAACACTAAACAGGAAAACTTGCTACATGAAAAAAAATGAAACATATTTTCTTTTCTGATATCCTACATTAGGGTTATGGATAGCACACATTGCTAAGGTGGGCACACACACACACACACACACACACACACACACACACACACACACACACACACACACATATATATATATATATAGAGAGAGAGAGAGACTGATAAATATAAAACTATCGGCAGTTCATCGATCTTAAAAGATTGTTAATCCAGTGTGCATGGTCAGGGACCTAGCACCAGAATAATGAACAAAGAAAAAAAAAAGAACAACTATAAAACAACTACGGAAGCTAAAGTTTAAAACAAAAGCAAAAGACAGGCAAAGTACATTCAGATTTGAGGAACTGTTTCTATGTAGGATGGAAGAGCTCACCATCCAGTGAAGCTTTAGATAGTATTATTATTATTATTATTATTACTGTTATTATTATTATTATTATTATTATTATTATTAATAGTAGTAGTAGTATTAAGAACAGAGTTCCATGGGAAATTCAGCTTTCTTATGCTATATTTTCTTACTACATGATGCATACAATATAAATAAAAAAAATGTATTTTTTTTAACGCATGTCACTTTACAATACGGAATTATGTTTATTTAAGAAATGTTTCCATCTTGGAATGTTCAGCATGCTTAAATTAGGATCATCGAAGGAGAAGAATGCAGTAGATTCTTAATTATTCTGTTTGTTTTCAGTAGACCCTGTTAGTATTAAACTTTACTGCCAATATACATGCCATTGCCAAGTTTTAATTCCTACTGCCCAGACAAGCCTGGAACACACCTGAAAGTGATTAGCACAAGTATATTTTCTTTGCACAGTTGAGCAGTGACCCAGAGCTTTGTACAGCTTTGACAGACGCTTTATCGTCTCCTTGTCATACATGCTGAGAGAATTTCACTGGCACCGCACATCTTAGCCACTCCTGCTAAAAGGCTTTTTACAGATTTCTTATGAAACAGCTATTTTTTTCCAGACATGATTTTATATGTTAAGACAGATGGGTCTCTATCATGATAAACTGGTAGTTTCCTAAACTGGCTGTATATGTGAAGCATGCTCAACAACTAATCCTGAAAAAAGGTGTGCCACATAATTCAAGTGGCCTTTTAACTGACTTTTCATTTTGCTAGTTAAAATTGTTTTGATATAATTTATTTCTATTCTTAGACATTACTACAAAATGTGTAATATTATATTTCATAGGTAATGATTTTGCCATAATTTAAAAACATGTTTAGTTATTTTGGAGGTTTATATAATAAAATGTCAACTTGTGACAACATTACAGGCCAAAAGACACCCATCAGGATAAAAATGTGAAAAAAATGTACAGATGACTACTTTTCACTTTTTTAATGGATCTTTGGGTCATATACAATAATTTTGTTTTTTTTTGTCCCCAGACTTCATCCCCAACACAATAAACCCACCAACATAGAATGTGCAACCAGATTTTATTGCAAGACCAGAGGTAACATAGAATTTATTCAGCTCATTGGCAGACTGACACAAATGCTAACTTTCTAAGGCACACATTTAATGACTGGCATGTATGGGCAGGGTGGTACAACACTCACCCTAAGTAACCACCCCAAATACAAACAACACTATAACACCAGTCACTAAACAGCAACTGATTCCACCAAGAGTTTACCCCAAGTAACCACCCAAAATACAAGCAGCATTATAACACCAGTCACTAAACAACTGATTCCAAGAACAGCTCACCCCAAGTCACCACCCCAAATACAAGCAGCATTATAACACCAGTCACTAAACAACTGATTTCACAAAGAGCTCACCCTAAGTAACCACCCCAAATACAAGCAGCATTATAACACCAGTCACTAAACAGCAACTGATTCCACAAATAACTTAACCCAAGTAACTACACCAAATAGAAGCAGTATTATAACACCAGTCACTAAACAACTGATTTCAAGAAGTGCTCATCCTAAGTAACCACCCCAAATACAAGCAGCATTATAACAACAGTCACTACACAATAAGAAATTCCATCAAGAACTCACCCCAAGTAAACACCCCGAATACATGCAGCATTATATAAATAAAATAAAACTCGTTGGATACACATGACACGTAACTCTTTAATAGAAAAAAAGTGAGCGCTTTTGCAGAGTCCTTTCTGCTTCATCAGACATATTATAACAGTTAAAACATTGTTTAAATAGTGATGCATTATGGTAGCAACCAATCAATTCCAAGTTAAAGTTAGTAAACCAATTAATAATACTTATAATATAGAAATACACATATAAATATATATAAAAATAAAAAGCACATACAGAAAGCACATATAAAAGCAGTATAAAGTGTAAACACATCTCTGAATTTGCTGAGTACAATGTTAAAAACTATAAACTGTAAAATACTAAATAAGCTGGAGCATCAATGCTTTAAGGCTCTATTTCTGAGGAATAGTTTTAAAGAAACCTTGGAGTTTAGACCGGGTGGTCTGTCCGCTTGGAACTTAATGATCCATTCTTGTTCCAAAGCTTCAGTGCTATTAATAATATTTCCACCTCTTTTATTTCTGTGAACAATATGGAGACCTAATAACTTAAAAGTATGTGTGTTTCTCTCTTGCATCACATGTATTGCTAGCGCATTGCTTTCTTTATTGTTACTAATATCTCTCATATGTTCTAAAACTCTGTCCTTCAATAATCAATTCGTTTTACCTATATAATAGGCAGGACATTTCGTGCAAAAACTAAAATATACTATATTCCCAGTGTGACAGTCAGCACAGAAGTGTGTGTCTATAGAAAAACCTCTAACAGGGTGTGTATCTTGTCCCCCACCAAATATAAATGGACATGCAGTACATCTCCTGCAGGCGAACGTGCCCATCCTATCAGACTTTACATACTTTAGCCCATCTGTCTTTTTGTAGCACAATTGTCTTTTTGTTGTTTTTAAAAGAGAAAGATGGTGCATCTCCTATCACTCCATCAAGTTCTTTCACACTCGATAGGACATCCCAATTATTTCTAACTATGTCACAAACTATACTAATGTTACTCACAAAAGTCAGTGGTGCTCGCAGCATATTACTCTCTAGATTTCTTACTGTGCCTGAAGTTGTTGTCATAGTATTCACATTATCCATGGCTAAATCATTTACACGTTTTCTTCTTTTATTATAATAAGGTTGACATTTCCCTTCTCTTTCTTTCCATGCTAAATCAATCTGCCTTTCAATATCTCTCATTTTATACCCCCTTTCAATAAATTCAGGTTTAAGAAGAGTCAGTGCTTCACATAAAGTTGCTTCATCATTATGTCAACACATACAATGTACATGCAGCATTATAACACCAGTCGCTAAACAGCAACTAATGCCATCAAGAGCTCAATCCAAGTAACCACCCCAAATACAAGCAGCATTAAAACACCAGTCCCTAAACAACTGATTCCAAGATGAGCTCACCCCAAGTAACCACCCCAAATACAAGCAGCATTAAAACACCAGACACTAAACAACAACTGATTCCACCAAAAGCTCACCCAAGTAACCACCCCAAATACAAGCAGCATTATAGCATCAGTCAATAAACAATCCACAAAGAGTTCATCCCAAGTGAGTACCCCAAACACATGCAGCATTCTAACACTGGTGACTGAACAACAAACACTTCCACCAAGAGCTCACCTCAAGTAACCACCCCAAATACAATGCAGCATTATAACACCATTCACTAAACAACTGGTTCCAAGAAGAGCTCACCCCAAGTAACCACCCCAAATACAAGCAGCATTATAACACCAGTCACTAAATAACTGATTACAAGAAGAGCTTACACCAAATAACCGTCCCAAATACAAGCAGCATTACAGCAACAGTCACTGCACAACAACACATTCTACCAAGAGCTCACCCCAAGTATACAACCCAAATGCAAGCAGCATTATAGCACCAGTCAGTAAACAACAACAGTTTCCACCAAGAGATCACTCCAAGTAGCCACCCCAAATACAAACAGCATTATAATACCAGTCACTAAACAACAGCCAATTCCACCAAGAGCTCCCCGCATGTAACCACCCCAAATACAAGCAGCATTATAACATTGGTGACTAAACAACAAACAATTCCACCAAGAGCTCACCCTAAGTAACCACCCCAAATACAAGCAGCATTATAACACGAGTCTCTAAACAACAATCAATTATAAGAAGAACTCACTCCAACTAACCACCTCAAATACAAGCAGCATTATAACACCAGTCAATGCACAAAAACAAATTCCACCAAGAGCTCACCCCAATTAACCACCCCAAGTACAAGCAGCAGTATAACACCAGTCACTAAACAACTGATTCCACAAGAGCTCACCCCAAGTAGCCACCCTAAATACAAGCAGCATTATAACATCAGTCGCTAAACAGCAACCGATTCCACCAAAATCTCACCCCAAATGCAAGCAGTATTATAACACCAGTCACTAACCAACTGATTCCACAAAGAGCTCACTCCAAGTAACCACCCCAAATACATTCAGCATTATAACATTGGTGACTAAACAACAAACAATTCCACCAAGAGCTCACCCTAAGTAACCACCCCCAAATTCATGCCGCATTATAACACTGGTGACTAAACAAACAATTCCACCAAGAGCTCACCCCAAATAAACACCCAAACTACAAGTAGCATTATAACAGCAGTCAATAAACAACTGATTCCAAGAAGATCTCAGCCCAAGTATCCACCCCAAATACTAGCAGCATTATAACACCAGCCAGTAAACAACAACCAATTCCACCAAGAGCTCACTCCAAGTAACCACCCTAAATACAAGCAGCATTATCACACCAGTCACTAAACAACAACCAATTCCACCAAGAGCTTACCCCAAGTAACCACCCCAAATACAAGCAGCATTGTAACACCAGTCACTAAATAACAACCACATTCCACTAAGAGTTCACTTTAAGTAACTATCCCAAATACAAGTAGCATTATTACACTAGTCACTAAACAACATCCAATTCCACTAAGAGGTCAACTCAAGTAACCATCCCAAATACAAGTAGCATTGTAACACCAGTCATTAAACAACAAACAATTGCACCAAGAGCAGCATGAACCATTGCTCTGTCCATAAGCAATCAGGAGGGAAGGGAGGGGAAAGAATGACTTTCATTCTTTTCTAGAAGGATAGTCCCTCCTCAGCTCAGCAAACTGACTAAAAGGCAGCCTGTTCCCTCACTTGTTTACCAAATTAGATATCTAATCTCATTCACTCATCAATTTATGCCATAAAACTGCACAAAATCTTTCAAGAGCATGGAGAAATGCACAATGAATAACTCCTAGCCCATGTCGTTCAGATGTATACAAGTCTGTTTGTACCAAATTAGGTCCCTTTCTGCAAAATTTCAGTGCTCAATAAAAAAGAAACAAAGTGTTATACTAGCCAACCCCTGATTAGCAAACTTCCTAGATACCTCAACAACTTTAAAATTAACAGCAAATATCTTAGTAATCTTGTGATAATAGCAGAACAAAGTAAGACTATTGCAGGAAACCTCTGTTTAATCAGCATAAGGTCCCGCATAATCCATGGCAGAAGCCAACACTTGGTACAACACCCAAGTCATTACCACCTAAATATATCAACAACAAATGAGGAATTCCACACTGCATATACCTGTTCAACATATCTATCAACTGACTACTATGCTATCCTCTGCCCCCTTGCCAACAATTGTATTCTGGTACATGCTGTTGCTTACTAAGTAGCCCAGAACACAAAAATAAAACAGAATAACTACCTTCTACTTACCTGTAAAAGAAAATAAATGTAAATTAAATTATCTTTCCATACTTAGCCTGAAAATCCTTTACCATCTTATCTAATGTACGATTTTAAGGCACTAGACATCTAACAACTATCTTTATCACCTCAATTGACTTTCTTTCTAGAGCTGATTCAGACACCTTACCTATCCTAAGCAAATGAGTAGAATACACTCCGTAACAATACCATGACTCCCTAAATCCCTTCTAATCATGTTGATAGGCTGTCATGCTATTACTGAACAAGCAACCTCCCACTAAAATACCAAATACAAATCTCTCTACTTGACTAGTTTCCTCCAAGCTACCACCGAAGCCACATGACACATCATAATATCCGCGGTGTTACTCAGTACCACTTGTTGTCCTCTATTAGCCTGATCTACCCTTGAATTACCAATCCAAATCACAACAGCTGCATCCTTATATATCCTTATATTTATCCTTATATTTATCCTTGTATCTAAGGTTCCCTAAAGTTTCCAACAATTACTTTGAGAGCACCTACATACATAACAACAGGGAGGGTAGACCACAAAACATACTTATTAAAACTAGCTGCTAAATCATAGGAGTCATTCAACAATACAGGAAACAAGTATTTCCCAAAAGGAAGCCGAGTGTCAGCTACTAAAGGCCAAATCCTCACCCAGCCACTTAATAAATGCAAGATCTGTTGATGCTTACTAAATTCATTAGCACTCAAAAACCAAGCAGTAGTACTTGGCGCTGCCAAGTATACCCTAATGTTTCTCACTGCTTATCCCAACTCCCAAAGACAAACTAAATGTCTGGCTACTAACTAAAGTAACCAAGACTTTTGAATAATAGGCATCCTTTTACCTAAACCCTAAATGCAGCCAAAGCTGCATGTTAAGTGTTCATATTCAACGCTACCAAAAATTGCTGCACTAACCACCTTGCTACATGTACCCAACTAACCACACTCTCCCACACAGTGCTGCTGGTCTCACTTATGCCTCTTGAACCAGTGCTTGAAACCTGTGGAAATGAAAATGAGACAGACTTTCATTGAGAGCACTGGATTGCCCTGGAAAAATGCTTAAAGGAGAATGACAAATTAATTTTACAGCAGTGCAGTAACTCGCGCAATAGCTCCTGAACTAAACTTGAGTTAGGTGCTCCCTTTGCATAGGCCTGCACTATGGCTAATTTGCTAGAATGAAAAAAAAACTTTGACTTCCTCAGTTCCCCTTACTACACTATGATATAGGCCCAAATGAGCATCAGTTCCAAAAAGGTGATATTCTTCTTCCACTAAACTGACCCCACCACTGGTCATTGCAATGCAAACCCTTTGCCCTTAAAACAAGTTCCCAGTCCTAGTTCCCTGAGTCACATCCAAGTATAGCTGCTCATCATAAAATGACACCCTGACAGAAGAACATTCCATTAAAGTAGTGATGAAAGCCCATCCAAATGGCCATATCCACCCTAATGGATTTTGTCATCCTAAATCTGTTATGCTTATGCTTAGCCTTCTGTAACTAGTTAGCAAGACAACATTTTGAAAGCTTTCCAAGGCATACCTCTCAATCTCTTAGCACAAGAAATCTGGACAAAGCCAAAAATAATGGAGGGGGGCAAAGCCCCCAAAATAAGGACATATCTTAAATTTTGTTCTTATAAACTTAGTACCCCTTCTTCAATTACCTCATCTTTACTCACTAATAAAAAACATCTAATTAATGCACTACCCTCTGACCTGAATCTTGCCTCTGTCAAATCCAATTTAAGTCTGTCCTAAATTTCTCAAAAGTGAAGCAAGCCACCACACATCCCTTTGGCATTACCTTGTCAAAGTAGACATCCCATGCAGGTGCATTTCCAACAATGGCCAGTCTTGCTCCTGAATGGGAAGAGAGTGAAAGGCCAACTCAATATCTAACTTAGCCTAGCATAGGTCAGAAAAGCCCAGGATCACTTGTACTGCAAAAACAGAGGCAATGAATTTAGGTAAAGTTCACATGGCCTCATTTCTGGAACCAAACCCAACAACAAACTTCCCAAAAATATTGAATGGTGTGACTTGAGCTGGCCATAAAGCTCTCCCAGCTATGCATATCTCTGGCAACAAATGCGTCAGCTCTCTCTTCCCCTGACTGATTTGAAATTCCTACACACCTGGCAACAACCATGCACCACTGCCTTAATTTAAAACTTAGTAAAAAGCACTGTAGAAGTTCCCAGACTCCACAAAAGACAGAATAACCTCTAACTGCAGTCATACTGCCCCTACCTTTCCCAGTTAAATCCTCCAACTCTCCTAGTCTGCTGTTGTTCCATGAAGAAAGGTCCATGTTCTGCTTGTGCTAACACGTTACAACCCACTAAGGGCTTCCACAGTCTGAGGAAATGTGATCAATCTTGCCAAACTCACCTAATTTATCAAACTAATTTATTAACTTACTGAAACCATCTAACACATCCAGCATGCCCTACTCTTGCCTCCCACCTCTTCAGATATACCATTGGCCTGAATACCTACTCTATCCAACATCATCCTTAGCCATGTATCTGCATGCCTACTTTCAAATGACAGTTGTCTGTCTACTGCCTTGAAATTTTAGAAGAGCTAGTCATAACAAATTTATTATGTGCACTGACAACCAAGTAATACTTGCGGCTATCAAAAACATCATCTCCCTGAAAGAAAAACTCTAGACAAATTTCTCCCAATTTACACTTGATGCATAATAATAAAGTAACAATTAACTGCCTTAAATCCAATGGCATGATCTTCATTATCCCTAAAAATTTTCATAAAAACCAATCCATTAGCATATCAATTCTGAAATTAATTATTGTTCCCACTACAACAGAACAAAGGCACCTTAGACAAACATTAGATCCTTCTCTCACCTTAAACATTATTATTAACTTTGCTAGAAAACATCACACCTCCTTAACTCTCTCCTCATGTAAAGCCTTAGCAAAAACATTCTAATTCAGTAATCATTTGAAATGTCAGGACTTGCTACAGTAAGTCCCAAAATGCAGAGACTGAATGGCTGAAAGACTGGACTTTTATATTGTAAGTCTGAGAAGCCATTTCCCAGAATATTCCCCTATCCATCTCAGATTTGGTACAGATATATATATATATATATATATATATATATATATATATATATATATATATGTTTGAGGGTGTGGGGGGGTGCTGGAGGGGCTTGCCCCCAACCCCACCACTGCAAAAAGAAGTTTAAAGGAGAAGAGTGATTTTTGAGATTCATTCCTGTAGGTTCATAGGTAGGTACTAGACTATCAATCCTAGGGCCTATATAAGCCTAGCCAAAAAGTTCCCTGGCTTTCGCCACCCAAGAATTTATTTTTCTGTGCCCCTGTAGAGCAGAGCCACAGAAGTGATCCCTGGTGTGAATTTCCTATTTCCCATCCAGTTGTCAAGATTTTTCTTAAAGAGGCCCAATGAAGATCTTTGTTTGACAGGAATGGGTAGTTTGTTCCAGAGCATGGGGAGTCTCTGGGACAGGAATCTATCCCCCCAGCATGATCTGTTTATTGTAGTGACAAGGTTTAGGTCCCTGGAGCATGTGGCTCAGAGAGATTGGAATTTCTTTAAGTGTAGCATGTCCAACAGATCTGGGTCTGACATGGCTTTATATGACAGGCAGAGTTCGCCTCTGAGTACGCAATATGCAAAGGAGTAGAGCTGGAGGTTTTTTGAGATGGTCTGCATATGGTATATGTTTGAGGCCAGTAATCCTCTTACTGAGGTATTTCTGTGGCCTTTCTAGTTGTAGGTGTCTTGCAAAGTACATGCCAAATCGGGCATTGTACTCTATAACTGGCCTGATGAGGGATGAGTAGAGAGGAACAATGACCTCTTTTTTTCTGGAGGAGAACCCCTTTGTGATGAGGCGTGCCACGTAGAATAATTTGCTGACTACTATAGTGATGTGATTATCAAAGGAGAGGCTACCGTCCACCTGTATCTCAAGGTCTCATCACACTTTTGGTATTTAGTAGGCTACCACCTATGTAATAGTTCATGGGTACAGTGTTTTTCCCAAATGGGATGACAATGCAAATCTTGGCATTGAGTTTGAGGCCATGAATTTGACATCAAGCATCAGTCTCAGAGAGGCCCCTTTGTAGACTGTCCACATCATTAGGTGATTCTATTATGGCTCTTAGTTTGCAGTCATCTGCGAACTTCATTAGCCAAAGACCTGCTGTATTAGCCTGCACTTCGGAGAAGTAAATACCAAATAGGAAAGGACCCAGGACTGAACCCTGTGGTACTCCACTTGTCACTGGTCTGAAGTCAGATTTGGAGTCAGCTACTTTTACTGTGTGGGTTCTGTCAGTGAGCCAGTTGGCCACCCATCTTGTGACATAGGAATTTATGCCCAGTCTAGTGAGTTTGTCTATAACTCCAGAGTGGAGGATGGTGTCAAAAGCCTTGGCAAGGTCAAGATAGGCTGTGTGCACCATCTTACCCTCATCCACAGCTCTAGTGACTGCTTCAAAGAAGTCAGTTAGGTTTAGGAGACATGGTCTGCCTTTTACAAACCCAAGATGAGTGGGGTCCAGAGTTTGGAGGTTACCTTTGTTTGTCTTTGTTTATAAGCTGCATGATGATACGTTCCATGGCCTTGCAGACCAGGCCCATCAGGCTAATGGGGCGATAGATTCTGAGGTCTGTGGTGGCACCCCCCTTTGTGGAGTGGCATAACCATCGCTGTGTGCCATTCAGGAGGCACAAAGCCTGATGGAAGACTATAATCGAACATGATACTTAGGTGGGGTGCCAGTTTGTTCTGTAGTTCATGCAGGACACAGCCTGGGATGTTGTCTGGTCCCATGGATGCTATGTTCTTAGCTTTGGAGAGAGCAGTCTTTACTTGTGCATCCATGATTACTGGGGCTTTGCACTCTTCCAGTATAGAGATGGGCCCTTTGGGGGGTGAGGGGGGGGTAAAGTTTGCACTGAATCTATCAACCAGGATATTGGCGATATCAGTTGGTTCTGTATATCTAGTGCCATTGTGTTGTAGCTCAGAGCAGATCTGAGTATTATCATTGTGATTCTTGACATAGCTGTAGAATGCTTTGTGGTTGTCTTTAGAATCAGTGGCAATTTTATTTTCGTAACTAGCTTTGGAGGATTGAATGAGGGATCTCAGCTTGTTGCTGAGGCTGACCAGGGAGTTTCTGTAATCAGGGGATTTTACTCTTTTTTGCAACAGCTTCTTCCTTCTGTTGTAGAGGTTGTTTATGGCAGGCGACCACCAGATTTTCTTCCTTTTTTTGGAGGTTAGCATCTAGGTTCTGGTGGGGATGGCATGATCCATGCACTCATGTATGTACTTATACAATGCATTTGTATAGGTTTCAGCAGTCGTACTACTATTTCCCATCTGTATGGGTTGCATGAAGTTTGCCACTTCTGTCTTAAGAAGCATGAAGTTTGCTTTGGAGAAGTTTTTTTACAGTGGTTTCCTTTATGGGGGGTGGGGGCGGGATATGGATGTCTAAGGTGATTAGCTTGTGGTCAGATCTGACCAGCGAGGAGTTGACCACTGGCATGAAGCATTGGTTACCCATATTGGTAATGACCAGGTCCAGGATATTGCTGCCCCTGGTGGGGGTATGGACAAGCTGATCCAGGGCATTGGAATTTATGAATTCCAGAAAACATTGAGGAAATGAGTTAGTACATGAGTATTTTTCCCAGTTGATGGTGGGGTAGTTGAAATCTCCCATTATTAGGGTATTGGGCTGTACCTTAATGTTGTCCAGTATATCAAGAAATGTGGAGTGGACATCCTGGGGCATGGTGGAGGATCTGTAACAAGCTACAACCTGAATTGCTGCCCAGTGTTAGTTGCACTTGGATAATTTCGGATGCATTATGTTGAGCAACTAGCCTGGATGTGTGGATATCCTTAATGAATATGGATATACCTTCTCCTTTAGTGTTTCAGTCCAGGTTAGGTGGCCGAAAGGTGTGATATGAATTATAGCCTGGTAATGCAGGGGTGCTCTCTGGAGCCTTGAACCAGGTCTCCGTCACTGCACAGATGTCGATGTTCTCCACTTTAAGGAGTGCCTAGAGTGAGTGCATTTTGAGGTTTAGACTTCTAGCATTGAGTAGCATTACCCTCAGATTGCTTGCTTATACCTGCTATGGTGGTGAGTTTGTTGTTTGAACCTTGCCTAAAAAATGCACTATAAGGGCGGCAAGTGCCTTAGCCAGTATCCGGAATCCCATGAGGCAACAGGTGCAGACCATTTCTGGCAAAGCATCATGGTCTGTCAATCATGTCATCCCAGGCAGACAGACACTGGATCCCCTTAGAATGACACCAGAAGCTTAGCCAATTGTTGAAGTCAATCATTTTGTCTTTGTACTGTGGTATCATTCTGGGTGATGGCAGGATGCTACTCAGGGCTAGGGTCATACTGCCTGGGCTACATGATCCGAGAGCTCCTCCATGTCTCTTTTCATGTAGTCCAGGGAGGTACGTCTCAGGTCAGTCACACCAACATGAACAATGACAGAGTCATATTTGTACTTGCTGTGGAGTGACCTGAGTGCATGCATTATGTGGCTGATCCTATGTTTTCTGTGTTTTTTGGGGGTCTTGTCAGCACTAGGCATTTCAAGTGTTGACATTTCAATAGGGGGCTTCCTTATCAACAAACTTGCATACTACTTACCATTCTAGCATAAATATTCACAAAATAAAAACTGCTATAAACAAAATCTGCAAATTTGCTCAGCTTTCTGATCCAGAAACTCGTTACTTTAACAAAAGTGCAACACTTCTGTTCAGATTACTTTCTATAAAATATTAAACATGAACACTGTCCAGCTGTAAAAGTGAACTTATAATTTAGATCACTGAGTTATTCACTCAGGAATGAACAAGTAGATGCCCTGATTCTCATTAGGCTATGCTTTAAAACAGTGAATGGTGAAACAGACTTATCTAAGTGAGCTCCTGAAGTGAAGAATCATATTCTATTCAAATCAAAACTAAATTAAAGGAATATTTACTGAATTAATTAAAATGCTCTTGATACAAGGAAAAGGGCTAGTCTATAGTCATGCATATATTCTATAACATCTCAAGCTACTTAGTAAACCGATTGATGATTAATTCACTTTTTCTGTCTGTCTGTCTTTCTCTTTATCATATGCATACACATTATAAACTTACAGATATTTTATGTCAGTAGTAAACAATGTAAATTTGCCCAGAAAATTTGCATATTGCAACTGTTTATCATCTTTCCCTAGATACTTTATTGATTGAATTTTCAAACTATTAAATGTTCATACCCCTACATCTTTAAATATTATATTTATGCCTTATTACTTTCATCTTTTTTACTATGAATTAATATTCTGTAACCTGGATGTTTTAATATCATGTATGCTACTGGTAGCCATTGGGCCTGAGTTGTGAATGGAAAGGTTTTGTCTGCCAAACTGTTCACATGATAATCAAAATGAAATACTTCAAATAACCAGGCATTCCCTCCCATTTCAAATTCTATGCTTCTATAATTTAAGTAACCAGCAAGGGAAAGCCTTTCTGATTCTGATATTCCTTCTATAGAATGACAGCATGAAATAAACAAAGCCTAGGACAAATTAACCCACATTCTGGCCATAAACATAACTGAGCTCCTTTTACTGACAGCTTTCAAAGGCAGCTGTCAGGTTCTTCACCATTGAGGGATCAACTTCAAAATCTTTCCTTTCACACATAGAGGCATACATGGGGTAAAAACATACTCATCCTTCTTTACAAAAAGATCTCACCTCCCCACCCCCAAATGCCACTTCCTGCCCAGCATTTCCCTCCCTTGGCCCTTCAGAATTATGCAGTAATCTTGGTGGGGATGAATGCTACTCCCTAAATGGGCCAGCAACCAAAAGGTCTACTCTTGTCAACCCTTCTCCTAATCGAGGCTCTGTGTCCTGTTCCTGCTCTGCTGTCCTCAACAAATCCTGCAATCTTCTCCTCTCCTGCTCAAACCATGACATCCTCAACAAATCCTGCAATCTTCTCCTCTCCTGCTCAAACCATGACATCCTCAACAAATCCTGCAATCTTCTCCTCTCCTGCACAAACCATGACATCCTCAACAAATCCTGCAATCTTCTCCTCTCCTGCTCAAACCATGACATCCTCAACAAATCCTGCAATCTTCTCCTCTCCTGCTCAAACCATGACATCCTCAACAAATCCTGCAATCTTCTCCTCTCCTGCTCAAACCATGACATCCTCAACAAATCTTGCAATCTTCTCCTCTCCTGCTCAAACCATGACATCCTCAACAAATCCAGCAATCTTCTCCTCTCCTGCTCAAACCATGACATCCTCAACAAATCCTGAAATCTTCTCCTCTCCTGCTCAAACCATGACATCCTCAACAAATCCTGCAATCTTCTCCTCTCCTGCTCGAACCATGACACCCTCAACAAATCCTGCAATCTTCTCCTCTCCTGCTCAAACCATGACATCCTCAACAAATCCTGCAATCTTCTCCTCTCCTGCTCAAACCATGACACCCTCAACAAATGCTGCAATCTTCTCCTCTCCTGCACAAACCATGACAACAGTTCATCTGGTACTTTATTCTCACCAGCTACCTGGCGTATATCAACATTAAAATTGGAACCTTGAGTCAGTACTGGCACCATACTCCTTCGTCCTGCTTCACTTTCATGCCTTCCTGGACTTCTCCATGGCTGGGTATTCCTCTGAGGCCTTCCCCTTCCATCTTCCTTTAGCCAGTGCCTGAGGTGTGATCTCTGCTGCTGCCTGCAGTTAACCTTCAAGCTGCTGGAAGAATTCTTGTTTTATGACATGATTTCACTCCATCTCTATCATAATACCTGTACATTCACCATCTTGCAACTATTAGTCCTTGTGCCTCATACATAGGCTTTTTTCTCCCACTCTCCTTAGAAAAGGGCAAGAGGAAAGTGGGATGTCATTTCAAGTCCTCCAAAATTAAACTCCCGTTTGTCTCTAACTGCCTACATTAAGTGTACTTCCTGTAATGAAAGCTATAACCACTTTAAGGCAGCGTCCCCTACACACACTAGATGCCTGCTCCTTTGCTAATGGATGTAGCAGCTAATCTCATGCAAGCAGGAGACCCACGATAGACAAGGAATTACAAATAACCACTGGCCCTCCCAACTGCACCACCCACTGCACAAGTAGACATCGACCTGCTGCCCAACAATGACTGTCCTGGCAATTGCACTCCCACAGAATCTGACAGCTATTTCCTGATCACCACCAAGAATGTACTGGTCAGTTGAGAGGGGATTACCTTAAGAAGGACCTGGAAACAGCATTCTGTACAATATTCCCAACTAAAACTAAATCTCCCTTCCATCTTTTTTTATTCCATTTTCAAAGAGGGTTATTACCTGGACTAGTAGATATTGCCATTATAGCCACCCCTTCCAAAATTGAAAGACCATTGAAAACCTAGAACTCCAAGAGATGGTATCTGCCATAAAGCCTAACTACTGGGACATTATTGGCTCTGAGAATAGGTGCTTATGTGTGATTCTAATCTCAGTTCCAAACTGAAAATACCTTGCATTATCTGTATATAGCTAGTACCCTTCGATGACTATGAGCCTATCATCTAATTCCTGTAATTCTTCAGCTCCCTTTACTGCTCATTTATTTCAAATTAAACTAACAAATTGCAATAGCTAACTGCTTCCCTTAGGCAAGTGTTAAGGACAAAAAAATTCTGCTTAACAAAGTCTATTTTAAGCAAAGTATTAGAAAAATAACATTAGCAAAGATCTGCATGCTTTATTTTCATACCTCTAAACCTCTAAATACAAGAAATCTAAACAAAGCCAAATGTAATGGAGGAACAAAGGTCTAAATGCAGAGACAATTTTTAAATATTGTTTTTATAAAATTAGAACAGTCATAGAACAATAGGTTGTACGTGAGCATGCTTTTCTGGAGGATAAGAAGTCTTGAGACTCAAATATGTTTCTTTATTTAATGTCGCCAATCTCCCATGATTTGCCATAAAGCTACTTATTTTATTAGGAACAGACTTAAAATATGAGGCAGAAATCTGAACATTCTGTGATAAATCTGGACAGCTGCGAGACATGATAAATCAATTTCCTAGAAATAGTTTAAATCATTGTATTGAGGCACGAATATGTTTGTTTCAGTACAATAAAATTTAGTTTGCATAGTTGTTCATTCCTGTGATAATATCCAGAACTGTTGACATAAGCATTGAATTTAAACTTCAGGAAAAGTCCAAATTTTTGTGCCATGTTCATTTCAAGAATAATGTTTTTCTGCCTTTGATAAGAATACATTAAAGGCTTCCACAAGGGTTCATTAAAGCACTATTCGTCAGCGCATCAAAACATAAATGGGTACATTCAAATGATGCATCGGCCAAAGGACTAACTTGGCGATGCACAGATTCCTGAAAGGGACTGTAATATGAAAGGTGGTGTCTTGCTGGGAGGGGCACACCTATAACACCATGGAATGCATGAACAGCAGGCCTTAGTGGACCTTGAGTAGGAGGTGGCACTTGAACCGGGTCATTCAAGTTGGTAGTGGTAGTGAATCCTATCTCCCATTCATAAGAAAGGCAATTAAGAGTCTTCACCTGTGTCAATGTGTGTAGGAAGACAGCACAAGAATATTTTTTTCCTGACATACTGCTGAAGCACATTAAAATGTGCATTATGTACCTACTTCTTGCAGTTGTCCTTTACCTCATATATTGTAGGATCATATATGGAAAAGATTTCAATAATGCCATCCATTAGACTTTCGTACTTACTAAATTTCAGAAAAAGCATTTTGATGATAAATTTATTATCCTTTTATTTTTTTAAGTTCATAATAGCAGTATTAACACATTAGTGCTTATTTTGTTTCTTTGTTCCCCAGAACTTTTGTCTCTGCTCACAGTTATACAGCTGAGAAGTTGAGAGGTCTGATTTTCTACCACATATCAACAGACATGTTACGTACTTTAATACTTTGCCAAAATATTCCGGACCAAAATAAACCAATGGGAAACAATACAGACACACTTGTAAGCCATAGGAATGAGTACTTATTCTGATGATGATATTATTTTTTTAATTAATTATTTAGTCACATGTATTTGATAACCAGGGAAGACATAATCAGAATGATGCTGGGAGCACTGTTCAAAAGTGACTTTGCTCTTAGGCAGGGATAAAGAAAAATCTAGGCTGGGGGAACTAACCCTATATTAAGGAAACCAACACATATACAGGTATGAGGAGTTATCTTCTGCACCATTAGGCCATAATGTAGCATTGTTTTATGCACATGAATACTACACTTACATGTTTAACATCTGCTTATACAATACAATGGTCAATGTATATCACTTTGTAGGGTCTGGCATAATGGGCTGTGTGTGGTCATACATTTGTCATCTGAAAAGGCTAATGGTTCTGAGGGGCAGAATGAAGACATGAGTCAAATTCAGGAGCAGGTGAATGCTATGGTGAGCATTTAACCTTCACTGGGATCTGTGGAGTGTATGTATACAGCACCTTGAACAACCATGTTGTGTTTGAGCAACTTCTTGAATTCCTGTGGTGACTGTCATGCAACAGATTGTTTTTAAATCTACTTTTTTATCCTCGTATGCTGTTATATTTGTCTGGCAGTTAGCTCAGAAGGTTAAGGTTGTGCACTTAAGGTCTCATGGTACAGGGTTTTATTCCTCAAATCTTTCTTTGCCTACTGTGTGAACTTGAGTAAATCACTTAACCAAATATCACTCCAGGATTGCTCAGAAAAGTGTTTGTAGGTCTAGTTGTGTAATTATCTCTCTCATTACATGACTCTGCCTTTTCCTCCTGTTCATGCAATTAAATGTGAGGATTTATATTATGTTGATTGAAACATGCCAGTCAATGCAACTTAGCTATTCAGTGAATGACCAGTTATCATTTATTGATTAGTAGGGGACCCTTATTACATACTGTAGTGAAAATAATCTGAATAAGATAGATCAGAAGTCCTACTTTGAAGCTATATCTTTTCTGCAGAATGACTCTTTGAGACTATAGAGAATTTGATTTTCATAGTACCCTTGGTCAAAACTATGGCAAGAAGTGTCTCTGCTCATGGCTGAAGTATTATTTTTAATACTTTTGAAGAAGTGACGGCAGTGGTATTTTGTTTGTTAAGAGAAAAACAAATCCTTAAAATTTAAAAAAAAAACATACTTGTTTTGTTTGTGGAACCTCCTACCAAATAGCCTCCTGGGAAGGTAAGTACACAAAACTCTCTTCTCTACAATAATCTTATAATTTTCTCTGATGCAGATATTTGAGAAGCCATTATTAAGCACTTTTCACTTGATGATCTTAGGTTCAGTGATCTTCTCCATCACTGTTACTTCAACAAGCTCAACAACAATAGGAATGGGACTTCTCCTGAGGAAGGCTCATGGTGTTTGCTTGAGGTACCCAATATTATGATTGCTGTCATAGCTGTACTAACCTAGGAAGTAAAGAGAATTCAAAAGCCACTATTATTAAGAATGACTTACTGAATGAATATCATTTAGGTGTTTGAACTCGATGTATAGTTTCTGGCTTCTCTGCAATTGTCATCTGATAAATATGACATTTAAAATGACTAGGTACATTAATTAATATGTAGCTTTGCTAGAGATTTTTGCTTTTTAGAATGTTTTCTTTTTCCCTTCTGTTGTGCAATGGTAGAGTTAGAATGACTATGCCTAGACAGTAGGGCACACAATTAAAGTCTAAGAACAGTAATTTTGATCTCTGGAACATTGTAAATGTACACACAAATAGGTGAATATATCTAAAGTTGTAATTGTAGCATCCTGCAGTTTCTCTCCCGTTCCAAGGTGCAACAGTCTTTTCTATAGTATATATGAGTATAAGGGGTGCGAGGACCATGTGTACATTGGAAGCTACCCTCTACAAAAACATTAAATATTTAACACCATGAGCTAGAAAACAAAATACTTGCTCCGGGAGTTGGCTTCTTACTGCAAAACTCTGAGACTTACTCCCAGAGCAAGGGACCTTACATTGAAGTAAGTCACTTATACCAAGAAGAAGTATTTCAGAATTAGGTCAGATTTATAGCAGAAAAAAACCCACTAAGAGCAAGTCTTTTTGAACTGAACTCCAAATTTCAGATTTTGCTTTTTTTTTTTTTTTTTTTTTTTAAGAATCACAAATTTATTTTCATCTACAAGGCAATTTCAGTTCTAATACTTCTGGCCTACACAAGGTGGTTCTGGAAAGGATTCAATGGATTCATTTTTGGTGTCTTTGTATTATGCTTTTACAGCTATGTGAGGTTCTTTGTTCTGTGGACTCGATTGTTTTAATATATATCCCTCCAGGAAGAACCCCTTGGAGAATTATTGCATTTCAAAAACATTCATTACCTGAATTCTTACTTTTGAGAAAGTTACAGCAACAAGAAAAAATGTGAGGCACAATCTTCCATCAGACTTTTCCGATAACTATTAAGCCATC
>NC_056746.1:1403185895-1403260895 GCF_019279795.1 Protopterus annectens | reverse complement strand
GGATGTCACTTTAGTCTTTCTCTAGCCCTACTGTCTCTCACAGTTCTCAGTTGCCATAATTATCTGTTTCTTAGATTGTTTTTGTTGTTGATTCCCTGGTTTCTCCAGGTGCAGCCCTGCTCTGTTCACCCTTGCTTCACTTGGGCAAACTACGTTTCCCTACCCTACCCCCATCCCCAGCCAACAACAGTTCACCCTCTCTTATTTTGTCCAGACACACCCCTTCCGTCTTGCACATCCAGTCATAATCCACTTCCTCCCTGTAACCACTACCAATCAAGGACTTCCACACTTAATTACATCACTTCCTCTTTTCAACATTTCCCATCTATCCCATCTTATAATTACACTATACACACCTCACAATGCAACACGTGCATTATCATCATACTTCTTATCCTTCTCTCAGCCTTAACCTCTTATCACATTAACCTCTCCCACCAATTCATACATTCTACCATCACAACCAACCCTAAAACTACTAGTACCCCTGACTCTTTTATAATCTCTCAAATGCAGCAAAACAGTAAAGCTTCACTCAAATTCTTAGTTTATTTGCATAATACAAGATAAAGCTTTCAAGTAACACCCTTCATCAGTATGCTTATACCATATTAGACACAGTTTAAATAACCAATTCAGTAGAACATATCACACAATCATCCAATAAAACATCAATTTCAATTAAATATAAAATCAGTTAATCAGCCTTATAATACTTAAAGGTACAATATATATATAAAACATAACTCATAGATGAATGCAGGCAATAAAGTAAATGAAAATCAAGTTAGATACATCCCCACCCACAATAATTTAAGCAAAGACATAGAGAAAGTAATATGGAAAAACTGGCGGATTTTAACATCAATGCCAGAACTAACACCTATTCTAGGAGATAAACCAAGGTTTGCACATAGGAACTGTTTAAATTTAAAGAGGGAATTATGTTATAAAGACTTCAAACTAATAGTAAGGAAGCAATATTTTCAAATAAAAATGGGACTGTACCGTGTTATAATGGGTCTATATTATAACGACAAAGTCTTACAACTTTGAATGTTATAATATCGAATCCAGTAAAGTGAAACACCAGAAAACTGAACAGTCAGAATAGTGAATTTTTTCCCAGGGAAAAAATTTGCTGTTCTGACAAACATACACACAACACAAGCACGCCAAAATAAATAATCCACACACACACACTTCACAAAACCCTACACTAAACCATACATACACCACTAGCTATCCACTTACCTTAACCCAACCCTAACCCTAAGGTCTGTCACTATCGCACACTCACCTTACCCGCTTCCTAACCTTAACTCACCTACCCCACCCTAACCTTCACATCCACACAATCGCATATTTACCTGACCCATGCCATAACCCTAACTCACCTAACCCATGCCCAATCGCACTCTCATCTTCATTTGCACAGTTACTTTAACCCGGTCCGTAACCTTCGCTCCACAGTCGAGAAAATAACGAAGCTGCAGAAACGGCCCATCAAATATTTTCCCTCGGAAAGTATTTGGTGTTCTGCAGCTTTGCTATTTCCAGTGTTCACTCTGCTGGGTTCGATATTATAACATTTGAAGTTGTAAGACTTCGATGTTATAATATAGACCCGTTATAATGGCAGTTGTTGCAAAGATATATGTACTGATATAGATTATAAAAACCTGTAAGTAAGGAAATATATAAGATGGAATGTTATGCAACTTGTATCACTGAATTGATAATATATTTAGCTACCTGCATACGGTGTGAAAGTTTTTATGTAGGCAAGTGCTCTAGGCATCTGAAAGACCATATAACCGAGCACAAATCAGAGGTGAGAAGAGTGGTTATGACTAATACATTAGCTAAGCATCTTAAGGATAAAGGGCCGACGCATACATTTAAATTTAAAGTGCTATAGGTATTACATATAGATATGAGAGGTGGGGACATTAATAATAAGTTGGATATAGTTGAGTACAAATGGGTATCTATGCTAGAGGCAGATAGATACCCGGGTCTTAATAATTTGGTTAGCATAAAGTCCATTCTGGTAGCTAAACAAAAGCAACATAAGTGATAGTTTTTCATACATGAAAAATGTTTATGAAATATTGATGAAGTGCTATGTAAATGTTATGTTTTATACATATATTGTACCTGATTAACTGATTTTACATTTAAGTGAAATTAATGTTTTATTGGATGGTTGTGCCATGTGTTCTATTAAATTGGTTATTTAAACTGTGTTTAATATGGCATAAGCATATTGATAAAGGGTGTCACCCGAAAGCTTTATCTTGTATTCTGTGAATAAACTAAGAATTTGAGTGCATCTTCACTGTTTTGCTTCATTTGAGTGAATAGTTCTATAAATCAACAGTGAGACTTTTCTGTAGTTGGTGTGTATCCAGTAATTCTTTTATAATCTCCCCATCTCTCTTTAACGTCTCCATCTGCCTTCACAAAATTACTATATTTCTATACAACCCTCTCTCCTGCAAACCAAAACCAAAATCCTACAACTTCCATACACTGCTGACTCCACTTAATCTATACACTAGTAATATACTTCTCTCTGGGTACATCCAGCCAAACCCTGCCGCCACATTCTTCCCCCCAACTGCACACCATACAACTCCTCATCCACTTCCCTCCTCCTCTTCGACCTCTCCCTTCCCACCACCCTACTCGCTTTACCTCTTTTCCCAAAACTCTATCTACTCTCTAAATATTCAAAGCCTCATTAACAAAATCACTGAACTCCACACTTGGATAGCCCATACCTCCCATCACATTCTAACCCTATCTGAAATCTGGCTAACACCCCATGTCACTAACAATCAAATAATACCACCTGGCTATAATATTTACCACAACAACAGATTCCCCAAAAAAAGGGGTGATGTTATCATCCTCTACTCTGACAAATTAAATCTCTCTCCTATAACCATCTCAGTTCCAAACTTCCACCCAGCTGAACTAATTATCCTGAACTGCTACCTAAATTCACACAATAAATATGCCATTGCCTCCATATATATCCCTCCAGGGAATAATATTCCAACCCTTGAACTTACCCTGTCCTGGTTGTCCCACAATATACCCTATGAAACATTCATCCTTGAAGATGTCAATATTGACTGGTCTAAACTAAGAGATGACTCCCCACAACTCAGTATCAACTTACATGATTCCACCAACTTGTCACACCCTTCCACCCACATGCACAAAACCTCTTCTTCCAGCCATATTCTGGACTGGATCCTCACTAACTCTCCAAACCTCTATCACAACCCCTGTACCTTACCCGACACCTTAAGTGGTCATCTTCCAACCATCATCCAAAGACACTCTCCCCAACTACCTAAATCGCACTCTTATAGAGACTGCAGTAAACTCTCTAGCTTTAATGCCAACATATTTAACTCCACACTATCTAGCATTGACTGATCCTTCCTCCAACAGCTCCCTCTTAATGAAACAGTATTAGAATTTAACCACATATTCCTACATATTCTCAATTCCTTTTCCCCAACCAGGAGAATTAGAATTAAGGCCAGTTATGGCCCCTGGCTGTCTAAGCATACTCGATCTCTTATGCACAAAAGAGATAGTGTTTGGAAGGCCTGGGCTAAAACCAAAACACCATCTTATTCCAAATCTACAAAGAACTCAGGAACCTTTCCAAAAACAAATTAACAAAGATAAAAAAAAACATACTACAACTTTCTGTAAAGCCAACCCATGAAAATTCTGGACCACCCTACACAAAATTATCCATCCTGGTTGCCCTAACACTCCCTCCTTTTTCCCAAATAACACTCCTCTAGAAACTGCTACCCTTCTCAATAATTACTTCATCGATGCTCTCCAAAAGCTTACTAACGCCAACCCCTTCCAACCCACATGACAAAAACCTTTTCTCCCTTCAACCTGTTTCTGTTTCGTACATCAAATCACACCTGCTTAAGCTCAAACCTTGCTCTCCCTCCACAGATAACATTCCTCCTATATTCCTCAAACTAGATGCTGAAACCAACGCCTACCCTGTATCCCTGCTAATCAATACATCTATTCAAAAAAACACAGTCTGCGACATTTGGAAATCTTTCTTCACCATCCCTTTGCATAAAGGGGAAACTTCCATTGACCCATCTAACTACAGACCCATAGCCATCCTTTCCCCTCTTTCTAAAATACTTCAGAAATGCATTCATACTCAGCTGCTCAAATTTCTCCTTCAGGAAAACCTTCTAAAACCCACTCAACATGGCTTTCAGACAAACCACAATACTGCCACCATGCATCTATCTTTTACTCATACAGTAGCTGAGGCCAGAGATAATAACTAACTTGTATCCTTTCTTTCCCTTGATCATTCCAAAGCCTTTGACTCTATCTTTCACTCTATACATTTATCTAAACTAGCTAATCTCAATCTCTCTGTTCCCTCCCTCAGCTGGTTCACAAGGTACCTCTCTAAAAGGCAACAATCTGTCAGATGACACATTTCATGGTCCCTCTCCCTACCCATCACATCTGGCGTACCCTGGGGTTCCATCTTGGGCCCATTCCTGTTTAATAATTTCACCAAAGATCTCCAAACCTCTTGCAAACAATCCTCGCTGATGAATTATGCTGATGATTCTACACTTACCTGCATTTCCAACAACATCTCTGACCTCCATGCTCTTACCCAAGACTCTCTCCTATCCATTGAAAAGTGGCTCTCTGATAACCAGCTCATCGTAAACCCTAAGAAAACTAAACTCCTGCTATTTCTTCCACATTCTCTCTGTCAACATAAATCAGCCTTTATCATCACATCCTCCAACAAGACCACCATTACACCTGAACCCTACACTAAGCTCCTAGGTACCATCATAGGTACCATCATAGATGATGAACTAAAATTTAACTTGCATATCCTTCAAAGTATTAAAAAAACACCAAAAAACTGGTCTACTATACCGAAATAGAAAATGTCATACTTCAAATGCTAGACTATCACTGACTCAGGCTCTCCTCCACCTCTCCCCTTGGTCTAGTATACCAAAATAAAAAAATCCTTACTTTAAATGTTAGATTCTCCCTGGCTCAGGCTTTCTTCCTGCCCTCCCATCATCAGCTTTATCTAAACTCCAACAAACATACCACAAAATAGCTAGATTTGGCAGTAACTCTCCTTACAACTCCCACCACTGCCTTGCACTCAACTCTCTTCAATGGCTGGAATTCCCCCAACTGCTTCTACTATCACAATATTAAATTGCATACTCAGTACTATACAAACCATCCTCCTGCTTGTCCCTCTACTCCTGTTTATCCTCTTATGCCCCCATTCGACACATCCAATCAGCAACTCCTAGATATTTATAAACCTAACAAAAATGTTGGAAAACTACTATACAAATGCACTGTAGCCCAAGCCTGGAATAAACTCCCCTCACACATAAGATCCATCCCCCACCCTAATCAATTTAAAAAGGAACTTAGACTACACCTACTTAACCCCAAGTCCTGCCCCTGTCAGGAAGCTACCTAACACTCAACAGACATCTCTCTCCACCATTGCTTATTTTTCTTTATTAACACATAGTTTTAGTAAAAGTCTATGCCCATAAGCTTGACTTCTACATCACACGAATATATGTATATATTATTAGCACTATATTAAATGCTTCTCTGTATTAGAATTATATCTTTGTATTAATATAGCTGATTGCTGTATGTGCCCGGTTAACAAATATGAAAAAAAAAAAATATATATATATATATATATATATATATATATATATATATATATACACAGAGAGAGACAGAGAGAGAAATATATATAGATACATGAGTAATACTGAGTTTTTAACTTGTACATAAATATACTGTATTATGCTGCTATTCTATCTGGATGAATGTATTTTAATACAGTTTTTATCTTTAAAACAATCTTTCTCATTTAAGGTAATTAGTAAACATTGCTTACCTGAAGTCAAAAGGGTGGCCAAAATCAAAAGAAATCATCGCTGCTGGCTATACTGGATGAGTATAAATTTTCTCATACTGACTCTTGATTTGTATTGGTTTACATGAGCCCTTCATGAAGAAATAATGTTATTAATGCTAGATATACTGCTTTAACATCCATTTTTGCTTAGAAAGAGACAATAAAGTATTATATTTCTTTCCCAATGGCAAAGCAAGAAACTAAAATAAAAATACCAACATAAAAAAAAATCTTACTATGCAGATTAGATTCTTCGACCTGCAATGAAATATTGAGATAAAGAGAAAGCGCACGCGTAATTTTATGGAGCTAAAATAAAATTTACAGTGGTAAATGTATGGTGGCTATGCTATAAATGACTTGCTCAGCCAATGGCCTTCATCTTGTTTTGAATCTATGAGCCAATTTTTGTAGCCCTCAGCCATCTTGCAGTGAAAGTGCTTTATGTCCCTGGTCGACACCATATAATCAAAGTCTTGAAACATTGAAAATGTAATAAAACACAACACATACAAAACCAAACTATTTAAATGCTCTAAGCAGGGAGGCAAGCCTCCTTGCACCACCCCACACCTCCCGCTACTTAAATATATCAACTCTGAGATCGCACTACAGTGCAGAAAAAGGGAAATCTTCCCTTTCTGTGCTGTAAGGAGATCTCCATTAAAAGATTTGAAGTTTCAAGACTTCAATCATACGGTGTCGGCCATATCAGATTTGAAGTTTTGAAACTTCGATCTTCTGATATAGACCCTATTTTTACAGAGTCAGGCTTGCAGCTCCACGTGACATTTTCAACCAGTTATGTTAAACTAGTTATGTGTAACTGACAACTCCCACTTAAAAAGACTGACTGCATTCAATACCTAGGTATATTTTTTTTACTGATTCATAAGTTATCTTCCTCATTACTTTGTAAAAGTCTGAAAATAAGCTGTATCTCCCAGCGTAGATGATATCACAAATTATGTAACAAATATCCGAATGGAAAAATAAGATTTTATGACTATTAAGAATCGCTTGCTGAGAAAAAGTACTGCTTGAACTATGGGATCTTAGCATGTCACTTTCTAGGAGTTGAATTAAAAGGAAACTGAAGTATTTTGTGATTAATAAAACTGACATTTTTGAAGATATTTATTTAATATGGGTGTGAAGATTCCTCAGTATTCACAAACAGTAGCATTTTCTGAAACATTAATCCAGTTTAGTCTTAGTGCATACACCTTTTTATCATGTTTAACCTGTCAGCTTGGCTACACTCATGTAGGACAGTTTCATACCTTCCTACATACAGCCACATCTAACAGACACAGATCAGGAATACATCTCACATGCTAGACATGCCTTCCACTCCATGTACTATCTTGATAAAACTTAAGCCATAGTTACTGAGCTAGAGGTTATTACACACAAACATAAAGCAATCCTCAAAACACTCTTCCCTATAAGTAATTCATTTTATTGTATAGACCAAACATAACTGCCTCAACCAAGTGTCACATTTTTGTGATTTTGTGTATTTGAAATTCTTATACCAAATGGAATAAATAAGATCACTTACAAACACATCAACTTTATTAATTTCACAGAGTTCCAGAGTTAAGGGAATTTTGAATATGATTTAAATAAATTATCACTACAGTCTTTTGTTTTAACATGAACAATCATGTGTTTATATTTAGTTCTGCTGGTTAGTAGGTTCTCAAGTAACTCTGGGATATGAAGTCATTTTCAGCCTGGGAGTGATGTGACTGTTGCTTCAGTTTTGTTTAAGTCAGATAATTGCTTGCATATGTATGAGTTTTAACATAGAATCTCCAAGAAAAAATATGTAGGGAGTCTATCCTCCTTCATTGTTGAATTTCCCTTGTCTGTCTCTCCAGTATTCTTATAAACCTTCTCTTCAGAATTTGGATTTAGGTGGTTAAAGTTGCATTTATTTATGTTTGCTGAACTAACATGTCCTTTAAAGGTTCATAGGTAGGCACTAGGCTATTGGCCCTAGGGCCTATATAAGCCTAGCCAAAAAGGTACCCTGGCTTTTGCCACCCAAGAAAATTATTTTCCTGTGCTCCAGTTGAGCAGAGCCACAGAGGTGATCCCCAGGGTGAATTTCCTATTTCCCATCCAATCATCAATATTTTTCTTGAAGAGTGCTAATGAGGAGCTTTGTTTGATATAGATAAGTAGTTTGTTCCAGAGTATGGGACGTCTCTGGGACAGGAATCTATCCCTCCAGCATGTTCTGTTTATTGTCATGACAAGGTATAGGTCCCTAGAGTGTGTAGCTTGGAGGATTTGGATTTCTTTAAGGGGAGCATATCCAACAGCTCTCGGTTTGACATAGCTTTGTATATTAGGCAGAGATCACCTCTGAGTAGGCGATATGCAACGGAGTAATGCTGGAGTTTTTTGAGACTGTCTGCGTAGGGCATCTGTTTGAGGCCAGTAATCCTCATTGTGAGGTATTTCTGCAGTCTATCCAGTTGTTGTAGATGTCTTGTAAGGTACATACCAAAAGGGGCATTGTACTCTTTAATGGGTCTAATGAGTTAATGAGTAAAGGGGAACAATTACTTCTTTTTTCCTGGAAGAGAAAGCTTTTGTGATGAGGTGTGCTACGTAGAAGGATTTCCTGATTACTGTAGCAATGTGGTTATCAAAGGAGAGACTACTGTCCACCTGTGTCCCAAGGTCTCTTATCACACCTTTGGTGTTAAGTAGACTACCACCTACATTGTAGCTCATGAGTATAGAGTTTTTACCAAAGGGGATGACAATGAACTTTTTGGCATTGAGCTTGAGGCCATGGCTTTGACACCAAGCATCTGTCTCCTTGAAGCTCTTTTGTAGGATGTCCACATCGTTAGGAGAATCAATTATGGCTCCTAGTTTGTAGTCATCTGTGAACTTCATTAGCCAAAGACCTTCTGTGTTAGCCTGTACTTCAGAAAAGTAGATACCAAACAGGAGAGGACCCAGGATTGAACCCTGTGGTACTCCACTTGTCACTGGTCTGAAGTTGGATTTGGAGTCTGCTACTTTCACAGTGTGGGTTCTGTCAGTGAGCCATTTGGCAACCCATCTTGTGACATAGGGATTTATACCTAATTTAGTGAGTTTATCTATAATTCCAGAGTGGGGGATGGTGTCAAAAGCCTTGGCGAGATCTAGATAGGCTGTGTGAACCACCTTACCCTAGTCTACGGCTTTGGTGACTGATTCAAAGAAGTCTATCAGGTTTAGGAGACATGATCTGCCTTTTGCAAACCCAAACTGGGTGGGGTCCAGAGTTTGGAGATTACCAATGCCTTTGTGTATAAGATCCATGATGATACATTCCATGGCCTGGCAGACCAGGCTTGTTAGGCTAATGGGGTGGTAGTTCCCGGGGTCCGTGGTGGCTCCCCCTTTGTGGAGTGGGAAAACCATTTCTGTGCATCATTCAGTAGGCATAAAGCCTAAGATGAGGCTATGACTGAACATGGTGCTTAGGTGGGGTGCTAATTCATTCTGCAGTTCATGTAGAACGCAGCCTGGGATGTTGCCAGGTCCCATGGATGCTGTGTTCTTGGCTTTGGAGAGTGTGTTTTTTACCTGTGCATCTGTGATTACAGGAACTTTGCATTCTTCCTGTATAGAGATGGGCTCTTTAGGGGGTGAGAGGGGGTTAAAGTTTGCACTGACCCTATCTGCCAGGATGTTGGCAATATCAGTTGGTTCTGTATATTTAGTGCCATTGTGCTGTAACTTAAAGCAGATCTGAGTGTTGCCACTGAGATTCTTGACATAGCTATAAAATGCTTTGTGATTCATAGGTTCAGAGATTATAGGTTCATAGATTAGTACTAGGCTAACTGTCCCTGTGGGCCATTTTAAGCCTAGCCAATTATCCCATTGAAAATCAAACTCTGTACCTTGTGCTTGCAAGGCAAACATCTTAATTATTATGCCAGCCTCCCACCCCTTTGTTGTCTTTAGAATTAGTGGCAATTTTGTTTTTGTAAATAGCTTTGGAGGATTTTATGAGGGATCTTAGCTTCTTACTGAGGCTGACCAGGGAGTTCCTCCAATCATGGGATTTTACTCTTTTTTGTAACAGTTTCTTTCTTCTGTTGTAGAGTTTGTTTATGGCAGAGGATCACCATATTGGCTTCCTTTTTTTGGAGGATAACATCTTGGTTCTGTTAGGGATAGCACAATCCATGCACTTGTGTAAGTGCTTATAAAGTGCATTTGTGTAGGATAAAGCAGTCGTACCTCTATTGTCCATCTGCATGGGTGTCGTGAAGTTTGCCACTTCTGTCTTATGGAGCGTGAAGTTGGCTTTGGAGAAATTTTTTACGATGGTTTCCCTAATGGGGGAAGGAGGTGGGATGTGGATGTCTAGGGTGATTAGCTTGTGGTTGGATCTGACCAAAGAGGAATTGACCTCTGGTATAGAACACCAGTCGCCTATGTTGGTAATGACCAGGTCTAGGATATTGCTGCCCCTGGTGGGGGTAAGGATAAGCTGAACCAAGGCATTGGAATTTATGAATTTCAGAAAACATTTAGCAAAATAGTTGGAACATGAGTAGTTTTCCCAATTAATGGTGGGATAGTTGAAATCACCCATTATTAGGGTGTTGGGTTGTACCCTAATATTTTCCAGTGTATCAAGAAATGAGGCGTGGGAATCAAGGGGCATGAGGGGGATCTGTAGCAAGTTACAATTTGGATTGCGGTCTTGCCCAGAGTTAGTTGCACTTGGATAATCTCGGATGCATTATGCTGAGCAACTAGCCTGGAGGTGTGGATATCCTTAATGAATATGGACACGCCTCTGCCTTTAGTGTTTCGGTCCAGGTTAGGTGGCTGAAAGGTGTGGTATGAATTATAGCCTGGTAATGCAGGGGTGCTCTCTGGAGCCTTGAACCAGGTATCTGTCACTGTACAGATGTGGATGTTCTCCATTTTAAGGAGTGCCTTGAGTGAATGCATTTTGAGGTTTAGACTTCTAGCACTGAGTAGCATTACCCTCAGATTTTGCTTGCTTGTACCTGTTAAGGTGGTGAATTTGTCATTTGAACCTTGCCTAAAAAGGGCTGTATAGGGGTGGCAAGAGCCTTAGCCAGTATCTGGAATCCCAAAGGTGAAAGGTGCAGGCCATCTCTGGCAAAGCATCATGGTCTGTTGATCATGTCATCCCAGGCAGACAGATACTGGATCCCCTTAGAATGACACCAGAAGCTTAGCCAATTGTTGAAGTCAGTCATGTTGTCCTTGTACTGTGGTATCATTCTGGGTGATGGCAGGATGCTTCTCAGGGCTAGGGTCATACCTGCCTGGGCTACAAGATCGGTGTGCTCCTCCATGTCTCTTTTCATGTAGTCCAGGTAGGTACGTCTCAGTCATTCACACAAATATGGACAATGACAGAGTCATATTTGTACATGTTGTGGAATGATCTGAGTGTGTTCGTTATGTGGCAGATCCTGGCACCCGACAGGCAGCTGACAGTAACTTTCTCCTTGTTTAGCCTGGTGAGTGGAACATCAGTGTGCCTGACTATAGAGTCACCTATGGCAGGAGTGTTGGGTACGTTGTTATGCCTTATGGGCTGTGGTTGAGTGGCACACTAAGTTTGTGGGCTATGTGTCATTTGGGTCATGTTGGGGGGGTGGAGGTTGCTTGTGTTTCTGCTTTGAAGTTCTCTGTTGCTTGAGCAGAGTTTTATTGAGAGCCTCCATGAATGTAGGTGTGTGTTTCGTGTTTCTATATGTGTGTTTTGGTGGTGTAGGTTTTGAGGGACTATGTGATGAGTGTGGTGTGGTGCAAGTGTTTACCTTCTCCCCTTGACTGTCTAGTCCAGTCTTGGGTGAAGAGAGCTTTGCTTCCAGTTTGGCTATTTAAGTGCATCTCTCACAGGTTGTAGTGTTGGGTGGTAGGTTGAGAGGATTGTCTGTGTACATGAGACAATTACTGCATTGCCCCAAGATGCCCAGATTCATCAGGTAGACAGGAAAAAACACTGGGAGCTGACCCTTAGACATGCCTGGATAGGTGCTTATTTATTAAGTACTAAAAACTGTTTTCCTCTAGACAAGTGAGGAAAGTTGAGTGCTGTAGTAATTTGTAGCTTATTTAGTGCTTACAATGACTTCTGAACAAGTGCTGACCTAAAAGAAACAGATTTTAATGCTAAAACTAAATAACTGGCTCATTCTAAGGGAAAATCTGAAGGGCAGACTTTATGGCGCGAATAGTTTAACCCTAGCTAAGCAGCGATGCATAAAGTGTGTATATATATATATATATATATATATATATATATATATATATATATATATATATATACACACACACACATATATATATATATATATATATATATATATATATTTTAATATAACAGTAGCAAATGAGCAAACTGATTTAAACAAATTAACCAATTAACCAACTGAGCCCCATTCCAGCAGTCTTCAATCAGAAAAGTTCTAACTGCACACTTCTGCTACTAGGATGCAGGGGAACCTTCTTCAAAAAAAGATGGTCTGGATTAGTGCTCAAGTTATACAAACAAAGCTAGATTCAGCAGCTCTGAATTTAGTCTATGCTACAGCAAACAAGGCATGCCAATTTCAGAAAGAAACTGTTCAAATAAGCAGGCAAAATAAGCCTTTAAACAGAAACTCCCAGCTCAGAAGGGCAGAATCTACCCTCTCCTCCTACAAGAGTGCAGACCACACCTTCTTAATGTAAAATATCTGGCCCAAAGCCCAAGTTTTTAACCAGAATTAATACACTTTTAGAATAACAGACACTAAGCCATCAATCAGCAACTCCCAACTTAGAAGGATGTAACCAACCTGTCCTGCCACAACAGTGCAGACCACAAACCTTCTTAATGTAAAACAACTGGTCTGAAGCCCAATTGCTTCAACCAAAGGCTTAGATTAACAGTTACAATTTAATCAGGCTACTAACAAGCAGTAATAAATGCAGCAGAATAAATGTAATTAAGTACTTTTAAGAACAAGCATCAAAAGCAAAATAAAGTAATAAAGTAGGAAGAAACACAAATACAGTAAAAGCAGATGAATAAAGTGCACTTTTTTATATAACAATAGAAAACGAGCAAACTGATTTAAACAAATTACCCAATTGACCAGTAAAAAAGTTCAAAACTGAGCCCTGTTCCAGCAGTCTTCAATCAGATAAGTTCTAACTGCACACTCCTGCCACTAGGGTGCAGGGGAACCTTTTCCAAGAGAGATGGCATGGATTAGTGCTCAAGTTATAGAAATGAAACTATATTCAGGATGCCTGAATCGAGTCTAGTCTATGCTGCAGCAACCAAGGTGCACCAATTTCAGAAAGAAGCAGTTCAAATAAGCGGGCACAATAAGCCTTTAACCAGACATTCCCAGCTCAGAAGAGCATAATCTAGCCTCTCCTCCCACAAGAGTGCGGACCACAAACCTTCTTAATGAAAAATAACTGACCTGAAGCCCAAGTGCTTTAACCAGAACTAATACACTTTTAGAATAACAGACACTGAGCCTTCAATCAGCAATTCCCAACTTAGAAGGATGTAAGCTACCTGTCCTGCCACAACAGTGCAGACCACAAACCTTCTTAATATAAACCAACTGGTCTGGAGCTCAAGTGCTTAAACCAAAAGGCTTAGAGTAACAGTTACAATTTAATCAGGCTACTATCAAGCTGTAATAAATGGTGCAGAATAAATACAATTGAGTAATTTTAAAAGAGGCAAAAGCAAAATAAAGAGCAATTTTCTTTTTTTTTTTTTTTTAGTAAAGTGCAAGGAAAGAGGAAGAAGGAGCAGAAGAAAAATTCAAGATTAAGAACCTAAGTGGGTTGACCTTCTCAGATGTTCTCTCTGTATTAAGTAGAGTGAACACCAGACTGGGAGGGGTGTCCCTGATCAAATTTACAGTTAAATTTACAGGGGCCGGCAAATGCAAAGCCACCAGCTATAAGCCCACCACAAGAATAGGGTGGGGGAGGGGGAAACAGTTTCAGGACAGATTAGAAACAGAAAACAATGCCAGAAAATATATATAATAATTCAGTCAGGCAAAATTAAGACAAAGCAGAACTCTGAAAGATTAAAATGCCAAGAAATATACTTATCTATCAGCGATATATTTCCAGATTGTTTGAGAATCACACTGCAGACAAACACCAGGAGTTTCCAACAGTGTATGCAGGAATTTACAAACAGAAACTATTTTTAAATCAGCAACCCTTGAAGCAATCAAATAACTCAACATTATTATTTATCTTTGTCTCAGAGTTATCATTTTTGTAATTTTAACAATTTTCTATAATACTTATGTCATCATTTATGAATTTTTCAATATTGGTAGGTTACATGCAAGGCCCCTCATGCATGTCCTTTCAGTTTTTTTTAATTTATTTTGCCAGTTTCCATTTCATTGCTGTTGTTCTTTGTAGATTTTTTATTACACACTGGTTGATAATAACCTCAAGATAAAGTTTAGGTGGAAGCATGGCTAGAGCTTTTTATGATGTTTCAACATTGATATTTTGCTCCACTGACAGCTTGGAAATGTGTAGGTTTGTATTTGAAGGGACACTTGGGATATATCACCTACATTAGCACTGAATATCTCTTTATGCTACCCTATAAATTAATTTCATGTTTCTAGCTTCATAATAGTTATGAATATTTGTATTTTATTTTATTTATTTTATTTTTCTGATAATATGGCTTTTTTCTTCCTTTTTTATAGTATAATTACAAGTTTTAACAATATTTAAATTGCAGTCAGGGAACCCTTTTTCTAATTTCTAATCTGTAAAGACTGAATTAGTAAACCAACAAAGGGAGCTCATACAACACTACCATAACAAGATGTGATATTTACACTGTTATAATCCAATGGCAAGGGAAAATAATTATTATACTTTAATTAAGTAAATTATTCAATAATAATCTAGTAAAGAAGATTCACACAGTAAGATAAGAAATAAGTGATTTTATATACAAAATTAGTTAGAAAATCTGAAAGTGAAGGACAACTGAACTGAAATGTAGTACACAAAAGTATTTAATAAACCTTAAATTTAACATAATGGTCTAGCAATAATTAAACATATGTATAGTTTAAAATTTCTAAATGTTCTAAAACAATCAAATTTCTTTTGAATGTTTTATTTATAGTAAATATCAAGATAACAACAATGTATCCCACATGTCAGTACTACATTATTTCTTACGGGTAACTTGTATAAAATAAAAATCACGCACAAGATTAGACCAAAATGAGCACTGCATGTGACTGCTAATGCTGGTAGCAGGGACACAAAGTTCTTAATAAACATGTTTCCTTTAAGCTATACTTCACATACACTGGACCATATGTTTGTTTAGGCTATGTTAAACAGTAGTCAACACTTCTAGAAAAAGGCAAATATAAACTTCCTTTAGTGTAACAAGCAAATGAGGGAATAAGTCAAGATATGGCCTCAAGAAATCTTTTAAAATAATATCTGGTAACATAACATTTAAGTAAGCGGAAAAGACCATGCACATGCCATCTGAGGTTGTATTCACTACCACTGAGCAAAAATATATGCTGAGGGCTGAGGGATAGGCTGCTTTTAACAAACATATCTTTATGGATCACATGGCTTGTAAGCATTGATGGTTTGAGTCTCACTCAAAGGAAGATGTTCACTATTGCCTATTCTACTATTAATATAATAATGCAGGTGTCTACCATTAAAACAGGCAACAAGTAACTCATTGTAAGCTTAGTAGTAAAGAAATGTAGATGTACTTTATCTGAAGACCTCCTCCACTGTTCTACAAGTCTCTTGGATCATGGTGTCATGCAAAGATGTGCAAGGCATGTCTTAATGTTTATACAAAATGCTAGATGTCCACTCAATGGGAAAGGTATTTTATCAATTAGACTTTCAGCTTATTATTTGTAAGAACACCTGGGATTGTGCACAGCAAGTTAAAAGTATTCCCAGTGTTTTTAGAAATACATGGGAGAGTACATAAAGAAAAATAAAAGAAGGCACTCCTCAGGGTCCTGAAAAAATCATGAAGGTAGATACACAATAAATAAAATATCAAGATTCTCATCAACAACAAACATTTTTATTTCTTTCAATGTTCCTTGATGATGGACAGGTTCTATTAATAAGACTTGAGGATTATTGACTGTAAGATCTGTCAGTCTTTTTTCACAAGGAATTGTAGACAACCAAAAGAAAAATTTCCCAGTATCTTTGGCAAGACAAGAGAGAACACTTAAAAGTAAAATAAATTAAATGTCTCCTCAGGGACCTAAAAAAAGTTTGAAGGCATACACAAAATACAGCAACATAATTTTAAGTGCTCAAAACAATGGATGACATTAAGTCATTGAGAGGATGCTTTATGGGCCTTACATCACACATGTGAATATGTCATGTGACTTACTTGTCTTGTAATCCCACCAAAGACTGATAAGCCCATTGTGGTAAAGAAGCATTGATCATGTCTGCTCACAATGGGATAATTGTATGGTAATTTGCATAGGTACTGTAGCACCTTCCCAAAATGGCACAGTCTAGCTGTCTACATATTGTGAATGCTATGTTTTACTCGGTTTTATTGTCATCAGCTCATTTCTCTCATGTTCATCTACCTGTTTGCTAGCACAGCTAGTTTGTGCAATACCATGCTCTTTTGGGAATGTTGTCAAGCTCGGGGATATTATGAGTACTGCAGCTCTAGGAAGCGAGTGTGTAGCTATAGACTCTGTATCAGCATATTTCTCTATTTTATTGATGCTTCTGCAACAGTCAGCAGTCAACATGTGCCCAATTATTTTTTTTTCTGCCATCCTAACACCATTGTTTGTATATTTATTTTATTCCATTCCCCTGCCTCTTTTTTTTTTTTTTGGTCTGTGGCAGGGGAAAATTATGCCATGATTATTTTTCCTAAGTTCAAATGATGTGCATGTCCATGAACAAATAGTACATTGCTTTTTGTTTTCATGACTTGGACAACACAAAATGCCCTTCCTTGTACCTGCCATCAGCCATGATGGCATCAGTTAGGTGGCATGCAAAATTACAAAGGTCAGGAACAACAGGACTAATAAATTACCTGTATACAACACTAAAATAACTAAAAAATAGAACACAATAAAGTGTCAACAATACCACTAACAAAAATCATTTTTATTTACTGAAAAAACACTCCCATGAAATAGGTCAGCTAGGTTATCCTACAGAGGCTATCCATCATCCTTCTAGTTATGCCACTCAAACTGATGGGAATGATGGAAAGAAGTGTCTGAAGAGAAATGGTAAAGTCAAAAATGTACTCATTTTTATTTATCCTTTGTTGACCAGGTTAGTCCCACTAAGTCAGTGGTCTTTTTTCATGGGGGGAGACTTGAGGTAGTATTTTTAGTAGGGGAAAGTTTGTCAGGACATTGGGGAACTATCAAAAATCTTTTTGATAGTCAGTGTGGGAGCTTTTACATCCACCTGAGTTACCACCAACATAAGCATATGTGACCTCAATTTAATGTTTCAAGTGAAGGTGATACTATGTGCACTCACATTACAATATAGCGGTAGAAGGACTAACGTCTAACTTCAGAAATAAAATCCACTCATTTATGTCTGCCTCATCATGCCATTTAGATGTAGAATAAAATATAAATTATTGCTAACTACAAAGAGATATTGAATATCAATGTATGATCAAAACACTTGTTTTAGTTTTTGACAATAGTTCTAATTTTTTCATTCAGAGCAGAGAAAAGCATACAATGATCTAAAGGAATAATATTTGACTTATGAAAATAATATATGAACAAGTATTGTGGTTTAAGCAACACAGAATGTGGAGTTAATAAAAGAAAGGTATAAGTAAGCTAACAGATCCAGATATGATCTGAAGTCATAATTCATAAACGTTTATGAGATCATTAATACATGTATACCATTGCACCATCTCAGCCATTCTTTGTATGCTAGCACATTTTATTTACTCGATATTTAAAGAAATGTTTCTGGCAATAGTGACTTAAGAAGATGAAGTATGGGTGTTATTGATAGCAGATTTGACTGTCTTTTCATGGTAGTTCACAAATAACTCTCTATAATCTATTGACTGAAGTTAATATTAACTTTTTTTCTGGTGATTATAAAGAGACTGTAGTTAATTGCTGTCTGTATTTTTCATTGTAATGAATTTGTAGATACTTAGACTATTTTCCCCCCATAAACAATTTTGCTTATTTTTTTTTCCTGTGTTACCTAGATACAAGGTATAGTTCAATATGTTGTAAAGGGAAATAGCATAATTTTTCTCAGCATACATTAAAGTTCCCTGTGTTTTTAAGAGTAAACTAGTGGAAATTTAAATATTCCTATTGAGAAAGTTGTATTCTAGAAGGATGTATTTTATCTGATGCATAAAGATTATGCAAATAAACTTTAATCCTCAAAAGATAAAATGATAACTGGACAAGTAGAATACTTTTCCCATAATTGCTTATGAGATTACCCAATTGCTTGTTCTTTAATAAGTGTCATGTCAGGCTGTACTGTTCTGGATTAGCAAGGATAAGGGAACACTATCTAAACACGTTTATGTGTTCCTGTGTTAGCACATAAACTTTGTGTCATGCTATTAAGATGGTTATGAAATCTAGGGTGAACTCTGAACCAACAAGACAAACTGCTTTGTATGGCTACAGAATATATTGTAGCCACAAGTTTGAGAGCTGCAAACTCCACTTTCTTTTGAATACTGCATTTGACAGGTACTTGGCATGGTACACGTTAGGATTTCTATGTGGTACAGCAATCTACACGGCATGTTTACATTAATCATGTATGACCTTTTCTAATGAATTGTACAGCTGCAGATTATTTGCATAAGTAAATATTAAATAAATAGTACACCAGCCTCAAGATGATTGATTAAAACATACACCATGCTTAATCTTGTAAATGATCAAAGCAAACATGAGATGGGATGTTTAAGGGATAAAAAAGCTACTCTGTTTAAGGGATAAGAAAGTTACTCTGCTACTTTGTGGTGTATGAAATGTTTTCTAGTACTGGGATTGTGACTCTTAAGAAAGAAGAGGCCGTATTTTTCATTTCTAGCAATGAAATTGTCTAAACAAAACAGCGAGTCTGAAATCATTACCTGAGTGAAGTGTGCTACTAATATGGTGCCCAGTTTTAAATTTCTTTAAGAACCACTGCAGAATTAATAAGCCTGGAGAGCACTGCTCATAGCATTATGTAATTGTTTGATTGATAGTTTTGCTTTAAAAGCACCCTGATACTGTCTTAAATATGACAGCAGGGCAGCAATTATCATTTAGCATCCACTATTGCCAGGAGTTATGCAGTTAGACTTCACAGTGACATATTGAGTCATACCTAAATATGGACTGTATCAATATAAGCAATAATCCATGCAATCCAGTATTTAAAAAAGACAATGCAGGATTGTTAAGTTGACAGTTTCTGCAGGAATGACTTAGAAGAGTATGTGGAGATCATTTTCTATTTCCAGTTTACTTATTTTGGCTGAAGACATCTCTTATCCATATGCTAAGATTTTTATTGGTTCACTAAATGGAGGCAGGAAGAAATCTCTGTTAGAAATCAGATCTGAACTGTCTCAGAGGTCAGTAGGAGTCATAAAACGGAGGATAAACATGGAAAGTTTATGCCATCTCTTAATCAGTAAAAATCATGCCTATAAAGCTTATCTATGAAGGGCTAAATTAAATGACCACTTCAGAATATTGCAATGGCATTAAACATAATGGACCTAAGGAGATGTTGTGCTGATTTTTAGGAGCTACTGGTTAGAATGGACAGCACTTTTTAGCAAAACTGTAGCAGAGGAATTTTACTTGTGGTGACTGTGTATGAGCAGAACCAATCAGATCTTTTTGAACTCTTTAACAGTACAATTGAGTGCAAACAAAAAGAGGCACATAACAGTAACAACTGTTGTTCATCCAAGAGGTGTCTCATGGTATTTGACTGTTAGTCTGCAGTACCACCGATATAAAATTAAGCTTTTTTTCCCTAAAAAATAACTTTCCTCATTTGGAACTTGTAACTCCCGATGTGCAAGGTGCATGTGTGAAATTCCAGTTTCTAAAATCAATATGTTAGCAATAAGTAAGCAATATGTTCGTTGGACTTTTTATGTTTATGCAGTCCAGCTTTGTTTCAGTATGCAATTACAGTGATCTTTTTGACATTTTAGAGGAGTACACATTTTTGTTTTTGACATTGGGGCTATTTGGACTTCTAGATGAAACTGTAAACAGCCTTTCTCGTTGTCTCAATCTGCAACAGGTGGTTGGTGCATGAGACAGTCTAAAATACCTTTAGAAGACTATGGAGTGACATCTGTACTAGACTGCAAGCATGACAGAAAACTTTTCCTATTAAATATATTTTTCTAAACTGAATTCTCCTATCTCCACTACAATTCAGTGGTGAGGCTGGTAAGTATCTGTTGAAGTTGAACAGTGTGTGTATGTCTGTGTGTGTGTGTGTGTGTGTGTCTGTGTGTGTGTGTGTGTGTGTGTGTGTGTGTGTGTGTGTGTGTGTGTGTGTGTGTGTATGAATTAATCAAGTTAAGCTTTTATAGGGCTAATGTATATTTATGTGAAGTAAATCGGGATACTTTACTGTGGTTGTGTAAAACAATGGAAATTATTTCCTGTGACCATTATCAGATATCTGAGATATACAGAGTCAAAACGAAGATGTAAATAGAGGATTTGGAAACTGTCTATGGAAGAAAATGATTGCACCTACTTTCAGTTTCTAAACTTAAATTGTAATTATTTTGGCTATGAAGTATTCATACATATTTTGTGAAGCAAACTAGAATACTTTAATGTGGTTACTGTGGTTAATGAAATGAAGATTAAATTTACTATTATTATTATTGTTATTATTATTATTGTTATTATTATTATTATTATTATTATTATTATTACTACTACTATTATTATCATTGTCATTTTATTAAAATCAGATGTCTAAAACGTGAACAGTCAAAAAGTGCCCATACTGGCTGGGTATGGGTGTTGTCTTAGGACAAACATAAATGTATCTGTTATCATTTGCTCAAGATAAAAAGTCATTACTCTATGTTTGCAGGACTGATGTCAATTTGTGTGAAGTAAATTGGAATACTTTACTGTGGCTATTGTTTGTGTAAAAAAGTTTAAATAGACTCACATTATGAAATCTAAGGTGTGTACATTCAACAAAATGGCTATAGATACTAAATGCAGAGGCTGACCTTGTTTGAAAATGACTTCCTCACTATCATTTGCTCAAGTTAAACAGTCAGTATTCTGCTTTTGTAAGACTAATGTATAATTGTCTGTGGCATGTTGAAATACTTTATGTGACTTCTGCTAGTGACAGACATAGGTGAAATGCAATATTTTTATTATTCTATATAATAAACATCTGAGGTGTATGTAGTTAATAATGACTGCAACTGTTTGAGTGGCATACATTATTTATGTATTGTATTATATTTTGTGTTGTGTTGTGTTTGTCTGGGTTTGGTTAAAACTCTCTTTCAATGGACACCCTGGGAGAAAAACTCCAACATTTTACAGGCATTTTTATACAAGCATTCAGTAATAATCATGGGCAGACATTAAGTCATATATATTAACAACTGTCAATATATTTGCTAATTAGACTACATGCATATGAAATGAAGGAAACTATTACAGTATAAAAGATACATATGAATTAAGTAGATGTTAAACATTGAGCATTTGGAGAGGTATATTAGTGGGTTTGCCAAATAGATAATAAACCTAGAAATCAGTAATTACAAATTTCAAGAAATGGAATTGAGGGAAGGACCTCAGTAGGTTAGAAAATATTAATACTGTAGCCAGGAGTTGGGGTATTAAGCAGATCAAATAGAATTATATATGGCTATCATAAGGTTTATGTTAGAAGTATAGAGGTGTGGTGGCAAGGAATTTTGTAAAATCATGCATATTGCTAGGAGGTGCAAGTAAAACTATTAAGGTATTGGTGAAGACTAGCCATGGGGCATATGACTCTGAGTGAAGGGAAGTGATTTGATGATATTACTATGCTCATTATTATTATAACAGTTATTCAAAGTCAACAAAGTAGCTATAATTGTTGGGTAAAGGGGCTATCTATTAATGACCATCACTGGTCTTACTGATATTAGCTTAGGCTGAACAGTCAATAATCTGTCTTTGAAATGTGCATTTATATAAGCTATGTTGTAATACTTTATGTTGGTGTCTATGTAATTGTGTGAAGCCAGCTTAAAACATATTGCTGTGACCATTATTTTTCTACAATCATAGATGAGGAATACTCAGCTAACAAAGTTGCTACAATTTTTGGGTATTGGGTCTCTCTGTCAACAAAAAATATTGACTGTTGTGATCAAGTTTAACAGTCTTTAATCTGCCATTTCAGAACAAGTGTGTATTTGTATGAAGCAAGTTGATATATTTGAATACAGTATTTTTTTAAAAAAAATTACAATCAGATGTCTGAGGTATATGCAGTCAACATAAAGTGGCTGATAGTAATGAGACTGTATGTAGCTATAACTGTTTAATCCTTCCTGATGTTTGATCATGGTTACACAGTCAATGATCTGCATTAGCAGAAGTAGCATGCCACAGTGTACTGTATTTCTGAAATCTGTGTACAATTACCATTACTATGGTTTGTATTTGTGTGTAGGTGTAAGGGGTGTTGTGGTGAATCTAAGAGCAACAAGTGGGCCATAACATCCATTAGTTTTCACCACAGTCAGTGTTTAACATAATGTACAAAAAGAACATATTTTGGTAGTCTGGACATGATGTGCTCAGCAGCAGTTGATTGATACACATCATTGCCGGCACACAGTGCTTAGTTCTATGGTTGAGTCCTTGACTACGAGCTCCTTGTTTATTGACTATGTACATCCTCTCTGTCTCTGTCTGGGTTTTCTAAAGGTGCTCTGCAGGTGAATTGATGTTCCCCTGATTTGTATGTAAGTAAACATGCAGTGTGAGTGAGTGTGTGTCTGCTTGTGTGTGTGTTTGATTTTGCTTATAAATATAAAAATACTTTTCTGAGGTACAGGCAAATGTGGGAGGACTATGGCTCACCAAGTTCGCAGACGACTGCACACTGGGCGCCATAATCAACTCTCCAGCTGACACAAACATCCTTCAAAAAGGTCTCACAGAGACAGATAACTGGTGCCAGCACCATGGTTTAAAGCTAAATTCCAAAAAATGTATAGTCATACCCTTTGGCAAAAACAATGTGCCCACATATTACCACATAGGCGGAAACCCATTAAGTACAGAGAAAGTTATTAGGGACCTGGGGACCCAAGTTGATAGCAATCTCTTTTTTGAAAACCACATTGCCAAAGTGGTTAGAAAGACCTTCTACATAGCCCACCTCATCACGAAGGGTTTCACATCTAGATCAAGAGAGGTAATCGTGCCCCTTTATTCATCCCTCATCAGACCCATCATAGAATACAATGCCCCTTTTGGGATGTACCTTACCCAACACCTGCAGCAATTAGAAAGACCCCAAAAGTATCTCACCAAGAGGATCAAGGGTCTCAAACAGATGCCATATGCTGCTCGGTTAAAAAAACTCCAGCTCTACTCAGTTGCATACCGCCTACTTCGAGGCGATCTATGCCTGACATACAAAGCTATGTCAAATCCAGAATTAATGGACATGCTCCACCTCAGTAAATCTAAATCCCTTAGAGCCACACGCTCGAGGGACTTGAACCTCAGCACAGAAATAAATAGAACTTGCTGAAGGGACAGGTTCATAACCCAGAGGCTCCCTTTGCTCTGGAATAGAATTCCAGTTCATGTGAGGCAGAGCACCTCACTGAATCTCTTCAAGAAGAATCTCGATAGGTGGATGGGGGATTGTAGGTTTATCCCAGGGTTACTCCCGTGTCACTATTAGACAGAGGCACAGTAAACTAAACCTTAAAAAGGGTACAGTATACTCAAATCAAGGGGTGGCGTAAGCCATACAGAATCAGGCTAGGCTTATAATTGCCTCAGGGCAGATAGCCTAGTATGAACCTATGAACCTATGAACCTATGAACAGATCTTTTATTGAATTAATATAATTAACTTCTATTGTCAATAGATATCGATTAAAAAATTCCTAAACCTCAATGTGTGACAGATCCTTTCAATGTGGAATTTCAAGGACACGAACTTTGTAAGACCCTAAATGAGGTTCATTCCTTATAATGAGATACACTTGAGAGGTATGACCCAAGGGGTCAGTGAGAGATGCAATACCAATGTTGAAATGCACAGTGTGCTAAATATGAACTGCTGCAATCAAATGGGTATCTGCTCAATTGTCAGTAAACCTAGGCTATAACTGTGTTTCTAAAGAAACATCCAAGGGGTTGGATACAGATGCAATTCCAATGTTGACCTACAGGGTGTGCTGAGTATGAATAGCTGTAATCAAATGGGTGTCTTCTCAAGTGTCAGTAAACCTGTGCTATAAATGTGTTTCTACAAAAACACCCAATGGGTTGGAGACGCAGGGTGTACTGAATATGAATAACTGCAATTAAACTGGTATCTCCTCAAGTGTTGGTAATCCTAGTGTTTCTACAAAAACACCTAACAGGTTGAAGACATATGCAGTGCCAATGCTGACATGCAGGGTGTGCTAAATATGAACTGCTGTAATCAAATTGGTGTCTGCAAAAGTATCAGTAAATCTAGTATTTCTACAAAAACACTCAAGGTGTCTGAGGCAGATGCAATACCCATGTTGAACTGACAAACAATAGTGCAAACACTACCACAGCAGACATGCATTAATTCTGTGAATAGTCAGGTTATACACAACAGATCAATCACCAGAAAACACAACCAGACATACAAATATGTCAAACCATACATCATCCCACTTAGACTTGCATGCAAACCAGACACCCATCCAAATGTGTGACAGATACACCAACATGACTGTTATTTAGGTTGTGGAGTACATTTCAAAAAATGTGTGCTGAAACAATGGCCCAATGCTGTATGACAGTTCAACATTTATAGATTTCAGTCACAGTTGTAAGCACAGCTATTGTGTCATGATTTCAATTACCTTACTGATGCATGATAGGTATTCCTGCAGTCTAAAAAAATATGCATGTATTTGTTAAAAATACAGGCCTAGAAACAGGAGAAGATGCATTTCAGTTCGTAAAACAGGTAAAATAATCAGCATGCCTCTCTCCCTCTGCTGATCCTTAAGCCTGTGCATTTGCTTGATGCACATGACTCTGTTCCAGTTGTGATCCTCCTAGACTGAAATCAAAAAAAGAGAATGCATCTATAATGTATTCCTCAGATAATGATGACATTAAGAGAACATTAGATAATTGCAATACACTCTTGACATTTTTACATTTAGGTGTTAACATATTTGAACAGAGATTGGAAGAAATAAGATTCAAACCTGCAACCAGAAGCTACATCTAAACTGTAACCTTGAGAGCTACCAGCTGTCTAAGACATATTAACTGGAAAAAAAAACTAGCTTTGCATGCAGTGAAAAGACTTTTTGTTATGACATCATCTGGATGGGTGACGGTCTACTCATAAGGATCTTAGCTTAGGATTGAAAAGTATGAATATGTGCTGCTCATGTACTTAAACGGTTGGAAAATTACATTCATGTTTGCACTGTGTTGAAACATTAACAGTAATGGAGAGCATACATACATCAGGTAGTGTGACAGTGTCGTGTAGTATGCAGCTTCTGCCAACAGAACTGTGTGTTGCTGTACATAATGGACACAGTAAGGACTGTGAGGACCATTATATACCTTGAAAAAGTGCACATCACTAGGAAAATACATAAGTCTTCCCTGTTCTGCACTTCTGCTGTTAGACATGAGAAAACAGACTTTTTACTAAGTATACAATATTAACCAAAGAATTGCTCAGATATAAAATAGGATTTAACAAGAATTACTGCCCTTGCGGTTAAATAGCTGATGTTAATGGAGCATTATGGATTATGGTTATGTAGTAGGAATTCGATGAATAACTGGGTTATTTGCAACTATGCTCAAAATATACATTAATAACAATACGTGTAATATGCTTCTATAAATAAATGCAATGGGTATATTAATGCAAGATAACAGTTCCAGATATATGTGTCTCCTCTCTGGATTTGAGCACACAGCATTGCAAAACACAGGCATGAATGCTTATTTCCTTATGATCTGAACTATTAGCCAGCACGTTTGTTTTGAACAAACAGATACTGCTCTACAAACCCAGTTGTTAGAAAACTGATGTTATCAGAGCACTATGGACTATGGCCACATTGGTAGAAATTTGAAGACTAACTCAATGAATTGCAACCATGCCCAAAAGTATTGGAATATGGTTCTTCCAAAAAATGCTATCGGTGAATTTAACCAAAGTAATAGGTACACATATACATTTCCTGTATGTGGATGGGAACCCAGAGCATGCCAAAAATTAAACATGCTGACTCGCATGCCTTTGAGGCAAAGCTAATACTCAGCACATATTACTGCTAAACAAATAGGTACTGCTCTACAAACCCTGTTGTTAGAAAGGTGATATTATCAGAGCATAATGGATTACATATTTGTAGAAATTTAAAGGCTAACTCAGTGAGTCATTACCATGCACAACATAAATATTAATATAAAGTATTGGAATATGGTTCTTCCAAAAATGCTATGGGTGAATTTAATCAAGGTAACAGGTACATATATGTTCCCCTATGTGGATTGGAGCACACAGCATACCAGAAATGTAGACATGCTGACTAATTGCTTTACAAGCCAAGCTAACATTCAGCAAGGGCTTCTCTTTAGGAAACAGGTACTGCAGGTATTTATTACAAGTCCTGTGGAGAACAGATGGATATGAAAAATACAAACAATTATTAGACCTTTTATTGTAAAAAAATAACAGCTATCAATACATAACTGCACACATATGTCTGAGCAGTCAGACGGGCATTACTTTCTATATTAAATAAACATATTTGTGTAATTTCTTAGGAAGAGTGATGCAATAAATTTATCAAACCCATAGCTAACAGGGCAGCATTTACCAAATCCACTTAATTAACCCCATGAGCTAATTGCTACAGCAGCTAGCACATGGTTATAAAAACATCTATTTGATATATATGGGACAGAGAAATGTCTGTAAAATCTGTAGCAATGCTCAGGTATGGGTAGAATACTGACCCTTACTGTAGGGATCTACGGGGTCCCTTTGCACCTAGGTGACCATCCTTCAAGGCTCCTCTGCATCCCTCTGATGCAGGTCTTCATAGCAGAGATGAACCTGCACTCCAGTGCAGTAGATTCTTTTACGTCGATGTTCCCTTGCATTCTGGTTTCATGCGTCAATCATAGGAAAGTGCCTAAGTCTGGCATACACAGTCAACATCTGGGTCATCTCCTTGTCAATCAAATTGGGTGCATAGACATGCCTTAGCCCCCCTTGAAGTAGTCATCATTTTCCCCAAGTTGAAGAAGTCTGTAAAATACAAACACAGAGAAATGCTCACTGTGGTATAACTCAGTTTGCAATTAGCAATGGTCTGATCAGTAAATGTATTCAAATCAATGTTTATGTCATGTTATTGGATTTTAGAAGATAATGGGCATGTGCCATATGTGGTACTGTTTATCAATACCTTGTCAGTGTTTACACAGTGCACCAGGCTGTTTTAGCTCATGATGCCAATGTTTGCAGATTTGCATAAGTGGGATTCCAAAAACTGGAATTTTAATGAACATCATTAATTATGCATGGTGCAAATGATACTTAAAGGTGGGTACACACAAGGTGCGCTTCGATTCTGCGATTCGGTATGAGAGGTACATTGGCAATTGGTAGCATTTTTGTTTTGGTAATTAGTACATATTTAAAGAATTTTTGCTCAAAATGTTATCTTTAACAAAAGTTGTTATAAGTTACTTGAGTGATGTTGTCTTGAACATATGCATGCAGGTGCTGTTCTTTTAAATAGTTTATTTCAGTCCCATACACAGTTGTATAGACAAACTTCCATTGCAAATGTTAACAGTATATGAAATCTGATTTATGCTTCATCCACAGCACTTACTGGTAATTTCTTGGACTCTGCGTACTAACTACAGACACCCACAGATTCTGACACTCTCTGTATCTAATATATGATGTTGATATTATTGATATGTCTTAATTCATGTCTTCTAACAAAACTGTAAAAAAATGTGCTGTTGCTGTTATGAATATGTCTTCAGTGATGCTTTTAAACAAAGGTATTATCAGTACTGGCTCATTATACTAAGGATCCGTACTATCTGTGGCCTGGTTACTGATCTTGAGGTGTGCCGACAGCTTCTGTAAGTTCTTTAAATTGTTACTTGTTGTAGTATTTGAATGGGACATATAAGCAGACACATGTGGCACTAGGCTGTTATTTTTGGATCCTTATGCAATAAGCAATATGTAGATATTTTATATATATATATATATATATATATATATATATATATATATATATATATATATATATGGTTCCACTTCATATCATTGAATTTCATTTCATCGAAGCCCAAAACATCAAGATCAAATCGTCGAAAACCCAAATCGTCGAAAACCCATATAGTTGAATCTCAAATCATTGAAAACTAGAAAGCAACTAGAAATAACATTCCACAGAGTTAGTACTGCATTTATGCAGGGGCAAGCCCCTGCTTCACACCCCATAAAAAAATATACCAACTCCAAGGTCGCACTACAGTGGGGAACCCCACTGTAGTGCGACCTTGGAGTTGGTATATTTAATTACGGGGGGTATGGGGGGTGGAGCCCCCCCACATGGGGGGTGCAGGGGGGTTTGCCCTCCTGCATAAATGCAGTACTAACTCTGTGGAATGTTATTACTAGTTGCTTTCTAGTTTTCAATGATTTGAGATTCGACGATATGGGTTTTCGATGATTTGGTCTGGATGTTTTCAAATTCGATGTAATGAAATTTGATGATATTAAGTGGAACCATATATATATATATACATATATATACATATATATATATATATATATATATATATATATATATATATATATATATATATATAAACTGCAAAGATATTAGAAGTTATTTTTCTTTTCCCAGTGTTATGTATTAAGGCACTATTGTTATCTGTAATATGTCACATTAGTATTCGTCACACACAGCGTTGTAAGGAGCCGTGGTGGTTTAGCGGTTAATGGTGTCGCTTCACAGCAAGAGGTTCTTCAGTTCGATTTTCAGCTGGAGCGCCTTCTGTGTGGAGTCTGCTTGTCCTCCCCATGGTGGAGTGACGTTAAAGACATGCAGGTAGGTGCGAATGTGAATGGGCGTGCCTTCTTTGAAGGTTGACAGTTGAGCTGGCAACTAGGCACCATAAATATCCACTGCCAATCATGAGCAGACCAGATTTCCTCTGTGGCGACCCCTAACAGGGAAAAGCCGAAAGACGTTTAGTGTTGTATAGACATTGCACAGGAATGCATACTGTTTATGTTGAAATGTGCTGTTCACAAAATGAAAGGCATAAGTTGGCTGAAACATAAATATTATCATGTGCTCATCACTGTTTTTCAAATGGCCAACTGTCCTAGGGGTGACAACTTCTCCACCCAGGAAAATAAAATAATTGATGCTTTCCACCAACATAGAAGTAGACTCCTAGGCCATTCAGTATATACTGCTTGGAAAAATTAAATCTGTACAGACCTCACTAACATAATCATTGCAGATGGAGACCAAAATTGATCTCATGAAGCCTGTAGATATTGCTTCTAGGACATGGACCTTCCTGCAGTCAATGGTGTGACACTTTATGAGAGAGTGAGTGATGTTATCAGTTATAGACAACCACTGATGCCCCTGATGACATCACAATCTTTCTGTCCTCACTACATACAGAAAGAGGGAAGTGATGCATCACTGGAGATGGGACTGAAGCTGTAATTCCAGGATGAACACGTAGGTCTTTCCTTCCATTGCAGGGCTGTGTATTGAGACAGTCACTGTATATTGCTGTAGCATGCATATTTGTATCTTGCTGTTTTTCATTTACATCAGCAGAATTGTGCCCTGCACACACATCCACACAGGGTGAGAATGATGAATATAAGTCTAATGACATGTATTGATACAACTGAAGTACAGACAGAGCAGTCCAAACATATTTGTAATGCTCTTTGCATTAATATTCACAGATCCATCTACTCTGAAACTAAGTCAGGGATCAGCAGGTGAGTGTCTCCATACTGTTACTGTGAACAATACCTTCTTAGTGCCTCCATGTCATTTCATGGCACTGCTGTTTACTGCTACATTGTTGTTTCCCCACCATTGTACACTACAGGTACATCCAGTGGAAGGGGAAGCCATGCATTTTTAAGTGCAGACAGACAAGGTATGCTACTGCAAAACTGTCATAGCTTTCAACAATGTGTACCACATGTGATACCTGACATTTATGCGTTTGTCAATACACACCAATCTGGTGTACATTTGCAACATCCATCATGTCAATATTTGCAGCCCATGTTACTGTGTTGTATATATGATGCTGTCAGTAAATGTTAAATGCATGACTGTGCTGTCTTTCTTTACTTTCTCACTGTAGGATCCGCAGTATGACCCACAACATCTACACAGCAGGAGTTTGTCAGTGGTATGATATTAAGTATGTTTCAAACCTGTCCATGATGTTAATCATGTACTTGACCTCCATTAATACTGTGTTAATAGCATTCTTAGGCCAGTCTGCATCAATGCCCTCGGGTGCATATACAAGTGGTATGTGTATGTCACACATTCAGTGCACATACAAGTGGCATGTGTATATCACACATTCAGTGCACATACAAATGGTATATATGTCACACATTCAGTGCACATACAAGTGGTATGTGTATATCACACATTCAGTGCACATACAAGTGGTATGTGTATGTCACACATTCAGTGCACATACAAGTGGTATGTGTATGCCACACATTCAGTACACATACAAGTGGTATATGTATGCCACACATTCTCTATGTTTAACTTTGCTCATCTGGTTAATGGTGTAAATGATGTGATCACCAGTGCTGTTTGTTTTCCCTGCACTAGTTGAAGTTCAACCCTGTTCAAAACCATCACCTTCCCATGAGTTGTTGCCAGGAATGTGTGTGTGTTTTTTATTCATCACATATGAATTGTATGTTGCCCTTGTAAACAGATTATGTACTTCACTTATGTAGATTCCATAAAACATATTTACAGTAGACTGCATGTACATTTATTATTATTTGTAACATTGCAGTGAGATATATATGTCATATGTCTTTGATGATATCCATCATGTGATGTAGGCACATTTTCCTGATCTGTGTCATTGTATCTCATAGCACATCAAGTGTCTGTATCATCCAACACCCCATCCAGCGATCATGATGCTGTTCAAGATGTGTTTCATTATGGCAGTATGGCCCCTGGCACTGAGGACCTTGTGTTGTTTGGAGAGTTCATCCATGAGGTTCAGAGTGATGTTGCAGCAGATATAGTCTCAGATGTGAAGGTCCACTTCTCTAGCCATTCAGAGGATGCTGCCACAGTGGATGTTTAACATGATTAGGCCATTGACCAACACACCACACTTGAGAGCACTTCTGCTGGCAGTTCCGCACAGCAGTCAGGAACAGGGCATTAAAGTAGACATAGATAAGCAGATATTATGCATGGCCAAGTGTCAGAAGATGTCCATCTCCTGCAGCAGGCAAATGAATGGTTACAGCAACAGCAGCAGCATCATTCAGATATCAGTGCATTTGCAGGTACCACAGATCATGTTGTGGCACATCACTACATGTCATGCATGAAGGGCAAGAGCACAGACAGAGTGAGATTATGGCTGCATTAGCCACTCAGAATGAGACTCTGCTAGCTGTGGCACAGGCGGTGGAAAAATCCTGGCCACTACAATACTGCAGCAGTGTTGTACTACCAGCAGGATTCTGAGTTCCATGACTGTGCACAGTATTGCAACCTGAGAGATGAAGGCCACCTGTCCACAAAACTGCCACTGACCATACTGTCTGTGGTCCAAAGTGCACAGAGTTCAACTGCTGGTTCATCTGTTGTGGTCCTGCCAGTTACAGGGCCTTCAACTTGTAATCATGTCCTTCATCTCAGATGGTGTTGTAGCCTCATCTATATCCTTTGTGGAGCAATCAGAGCAATATGTGTCTGCACATGGTTGGGGCAGAGTGGGCAGTGGCATGAGACAACAGCAAGGTCAACCAAGACTGCATTAGAGTGTGCCCAACAGTATAGTACACATAGCTGGCTCATATTGTTGAAATACCACTGTACTGTGATATGTGTCTACTGAAATTAAAAGGTCTGCATTGCTTCCTGCATGGTGTCTCTTTTTGACTGCCTAACAGCTCTGTAAATCTAGTGATGTCTAAGTACTCAATGGCTAAATGCTAGAGTACAACAGTTTATTTGCATTTAAATTGAGAACAAGCCTAGTGGTTCTGTAAATGTAGTGCTTTATAAGTTATGCAGAACCTAGTTATTTATATCTGTTGATCCATCGTTTTGGAAGGTATCTTATTTGAGACCTTTTGTATTGGAAGGGATCTTGAAGACACCCTATATTAGTGGCATTACTTGCCATTCTGTGTGACCAGCTATAAGTGAACTGCCATAAAGTACTATATTGCTGATATTGACTTAGCTATTAAATAGAGTCCTCCATAAGGCAATCGTACTCCTTTATTAAATGAACTAGCAATGGGCACAAAAGCAAGTAACCATCCCAGTTGACTGCATGAATCTGTGGAGTTGAACGCTCTTTCAGTGTGGTAGCATTGGTGTTTATTCTAGAGTATAGCACCTATTTGTACTAATGAGAGCGAGTATTCCGTACTATTGTAAATTATTGTATGAATCTGTGAAGTTAAACGCTTATTCAGTGTGTTAGCATTGGTATTTATTTTAGAGTGTAGTACCTATTTGGACTACTGAGATAGTGATTATTCCTGTACTATTGTAAAATACTGTATGAAGCATATATTACTGTTGAATCTTGGTGCGCCTGCCACCTGGACTACATCATACATCATATATCTGTTCCTGATATTTGTAGAGTTGCTATGTTACTTGTTCTGATAAAATGACACTTCAGTAGTACTAATGCATTATATACCATGTATTTAGCTTACTGTTGACTAGTGACTTGCAGTCCTCCTGAGTCCTCAGGCAGTGTCTTGCTTAAATAATAGGTACCTACTTTTTAATGCTATAGCAGTATTTAGCTGTTTATATACTTTCCAGCTTCTTCATTGCCGAGAGAATGAATAAATGTTTTAACTGTTTTATTTAACTTCATAAGAAATATTGCTAGACCTACATTATGAATGATTAACTGTTGTTTTTTCTCTGTCTCTCCCCACTTTGTCTATCTCTCCCTAAAGTACCCTGCTCTTCAACTTGCTGATCCTGCACTAGTCTCTAGAATCTACCCACCTGGTGATAAAGGACCCCTTCCAAATACCAGCGGTTTCATCTTACTGCCTCTATTCTGTATCCTCACACTAAAGGAAGCAAGAAAGTATGTGGTGTCCTAAAACCTGGTTGTAAAAGCTTTTAATTGTAATTACTGCTTCTGAGGTTATAGAGCATGCCCCCAACTTAGACAGCCAGCAGCCTTTACCCACTATCTACCCTGTAAACCACCTAACATTTACTTCCATCACTGTAACCCCCACCCCCTTCTTTTACCTTTAATATCTCCTTCCTTAATCCTAGACCAGCTAGCTCCCACATAGAATTGCCTCGAAAAAGACTTTCTCTCCACTAGGTAGCACCCTTCTCCTATCCTTCCTATCTCATGCTTATCCCACTGTCTTATACTATCTCTGAAATACATTTCTGAAGATTTTTATTTGATCTAAACACTATCATACTTTACTCTGGATTTTTACTGTCAGCACCTACCTATCCTCCTAGACTACACTACCATTGTAGTACTTGTCTCTGTACTTACCCTCACATAACTTACCTTCAGTAGTCAGCGTTCTGCTGATTGTTTTTCTTGAACTGCTCCTTCACTTGTCTCTACCTGCCTCGTTTGCCCTGCGGGCTCACTCCGCTCCCCTACCCTACCCCCAATTTCCACCCACCCCCGTGCTCTTACTCTTATACTATTTAACCACACCCTCTTTCCCTTAGTATCCAATCATTAGATAACCACTCCCTATTCCTAGTGAACTACCTTCAAGGATCAACTGTATAAGGCTACAACAACTATTCCCTCTTTCTCTAAATACGCACTACCACTTCCCCGTAACCCCCTCACCTTTTCTCACACACACTTATTACTCTTTCTTACCTCCTACATTCCACCTTGCAACTAAATCATCCCAATGTCTAAACTCCCTACACCAGCATACTTAAAACTGCTACTTCTAGTCATACTTCTACCCTCTCTTGCAGCAGCCTACCCCCTTACCTCCTATGAACACCCATTACAATTACAATTTCACTACTCCTATAAGCAAACTGCTACACCATCAATAATTATCTCCAGTATCCATGCAAACATAACTTCTACACCCAACTACCTGCTAGCAAAATATCATAGAATAGCCCATATTAGGTATATCTTTCTAAAAGCTAGGAAGTCTCTAAACCTATTCAGTAAATTCCCAAATCCAAGATATGGAATACAAGTCCACTCATTAAAAGATGGAGATATTCACCCAAACCCAGGCCCAACAAATACTCCTACCATTCAACCCCAAAATCTCAATCCCCCAACAAAACTTACTCTTACCAAACCTCCTAACTCACTCTCTATAGCACACCTCAATATACGTAGTATAAATAACAAAGTTGCACACCTCCATGCTCTCTTAGAAGTACACTCCTTTGACATTCTATGTTTAACAGAAACATGGTTAAAACCCAAGACTAAAGACAATGAAGTCATACCACACGGATATAATATCATAAGACAAGACTGTATAGCTAGAAAGGGAGGTGGGGTAGCTATCTTATATAAAACAGAATTTCAAGTCACTGTATCTGAGTACAAACTACCTCAAGACATGAATGCTGAAATCCTAATTTCTAAACTTCAGCTCAATACAAGCAAATCCATATTTATCATCTGTATTTATCTTCCTCCTGGCAATAACAACAACACCCTAGTAGATATTCTTTGCTGCCTATCTCAAAACTTCCCCCAAGAAACTATAGTCTTAGGTGACTTTAATATTGATTGGAAGTCTTGCAACACTGAACACCCTACTAACCATATCAACCTATTTGGTTTCTCTCAAACCATCACCTCCCCTACTAGAATAAATAAACCCAGTAAGAAAGAAAGTACCTTAGATTTGGATACTCATAAACAATCATCTCCATCCATATGAAGTAGGGACCATCCCAGATGATGTAAGTGATCACTCACTCACCTATATTATCAGGCATAAGACCAATATATTCTCCATAACCACTTTCAAGACAACTCAAACCAATAAAAACTTTAACCCTGATCTCTTTCAAAAAGAACTTAAGGCATGTGATTGGTCTCCCATTAAATACCTCCCTCTTGAGGAAGCCGTAAGATACTTTAATTCTAAATTCCTTTCAATTCTTCACCACAATGCACCAACCCGAACTATCAGAATTAGGACTAAACCTGCCCCATGGCTTTCTAGAGAAACCAAGCAAAAAATCATACTTAGAAATAAAGTCTGGGCCAAATGGCGTACCACTGAAAACCCTGTAGATCAACAAAAATTTAGACAGCTGAGAAATAACACAAAGATAGCTATACTCTCAGACAAAAGGAACTTTTACTTACAACTCCAGCAAACTCACCAAAAGAAACCACAAATGTTTTGGGCAGCCATTAACAAACTACTCCACCCTGGTCAATCCATTACACCAACCACCCAAAGCTCTGACCATAAGAATCCTAAGCAAACTGCCAATACCTTCAATATCTTTTTCACAGAGGCCATTCAAACACTTGCAAAGCAACTATCACCTGATAGCTCAACTCTCACAACCTCTAATACTAGCCCTCTCCCTCCTTTTCTCTTGCAACTGGTACCTACATCACAAATTCTCACCCTAATCCAAAAACTTAAACCATCCACTCCCTCAGCTGTTCAACTACCTGCAGAATATCTGCAAAAAGCTACCAAAGCCATAGCCTATCCCATCTCCATCCTGATTAACAGAACCATAAGTGAAGGACAAATCCCAACTATCTGGAAAATCTCTCACATTATCCCCCTACATAAAGGTGGGAACTCTTACGAATTTTCTAACTACCGACCAATAGCCTTACTCTCACCTTTGGCAAAAATTATGGAAATATGCATCCATAGTCAACTGCTTGACCACATAATCCAAAATAACCTACTTTCCAAGTGTCAACATGGCTTTAGACCATTCCACAGTACTACCACTGCCCTCTTATCCTTTACTGACTCCATTAACAAAAAACACAATAACAACAGGCTTTCCTCTGCCCTATTTATTGATCTTTCAAAAGCATTTGATATGGTTAATCACCAGATACTTATAAATATCCTCAAATTCCTTTCACTAGATACACTGGCCATAAAATGGTTCCAGTCCTACTTAGAAAATAGACAACAGGCAGTGCTATGGAATAATAATCTATCCACCGACCTCCCCATTACCCTTGGTGTCCCTCAAGGCTCCATACTGGGACCTCTCCTATTTTCACTTTTCATTAATGACCTTCACTTAGTAATTCCTCAGGCTACTTGTATACAATATGCAGATGATTCCACACTAATATGCTCAGCCACATCTTCATCCGAACTGCAGTCCTTAACCCAAAATATGTTCAATACAGTAGAACAATGGTTTACATAACGTTGCCTCCTTCTGAACCCCCAAAAAACTAAACTCTTGCTCTTTACTCCCACGCGTAAGTCCTCTCCAAATAGAGTTCACAGTCATATCTAATAATGGTACTCTAATATCTTCTGACCCTACTACCAAACTTCTTGGAGTAACAATTGACAACAATCTCAACTTTGACACCCATATCATCAATACAATTAAAACTGTAAATAGAAAACTTGGCTCTCCCTATAGGTCAGACCTTTCCTTACTTCAGCAGCTAGAATAACTATCACCCACACTCATCTAATGTCTACATTCCTTTATGCCTCACCTATATATACTAATCTATCAAAAAATAACCTCCACAAAATGGTAACCTCCTACAACAACATTGCCAAATTTGCTACTGGAAATCCTTTTAGAACTCACCACTGCACTAATCTAAAACAGCTAGGATGGCTTGAGCTACAAAATCAGCTTAAATTTCACCAACTTACCATTGCTCACAAGATCCTTTACTTACCAACCAATACTCCAATACTTTCTACCCTCATTACCCCCTATAACAATCTTAATACCTTACGTTCATCAAATAAACTACTTGTCAGTATATGTAAATCCAACAACATGGCCGGTGACTCTATTCTCTAATACTACTGGAAAATCCTGGAACCTACTTCCCAGTGAACTTGCATCACTGTCCTCTTTATCACTTTTCAAAAATAAACTGAAACCTTACCTTAGAACACACTGGTTATGCCCCTGTTCTAAACCTGATTAACCTTGCCTTATTTACTGGGCTCTGTTTACCTGCTAATCTCTCAGTACTAACTCCAATCCTCCTTTATAATATATACAACTTTAGACTTGCTATGTTTAACTGACCTATCCTGTTGATATCTTCTTAATTTTAGATGTTTATTGAGTTTCTTTATTTACCTGACCTTGTCTTGTTGAGATTTTCTTTGTATATGTGATAAGTTTGTTAGATAGTTATGTAATTGAGCTTCCTCCCTTTGTTAATGTATTGTACTAGCATTTTTTGTTACTAAATTCTCTTGGAGCTTTTCTCCCCAGGCCTCTACTGAAAATGGATATATATCCAGTTAGACTAGCCCGGTCAACAAATGTAAAATAGAAAAATAAATAAATAAAATAAATAAATGTTATTATTTTGCCTGTATATGCATGTGTAGTACTGATGTAAATCTGTTTTTGTTTACCATGCAGTGATACAACAATCTAAGTGTGTATACATACCTGTGTCAGTTTTGCGTTGATGATTCCTATTGTGACAAATTTGCATATGCTCATGTTGGAATATGGTATGATATGTTATGGTGTAATGCTCAGAGGATATATCTAGTGGGTTCTTGCTATTAGATTCAATCCATGTTGCTATGGTGGAGAAAAACCTGAACATCAGAAAAGGTTTTGTCAAACTCTGACATACTGCCTGGTCCTGGCACTTGTGGTCTTACCCTATGTTGCCTGCACTATGACATTTGTCCCCTATCTCCTCCTGCTCACATTTGGGGTTCTTGGGATAGTTTGCCTACACCTACAGCTAGAATACCACTATGTGCTCTGGTTAGCGTGTTGTGCAGCATGGTGCATACTGGTATCATCTTTGCTGTTTTTCAGGTGTGCATTGCAGTGTACCACCCAGATGTGTTTAAACATCTTAATCTGGCTTTCAACACACCAAACACACGCACTTTGCTGTTTCTGTTTGTTACATGTCTTCTATTGTAGGCCTCCTGTAGAGGGTTTGATGGTTCACAGTACAGGGTTATTAGATACAACTCCAGTGGATAACTACAGCCAGCTACAATGCAAGCACTTTTGGTCAGAATGGATATTGTTGTGAGAGGTAACCTTAACGTGCATTATACCTGTGTTCTTGCACTTACCCAGTAGCAGTCCTTCAGGTATTTCATCAGTTTTCCGTCTACTTTTCCTCCAAATAACTGCATCAGGGACAATTCCAGGGTGTATTGCCATGATGTTTGTTTTGCTGCTATATGCTGCACATACAACCTAGATGGCCATCCCTTTCTGCTTATATATCGGTCTGCTTCAGGATGTACTGGATTATTGATAGGTAAGTGTATGCAATCTACCGCACTGAGTAAATGTGGGAAGTTTGCAATGTTATAGATCTAGTGGCCTATATATCACATAATCAAACTTTTAAAGGTTTGAACGTCATATGGTCGACACCATATGATGGAACTTTTAAAAGTTCAAAAATGTAATAAAAAAAAAAAAAAAACAAAGAAAAAACCTACCTGAATGGTACATCCCCCACTCTTTAAATATACCAACTACGAGGTCACACTACAGTGCAAAAAAGGGAAATTTTGCCATTCAGCACTGTATGGAGATCTCCATTGAAATGTTTGATCTTTTAAAGGTTTGATCATATGGTGTTGACCATATGACGTTCGAACTTTTAAGAGTTCAACAAAGTGATATAGACCGAATCTGGTACATTACAGTTCTCTGCTACATTGAAGTGGATAGAAAGTGTATGTAGTCATCCACCTTGCTGCACATTGTTTCCAGGAATTTTGCCAGGATACGACTGGCAACTGTCTGTGATTCCCTCACAGCATCCCACATGTGTCTCTGGAATGTCCCAAATACAAGCACACCCAGACTGAGAGACACTTTAGTTGCAAGAGGGATGGGATTTACTCTCAGGATCTGCAGAGATATGTGTGAAGCATACATTTTGTAGACAGCCTGCACTAGTTGTCTGTCTAAATGTTATATGTTGATTATTCACTGGTTTAGTTGGAGTCTTGCTCTCACTCTAGGTGGCTGCCTAATAGGATGCACAGCCACAGCCACACTGATGGCTTGCATCAATGCAGCCTCTTGCAATATATTAACAGCAGCTTGCATTTCTATATATTTTTTAATGTTTTGCTATGGATTTCATTATAATGAATAACATTTGCTTGAATTCCTTCAGTTCCATAAAGTATGCACTGATGACTTCAGAAATTGAGTCAGCATTTCTGTTTGTTACATTTGAGTTGCATTGTCTGTGCATGGTGTGTTTTGGAACCAGGCCAGCAGGCACAAAGTCCTTAATTATCCTCTGCTGAATACTTAAGTACTCAGTCTACCTTGAGTGTCCCTTCTGGAATCGCGTCTGTGCCAGGTGCACTGAAGTCTTTCTTCGGCATGCTGTGCTGCCCACATATAGCTTCTGCAAACTTTATAGAATCCAGCCCTTTGTTATTAACAGACAAAAGTAGTCAATTTTAAAAAAGTTCTTGCATGCCAAAATAAGAAACTTTTTCTGTTTTGTATCACTTGTGGAATATGTATTTTGCTAGTATAATAACTGTACTAACTAAATAATTACTCCACAACTTTACACTTAAATTACTAGCTTTAGTGCATATACCATAACTGCCACATTTCACATTTTGCATTAATTTTGGTTTTCATTTTGGGGTTTATGGTGAACTTCTTCTCAGTATGATGCATCCAGTAATGGCCTAAAATACTTCTTTATTCAGCTGTGAATACATCAAAATAAAAAAAAATGACTATCTTTCAAAATTAAAATACATTTTTTTTCAATTGTAACATCCTATTGCAGAAGTGCTCTGCTTTCAAGTGGCTAAAAATATGGTGTCAAATTTCAAGATGTTCTACTCTGGAAGTTCTGAAGTAACATTATACATATATGTGTGCGTTTTGTTGCTGAATACTCTGCTGTTATTTGTTAAAAGATTTATAATGAAATGTAAAAAGAGGAAGAGATATATCATCTGAAAGAAAAACCTCAGTAACTATAATTCACATGTCTTTACAGTTTTAGTAAGAAATGTTGCATTATACCATGGTTTGCATTTTGAACACGATGATTACCTCCTGGTGAGTATACTGACTACAACAATGTCCCAAAATGCTTATTCATTGAGTTGTCAATATAGTAGAAGTAAAACTCTTCTATATTTCACAAGAAAAAAGTATTTGTTTCATAAATAATGTGCTATAGCCTGAATGTCATGATTTCAAGGAACCAGACCTCTGAGATTTGAAATGTAGGTGAGTTTTGGAACAAAATAAATTGGTTAATTAATTACCTTTACTGCTATTCATGATATTCATTTTCAGTATTCTGAATTCCTGCAGTAACTGCAATAATGGCCTAAATTCCCTTATTTAATTGTTAGCTGTCGGTATGTCAGAAGTACTATTCCTCTGCATTTCAACAGAAAAAACATATTGTAATAAGGTGTGACCAAATGCCATCCTTTCAAGTGGATAAGATGTGTTGTCAAGCTAAAAGGTGCAATGCACATTAAGCAATGAGGATAGAACTACATTCTTAAAGGAGTTTTGGAGTGAAACACCCAGTTATTATAACCTGAAAGTTTCATAAATAATCTAAAAAGGGTGCAGAAACTAGAACATTGAAAGGCATGCCCCAGTGGAGTTAGTTCAAATGCCTTTTATGCTGATAATTAACGTTGTATTCAGTTTTCATTTTAAGTGATGTAGTGAACTTCTTCTCAGAGTGCTGAGTGAATTAATGACCTAAAACGCTTCATTATTGAGTGGCCAATGCATACATACTATATTAACTGTTTCTTGTGAAACCTCCATCAAATGGGGTTGGGGTTCATGCAATGGTCAAAATGTTTACCCCCCCCCCCCCCAGACACAAGATACAGGGTTTGATTTTCATCTTTGGAAGGGAAATTGGCTAGACTTAAAATTGTCCACAAGGGCAACTTTCTTTCTGATGTAGCAAGTAACTTGCTATCATACATTTGAATATCCATTCAACAATCACTAGAGGATAGATATATACCCAGCATATTAAAGTAAGTGATCGTTGTCCCAATACCCAAAGGATATAAACAACAATCATTGGATAACTATAGACCTATCAGTCTGACATTAATACAGGGCACATTTTTTACGCAAATAATTTGTAGTCTGCTCCAGAGGGATATTGAACAAAGTACTGCTATATATTAACATGGATTCACTGTGGGGTGATCATGTTTGTCTCTTCTTATCCAGTTTTATGATAACATATGTTACTCAGTGGTCTTGGGTGTTGCTACTGAGTTGCTCATCTTGATCTGGTAAAGGGGTTTGATTAGGTCCCACATGACAGAATATTTGATGTTATATTAAAACATGAGTATCTGCACTGTATGTTGGATAGCCAGCTGTCAGGAAGGTAATTTAGAGTGAGAATAGAGAGTTATTTTTCAAAAATAAGAAATGTTCACTTGAGGGTCCCCTGGTGATAATTTTTAGTCCCATGTTCTTTGGGTTATTGATATCTGAATTCCCTATATGTGGTACCAACTGGCTAAATAAATTCACTGATAACACTAAGAATTGGAATGTAGTTAGAAATATGTACAATCATAATAAATTGCAAAATTGTCTAGACATTTTTTTCATGTAGGTAACTGAAAATGAGATCCAATTTAATGCCAAGACAAGCAATGTGATGCATTTTGGTTCTGGAAATAACCATTATTCCTATGCTCTGAATAATGACATTTTGGTGTCGGTAAGTTTAGTGATAGATTGAGTATATGTAGTGGGTGATGTCTTAGACTTTGATGATCATATCAAGACTGTGGTAAGGAAGTGTTACAATCTTTTAAAAGACTTCTTGAAGAGTGTCATTAGAGAGAAGGAAGTCTTGATTCCTCTTTTAACCTCTGCTCTACAGCCTAGTATGGATTACTGTGGGTCTGTCAGTTGTTATAAAGCTTGCCAACTAGACTTGAAAGAATCCAGGAGATGGTCAATAGGAAAGTGAGAGGATCAAAAGCATCTATTATAAAGAGAGATTGGAGACCCTTTCCCTGTACTCAGTTGGCTATAGGCTTTTAAGAGGTGTCTAGAGTCTTACATCCAAATCACTAAGAAATGAGGCACTGGAAGCCTCTCTTGGGATGTTACATTTCTGGGGCATAGTGTGAATACCTGGAATTTCAATCTATATGTGAAACTGCAGGATGTTAAAATGTCACTTAAGAGCAAATATTTCCATCAACATTATGTAACTCTTTGCCTAAATATATAAGGGAAGTTAGTAGTGTCAAACCTTTCAAGTTCCTGAACAATAAATGGTATAGAAATTTTGTTTATATTTCCAATGTAACTGTTGGCAAACTATTAAATGTCTCTAAGGAGCCTTGAGATTGAATTTCTTCTACACTGGACATTTAATATCGAATAAATACAGAATTTTTTAAATTGCATTTCTGATACCTCAGCCCTATTAAGACACCCATGAGGCAAAGCTCTGTAAAAGAAGATAAGTTGTGGATGTGGTCTTTACAGCTGGAACCAACTCTTAAAAGCATTTTATAGCTGCATTTCATGATATATTATGCTGATAAATTTGTTGTAATATTTATTATGGTTACAATGAAATGTCTATCCCTGGGATTCATGAAGCTTGCGACAGGCACCGGAGTACCATCGGTGATATAGCACCAAATATGGCCACAGAGTGATTCAGGTACAAGCTGTTTCCATGTGCACTACCAGCATATGCTAGAGCTGCGCAGCTTCCGGCGCATGTATGCTAATTACCCCATGTACAGCAGTGTAGCATGCAAATGAAGTTATATAGCGATTCATGAAGTGGTGCAGGCATAGCATAAGCATGAAGAAATGTAAACCGAAAAAACGGTTTACATGTTTTCAAACATAAAATCGGAGCCATGAAAGTGGACCAAACTTACATATTATAATGTTAATATATGCCAATGTCTAAATATACAGCCAATAGCATAAAAAAAGCATGCGCAACACATAAAAAATAACATTTAATGTCATGGCCACACTAACACAAACTAAAACCGCAGTGCATCTGTGCGCAAACGGGATCACAAGAAAAATATATCTAGATGTCATAAAACTGCAATGTAACACAATTCATGAATTCCCCATAATAGTCAACGGCACGCATGCTACACAACGACCATGGTGCAAGAGTTGCTAAGGGTCTGTGACAGTGTTCTGCACGGTAACTAGGAATTAGTAGTCAATGTCATGCAAATGAGTCAAGTAATACTGAATCGCAAATGCCCTGCCAGCGTAAGGATGCACCCCATGGCGTAGTGGTACAACACCGAGGAGTGGCCTGGAGGTAAATATGAAATCAAGAGAGTGATGTGTCACCGTAGCTGTAAGCACATTGGATGATTGCTAATCCAGGTTGCCTGTTGCTAAGCAAAGCCGCAGGATAGGGGTTTGGAAGTAGCCATAGCTTTGCTCTGCTGAGAGCACAGAAGGTAACCAAAAGTGCATGTGAACGTGGACGAAAACGCGCTTGAAACCCGGTAAACATCTGTACGCAGTGCGCACCACAGCTGAAACAGGAAGGATACTGGAAGACAATAAGGAAATTCTGCAGCATGATAATTGGAGTATAAAAGAGTAATTAACCCCTAGGAACTCACAGTGGGCCATTGACAACAGCTAACAAGGCTGCTAGCAGCAACCTGCAGAACAGGAAAGGGGAGGTGCCATACAGTAAAGAAAAGAAAACTGTCACAGCTGAACAAAGCAAACTTGCAGTAGATCAGCTACATAACACATTTTCCAACACAATCCTGGGTTGTGAAAGTACAAAACAAGAAAGCCGGCAGCTGGATGCATGTCGGACAATGGGAGAGGAATCGGGTTGAAAAGTGAAGTAAAGGGCAATAGATGAATCATGGCAGCCAAGCGTAAGTCAACACCAAAGGCCCCACAATAGCAGTACTTGCTGTATAACCAATTATTAAGATACCCCACAGCTGGAATTGCACAAACACACCCAATTACACCAGCATCATCCATTGCACAATAGTATAATGTGTGAAAGCCCCACACACACATTTGTGTATTCCCCGGCACTCTAAACCATTGATATATAAAGATGGGTAATGTTTAATATGTACATGTTATGGGACGCCATAGCTTTGATTCACCAGGATGTGTTGGAGACTGATGGCGGTGTGGAGGATGATGCTAACAACCACCTCAGGCACTGAAGGAGAAGAGTGTTTAGACCCAGGGTAACCTACCAGGGGCTACATGACCTGGAGATAGTAGAGCATTACAGGGTGGACAAGGAAATCACACACCAACTTGTTGAGCTGTGTCGACCATGCCTCAGAGCCAGAAGTAACAGAGGGGAACCCATCCCAGTGGACACAAAGGTATGTGTAAGCTTGAGAATACTAGCCACAGGTACCTTCCAAAGGCCAACTGGGGATATCATGGGAATCTCACAGGCATCAGCATCCAGGGTGCTCCACCAGTTCCTGGATGCCATGTTACCACATGCCAAAGAGCACATATACTTCCCCCGAATGCAGGAGGAGTTGGCCAGCAATATGCGTCTCTTCCACCATGTGCCAGACTACCCGGAGGTACTGGGTGCAATAGACTGCACACACATACACATACACATCAAGTCACCACCCGGTGAGCAGGGTAGGTGCTATATAAACCGCAAGGGACACCTCTCCATCAACTGCCAGGTCGTGTGCAATGCCCAGGGCATTATCATGGATGTGTGTGCTGGCAGCTCTGGAAGCTATCAGGACTCTCACATCTGGCATGCCTCACAGCTGTATCAGGTATTTGCCAGGGGGGACATCCCATATGGCCACCTGGTGGGGGATGCTGGCTATGCACTAGAACTGTGGATGATGACTCCCATCAGAAATGCACACACAGCCATGCAAGAATGCCATAATGAGGCACAGGCAGAAACCAGAATCATCATAGAGCACGTGTTTGGGATGCTGAAATCACAGTTCCATTGCTTGGACATATCTAGTGGAGCCTTGCAGTACTCTCCAGGCACAAGTGCCCACATCTTCATAGTATGTGCCATGCTGTACAATATGATCCTGTGGAAACAGCTGCAGCAGGGACAGAATGATGAAGGCCCTCACAGCCCACCACCATTGCCAACGGACCCACAGGCACAGAGGGACTCAGACCATGAACACCCTGTGCTAGCCCCAGTAGGCAGACGGAGGCATGCCCAGTATGCCCATGCAGTGACAATGAGGGAATGTATAGCACACACACTGACAGTGTAGGCACTCATGGACTGCCACCCTTCTCCACCTGCACACACAGCAAACATGGATGGCACACACACACGACCACCTGTAAATTGTCATGTATAGGTGGTCTACTGTGTGCATCCTACATAGGTAGCCCTCAACTATTGTGCACACAACTGCCATTGGCACACAGTAAGTCAATACCTGAACAGTAAATTAAGCTATCAGCATGTGTCCATACTGTATGTATAGGTTCTTAGATACATAGGTAGGTACATGCCTAACTGCCCGAGGCCACTCATAAGCATAGGCAAAAAGTATCTGCTGTCGCCACCCCATCGATTAACTAACTGTCCCTCTGTGGAGCAGAGCCAATTGCGGGATCCCTGGGGTGTATCCACTGTTCCCCACCCACTCTGCAAGGATTCTCTAGAGTGCTAGTGAGGGGTTTTGTATAATGTAATCAGTGATGTAGTTCCAAATAATGGGGAGTATCCCTGACAGGAATCTTCTCAGATGTTTACATGTTACATAGTATACCTTAAACACAGCTTGCATATATAGGTAGTAGTCCACAGAATAATAAACGTGGAACACACAACCGCTGAGATGTGCGTTAATCACCCTTGCACTATCAGTGTCTGCTCTGAGAGGTAAAATATCACTGCCAGTATTAGAACACGCAATCATGTGCACAATTTTCACAATAATATACCACTAAGCTACCTGAGATGTACCAATGGTAGTTGTGTATACTGACAGGATAAAACACAAAAGGAAGGAATGTGTGGCAATAGGATAAACCAGCATGTACCCAATGAAAGGTGTATGTTTATATATATATATATATATATATATATATATATATATATATATATATATATATACACATTATCATATATATATATATATATATATATATATATATACAGAGAGAGAGAGAGAGAGAGAGAGAAATATGTGTCGATATATGGGGATATATATGTAGACATATAGATAGGCTAACAACATCTACATAACCATGGAGGAACATATAAATGGGATACCTACCACATACTGACTGCTTGACATACCAACGCACGTAATCCCGAGGCATAAGGTCCAAAAGAACACAGTGCCAAAACAGCAGATATGCGAGGTTTAAAATCACAATGATAAGGAACAGTTAGTCAGTGCTTCTGGTGTTGTGGTTCAGGTAGGTTACTGTGTGTAAGTGTGTTTCTGAAGGCTGTAGTGTGTGTAAGTGTGTGTTCTGAGTGTGGTGTGTGTTCCTGGGGGACTGTAATGTGTGGGTGTGGGTTAGCTTTGTGTATCTGTTTGCGCGATCTAGGAGGTAGAATATTAAAGTAGAGGGGTATGGGGGGGTGCAGACACCTACATGGGGGGTGTAGGGGTCTAGCCCACCTGCTCATACATAGTGTTGGATGGTTTGTTTGGATGTGGTGGGTAGCAGTGTGTCTGTGTGTGCACGTTCCATGTTCATGTTACTTTCGGGAATTACTGTTGCTGTCGGTAATGTGGGGTATGGGAGTCTGGGCCTGGTACTGTGGGCATCGGAACTGTGTGGTTTCGGGATTACATAGGTATCCCATATACAGCGGTTAAAGTGTTCATATATGCATATAACATGGACCATAGCAATCACACATTCCGCCACAACCAACCTTTATGAACAAAGGATATGAAGAGTATATGCCTATGCACTATTACAAATATGTGCTATGGACATGAGCCAATAATAGGGTTACCACCTGTCCCACTTTGCGAGGAACAGTCCCTCTTTGGGTGGTTGTGTCCTGACCAAATATATTAAACGTGGCAAATGTCCTGAGATTGTAGGACATAATTATGTCCCATATGTAATGTAATAGTTGCATACAATAGTTCTTTCTGTATCTAAAATACCTACATGTTACAAGAAACAGGATAAGCAACTAAACTGCTACAAGAATAAGCTTATATTTAGGCAATAAAAGAAATTTCTATCCCTTATACTGTCCATGGGTTTGTGTTGGCCTGTAAAATCTGATGTGTTTCCCGAGAATGTCCCACTATGGCCATATGAAAAGGTGGCAACCCTAGCCAAAGAGGGTCAGTCACCAACACAACTACAATGACTGCAAATACCTATGACAGAAATACACAGCTTTCATGTAGCAACACTTTATTACATTCTGATGTATTGCTGAAAGGATTCAAGGACTAACATCACCTGCATGCTATACAGGAACCACTTAACAGTGCCTTAATGAATCAGCCTGCAATTACCATAGTATTAGTCCACTAAAGGATAGGTGTTCAAATAGGGAAGGAACCCTCATGCACATATCGATTATGTATAAAAGCAGTTCCTACACACCTGCATCTGCTATGTATACCCACCAACATCACCCCCACACCCAAACTAATTACAATACAAACTGTAATAGCATCACAAATCATTCACTTGCTGTACGACATCTGCAGAAGCCTTAACATACCTAGTCAGAGACACACTAACATGGCCCTATGAGAAACAATTGCTGTTATACAATGGAACAGCTGCTGATGTTACAGGGTTTGTTTACACTAATCCCATTTCAGAGGGTTGTGTGTACACTGTGATGTGTTACCAATTACTGAGTAACAGCACAGTATGATACACATGTACACCAAATCAAGGATGTCTGGTGAGCATTCTGTAAACCACATAACAGTTCATGCATAGCCATACAGCCTTGGGCTGCCCAAACATCCTTGCCAGACTTAAACATCTGCAGAAATATCAGGTACAAACAAACCCGGCATAAGTAGCAATGTTCTGAAATATAACAGCTGTACTCACATGTAGAACAAAATCATCTAGCCATTACACACAATCCACGGGAGTCATGAAGCTAATATATCTCTCTCTGTCTCCATATAGCTGTTGAAATACATCACAAACAACACATCCAGGCCATCTTCCTCGAAAGTAAGGCAAACGGACAATGCCCAAAAGGAGTACTCAGTTATACACCACTGTTACCATGGTATCGGCTAATGGAGTAGCTGCACAGCTGATGTGCACCTAATTAACTACTTTGGAACACCAACTGGTGGTCAGGATACCACATGTTACCGATATTTAACTAGAAAAAGGATGGCTTATCACACATTCAAACCATCTGTATATACCAGCAGAACGTTACAAAGAAGATTGAAACACAAACTGAAAAGGACTGAATCAACAGTCAACGACACCTCAGGTTACTAATAAGGTATGTAGAACACTCAGTATGTCTGTGTATTTAGTACCTGTTTGGTAATATTTAAAGTGAACACAATCCATATAGTGGAAACAGTTATCTTGTACTGATGTATTGTTGGGCATAGTAACGCTTGTAGTATTTATGTGCGTACTGCTGTAGGTCACAAGGCAAACACCGCATACACCACAAGGGATGCTATATAAGGGCTTTGAACACAACTATTCCTCACCAGCCGCTGTCAGTGGCAGGGCTGGTCCAACAAGTATGTGCTATAACGGGATAATATATGTTGATATATTGCAACAGTAGCCATATGTATGGGTGTATTACAGAGAATAACATGTCGAAGGTTGGCCCACAGTGCAATTATGATTTGCATTGTGGGACATTGTGCCAATAACTGTGTAAAGTACAGTATTGTAGGCAGATATGTATTAGAAGTTACATAGCATTACTGTTATGTAAGGTAAATATTAGTTATGTCTATTGGCATTTACAATGCACAATAACAGGGTACATATGACATGTAGTCACCCAACAGTTTATCAGCATGATAGCAAAGTAAAATGGATGAGCTAGTTAACTATCCATGCACATAAGACATGTAATAAGTGTAAAGGTAGGCACTAGGCTGTCTTACCAAGGGTATTTATAAGCCTAGCTAGAGTGTGTTGGCTTTTGCCAACCCCATAGGTTAGTTCCCTGTGCCTCTGAATGGCAAAGCCATTAGTTCCCTGTGCCTCTGTCCAGCAGAGCCACTGCAGTGATCCCTGGGGTACATGTCTGTCTCCCATCCACACATCAAGGTTTCCCTTGAAGAGTGCTAGTGAGGGGCCCTGCCTGATGTACATTGGAATCATGTTCCAAAGCATGGGGAGTATCAGTGTCAGGAATCTATCCATCCAGCACGTCCTAGTCATCAATGTGGTTAGGTGTATATCCCTAGAGCATGTGGCTCTCAGGGGTCTCTGTTTAGGTGGAGCATATCCAGAAATACTGGGTTGGACATGGGCCTTGTATGTCAAGCAGAGATCACCTGTGAGTATGCGGTATGCAACCGAGTGCAGCCGGAGTTTCTTAGGTTGGGCTGCATAGGTCATCTGTTTGAGGTCAGTAATCCTCCTGGTGTGGTACTGTTGTGGTCTTCCAAGCTGTTGCAGTTGTCTTGTCAGGTATATCCGAAATGGGGTATTGTATCCTTTTGTAGGTCTAATAAGTCATGAGTAGAGAGGCACAATGGCCTCCTTTGATCTGGATGCGAACCCATTAGAGATTAGTGGGGCCACATAGAAGGATATTCTAATCACCTTGTCATTATGGCTATCGAAGGAGAGATTGTTATCTACTGGGGTTCCCAGATCCCTTATTACCTTTTCTGCATGTAGGGGACTAGCACCTATGTGGTAGTCTGTGGGTAATTAGTTATATCCAAAGGGGATGACTATGCACTTTTTGGCATTCAGCTTGAGGCCATGATATTGACACCAGGTATCCATCTCAGTGCAACCCTTCCAGAGGGTGTCTGTAACAGCTGGGGAAACAATTATGTCCCCTAGTTTGCAGTCTTCTGCAAACCTTTTCAGCCAAAGCCCTCCTGTGCTTGCCTGTACATCAGAGAATTATATACCGAACATGAGGGGTCCTAGGACTGAGCCCTGGGGGATGCCACTTGTAACTGGTATACAGTCAGACCTAGGGTATAATACTCCCACTGTGTGGGTTCTGTCCGTGAGCCACTTTGCAAACCATCACATGACATAGGGGTTTATGTTCAGGCGGATGGGCATGTGGATAATAACAGAATGAGGAATGGTGTTGAAAGCCTTTGAGAGATCTATGTAGGCTGTGTGGACCTCCTTACCCTCATCTAATGCCTTGGTAAATGTCTCTAAGTAGTCCACCAGGTTTAGGAGGCATGGTCTGCCATTAACAAAGCCAAACTGGGAGTGGTCAAAGGTTTTGAGGTACTCAATGTCTCTGTGACTGAGATACATGATGTGCTCCATAGCCTTGCAGATCAGGCTAGTCAGGCCTATAGGGCAATAGGTCCTGTGGTCCATTGTGATGCCACCTTTGTGGAGTGGGATAACTATTGCTGTGCACCATTCACGGGGCACTTAGCCCGATGCGAGGCTATTATTGAACATGGTGCGCAGGTGGGGAGCCAGTACGTTCTGAAGTTCATGTACAACGCAGCCTGGGATGTTGTCCGGTCCCATGGATACTGTGATATTGACTTTAGAGTGTGCAGCTTTGAGAGGGAGGGGGGAAAAGTAGCACTGAACCTATCTGCCAGGATGTTGGCAATATCAGTTGGTTATGTAATGTCTGTGCCTTTGTGCTGTAACTCAGAGCAGATCTGGGTGTTGACATTGAGATATTTGACATAGCTATAGAATGCTTTGTGGTTGTTGTTGGAATTAGTGGCGGTTTTGTTTTCATAGCTAGCTTTGGAGGATCTTATAAGGGATCTCACCTTCTTACTAAGGCTGACCAGGGAGCTCCTCCATGCATGGGATTGTACTCTCTTTTGCCACAGTGTCTTCCTCCTGTAGTACAATTTGTTTATGGCAGGAGATCACCAGATTGGTTTCTTTAATTAGGAGTATAGTGTCTTGATTCTGTATGGGATAGCACAATCCATGCACTCGTGTAAGTGCTTATAGAGTGCATTTGTGTAGGATTCAGCAGTTGTAACAGTGTTGTCTATCTGCATGGGTGTCATGACGTTCACCACCTCTGTCTTAAGAAGCATGAAGTTGGCTTTGTAGATATATTATACTGTGGTTCCCTTAATGCGGGGGTGGGGGCAGGATGTGGATATCAACGGTGTTCAGCTCATGGTCAGATCGGACCAACAAGGAGTTGACTTCAGGTGTGGAACACCAGTCACTCATGTTGGTAATGCCTAGGTCTAGGATATTCTTGCCCCTGGTGGGTGTGTGGATATGTTGATCCAGGGCATTGGTGTTTATGAATTCCAGAAAGCATTGAGCTAATGAGTTGATACACGAGTAGTTTTCTCAGTTAATGGTGGGATAGATTCAGTGAGACTATGTGATGAGTGTGGTGTGGTGCAAATGTTTACCTTCTCCACATGACTGTCAGGGTCAGGCTTGGTTGGAGAGAGACACGTGAAAGAAAACAAAAGCTGTGTAAATGCCTGGTATACACCTCAAGTGAAAAAAAAATGAAAAGACCAATGGTTAGACCACAGCTGAAGATAAAAATGGAATAATCCACGTCAGGAAATAAATCGCTTAATTAATAAAGTGGTGTGAAACTGCAAGTGAACTGTTTCCTACCTTGACTACTACATCTCAGTTACACCTTTTGGTTTTATAAAGGGCACTACTGTGAAGCTGCAAGTGATTTATTTCCTGACGTGGATTATTCCATTTTTATCTTCAGCTGTGGTCTAACCATTGGTGTTTTCATTTTTTTTGGTTGGAGAGAGCTTTACCTCCAGTTTAGCTAGATAAGTGCATCTCTCATAGGTTATAGTGTTGGGTGGTAGGCAGAGAGGGTTGTCTGTGTACATGAGGCAATGTCTACATTGCCTCAAGATGTCTAGATTCATCAGACAGACAGGAGAGAATAGCTGACCCTTAGGCATGCCTGAATATAAAACTAATTTCCCCTAGATAAGTGAGGAAAGTGAGTACAAGAGCTATTTTACTCTAAGCAAGTGGGAAAAGTATGTGCAAAACCTGTTTACCTCTAGGTACTGAGGAAGATTGAGTGCTATAGTAATTAGTAGCTTACGTAGTGCTTACAAGTTCTGAACAAGTGCTGAGCATGAATAAGCAATCCAGATAGGGTCTTGGATAACATAAACACACTGCCCCCCAACAGGTACACAATCATATATCCATGTACACCACAGGTCCCCTCTACCCACAACTATGCAGCTACAAACTGCACTTAGGCTGCATGGGACCTGTCCACATCACAGGTTGTATCATACGCATATGGCAAAACAAGATGCTCTCCACGTACACATCATGTAAAACATAGCTCCATGTCAGGCTGTGTACACACTGAATGGTGCACACCAACAGGTATGACAACCCACAAAGGGGGAGACACCACTGATAATGGGAAGTACTGCACTACTACCCTGCTGAGTCTGGTCTGAAAGGCCATAAACCTTGATCAAATAATTGATGTCAGCAGTACAGATGTAGATGACAGTAAGGTTGATTTCACACTGCATATCATAACCTTCCCAGGTCATAGGACATCATCACCCATTCTGTGTTCCACCTACACTTGGTATACTAGATGTACATTCCAATGTCAAAGGAGTGCTTTTGCAATGGGACTGCTGGCAGAACCAACTACACTACAGAAGGTGTCTGAATAATACATGCTCATCACATCAGTGGTAGCTACAGTAAGACAGGGTTAATTAATCGTATTCCCCCTCATTGTAATCCATACCTAACAGGCAAATGGAAGGCATCTGCCTATTGAAGTATGCAAATGACTATGACCTAGGAGCAATAGCCGACTCAAGAGTGTTGTGGATAACATACAGAAGGGGCTTTTTGGGTGAGGTGTGTGTGACATATGGCCAAAATCTTACAGCTACATATTGCATTGTCACCCCTATGTTAATAACCCTGTACCCATGAACTACCACCTAGGCAGCGGTCAACATAATGGACACTTGTGTGTAAGGGATGCAGCTGGGCAGTTGTCTTTGCTGTGATAGCTACATCACCACACTTGCCAGGTAGTCATATGTGGCAACCCTAATAATGACAGGGTGCCATCCATGAATATAGAGATCATTGTCTAGCCATACAGAACACTCAAGTGGCCCATATCAGATCACATATTTCCTTTAAGGGGTATTGGCCATGTGCAGATGGCCTACACCAGCCTCCCCATTCCCCATCTCCACTATGTAGCATGATGCATACCCTGAATAAATCCATGTCAAACCCAGTGATGTTGGACATGCTACACGTACACATCCTGATCTCAAACACATACTTCATGGACATCAACCTTTCACATGCTGGACAGATCCTTGTCCCATACTCTTTGCATAGTCCTGCCATACTATGCATTCCTGTCGGTCAAAGCTGCACATCGCTCCCCTCTCAGACATGGTGTAATGACCGCATGGTAAATATATCTTTAACCCTGTGGATCAGTAATGTGGCACTGCTCCACCTGGCCCCAGAGACCCGCCTGCCGGCTACTGTCAGGTAACCTTTCATCCTAGATTCATACATGGCCCATGGCATATAGCCTACTAGTTGACATTGACTGTACATGCTATAGTTGATATCCATCCCTGAAAATACCATCTGGCTAGCCAGTGTCCCATGTGTATCACTTGTGCAACACAGGTGATACATGGCAGGATGTTGAATTGCTGTACAGTGCCATATATATATATATATGTATATGGCAGAACACATACATGTGAAACCTTATGTGAGCAAGTCTGTAGGGTCACAGGTCATGTTTGTTAAGGCAGTGTAACTCTTTATATGTGACATATACACAGCATTAAGGTAAATTGCATTAATGTGGACACATCCAGCCATGTGCTGATAGGTAGGAACACCAGTACAGGCAAAGAGACATGTCCACATCAAGGCAGCATCCACATGAAGTATGAGCAATGTAATCAGGTGACACACACACACACACACACACACACACACACACATATATGGTGATAATATCCACTCACCATTGAGTGTCACACGTGTGTGACACAAACACATCAGTGTCATGTAGATTTGCAAATCCAACTATTTAAACGTAATAAATGCGATGCACATGTATGTTCAGCTGTAGCTCTGTACGTCTCTGTGAGTTATTGTGACCTGTCTCCATCATTATGTCTTCCAGGTATGCCACGTGCAAGGCTACCTCCTTTTACCCACTTGGAGGATGAGGCCCTCATCCCATACCTATTTGACTATCATGATATCCTGTTCAACCATGTGCCACAGGATGCATAGCAGCGGGATGCCCTGTGGATGGAACTTCACAGGAGGGTTAACGATGCGAGTGGCCACAACCGCACATACCCGCAGGTGCATAGACACTGTACAGACCTCATTAGATGGGCGAAACAACATGCAAATGCAATCGCCAAGGAACAAGGTGCAACAGGTGGTGGGCCACCGACCCAGCCCCCACTCACACGTACCGAGTAGCTACTGGGCAACATGGGGACATCTGCTGAACCACATCCACAAACCTTAGCCGATATTGTGGAGGTGGGTTTCTCTCAACCACTGAGCCTGGAGTTGCCTGGTAAGTCAGTACTGCACCTATAACAACTATATTCCATATAGCTACATGTGTCACTGTACAATATGTAATGTAACATCATATGCAAGGCATGTATTCACACATGCCGCATATTATAGTATGCTACTCTGTGTATGCACACATGTGCATACACCATATTATAGTCTAATGTACTGGTGTATGTCTTAACATGCACATGGCACCCTGTAGCCATCATGCAGGCATGGATAATGATCATACTGCTGTGTTACTCCAATTTAGGTACCTCTGGCATTCCGCTGCGACAGCAGTCTGTTGCAGGTGAGACTGTTATTATTTATCAGGCATCATAATGGACAGATCTATCTGCCATGTGGCCATTTACAACATGTACACATAATCTATGGTCCTGTCACAATATACAGGTCGGACCTGCAATGCATCACAATGCCTACCCATGTGCAACACTTGCAAACTATGTAAATCACCTCACCGACATGAATCCTCACAAACTGTCATTGCCAGATGTGTGGACAGCTGTACATACAATGGTGGAGGTGCTGTTCACTGTAGGGACATGTACTACAGATCAGAACTACACATGTGGGGAATACAAACAGTACTACACAGTGCGCTGAAATATGGCCATCCCACAGGATTCACTGGTGTGGACCATAGCCCTGTTATGAATGTCACACAATGTGATGTGCTATCTTGACATGTCCATGACATCTAGTGCCCTGATTGCAACACTGCCTAACTAACCTGCAAACATATCACACATACAGGACGGCGCAGTGGTGCAGCGGTAGCATTGTCACCTCACAGCAAGAGGTTCTCCGGTTCGATTCTCAGCTGGGGTGCTTTCTGTGTGGAGTCTGCATGTCCTCCCTGCTTTCGTGTGGGTTTCCTCCGGGTGCTCCGGTTTCCTCCCACATTACAAAGACATGCATCTGGAGCCTTTCTCCCCGGGCCTCCGCTGAAAATTGGCTTCGTTCCAAGTCGGACTTTCCCGGTTAACAAATGATAAATAAATAAATAAATAAAAAAATACAACCCTTTGTCTGCATAACACTGTTGTCAGTTGAGCATATGAAATCTATGGATGTATGTCATATGGGACAGCACAGACATGTGTAATAGATGCCCATCACAATAATATGGCCAACACATGTACACACATGGCCATGGAGGATGGCCAGAGACATGAAGCAACACACACAGTAGATGTGATGTGCGTGTGTGTACACCCTGTTGTACAATGGCTACACGTGGTCTAACTATGGCCTTTGTGTAATGGTTATATTGTAGATATGGTACACTAGAAACCTACAGGCCTGTCCACATCTTGTGTAGGCATGACATAAATCCACCACATAAGATGAGGGTGTCACAACATGACAGCAGTCACCTGCACAGTATCCACATCAGCTCACAGATACAGTACATTCCCCTTGCTGGTGTCAGACATTAATGTCATACTTGATCCTCGTGTGTGTGTGTGTGTGTGTGTGTGTGTGTGTGTGTGTGTGTGTGTGTGTGTGTGTGTGTGGTACACAGATGTCATGTGGGGCATGGAGTACCAACATGTTCACCATGTCTGGCCATAGTTGCCAGCCAGCAGCAATATGGTTGCACAAGTGCAGGGGTGTCATCCATATACCCTTCAGTGACCTGTGTCACAACTTACACATCATGGTTTAGTGTGTATACACTTCAGTGATGTGGGTCACATTCGACAGTATATATGTATTGTATCTGAATACAGTTATGGCTATGAACTGTGTCTGTAACTCACATTGTATAGCAATTGAGATGCCTCATGATTCCCTGCAATGGCCATGCACAGCAGCTAAATGTGCAGTATATCTTTAGGGTGGACACACAACACTGCATTGGGACAGCATTACCCCACTGTATATTTGACAGGACACCATTGTGTTAAACATGTATGCATATCATTGCACACGTCAGCAGATCACGTCATACTACATGTGATTGTCAAGGTCACATGTCACACATCAGGCAGGTGTACTGTTAACCTGTGCTGGTCTACATGGTGTAACACAGGGATGTATGCTAACTACTACTATTATTGTGTAACTTGCATGCCGTCTGCAATGACACATGCATGCTGTTGTGTGCAACTCAGGGATGTATGATAACTATCACTATTATTGTCTGCGCTGCATGCCATCTGCCATATCACATGCATATTGCATGCTTTCTGTCATATCACATGCGTGTGAGTCTGTGTGTGTGTGTGTGTGTGTGTGTGTGTGTGTGTGTGTGTGTGTGTGTGTGTGTGTGTGTGTGTGTCTATTGTATAGATTGTAATGTACAGTTCTTGTCTGCCCTCACAGGTGATGTAGGTGCATTGCCCTATTGCGGTACATCTGATGTTAGTGTCCCCACAGACTCTAGCAATGATGATGAACATATGATTGAGGCACAGGCAGAGTTGTCAGGGGCTGAAACTGTGCCATTGGTTGCCATTCCAGCTATATCACCCTCATCCCCGCACACAGATCCCATGCCTGCACATACCCCATCACCAGTGGCCATAGAGGAAGGACAGTTGGCAGGGAGTAGCTTGGAACAGGAAAGTGTGGGGGCTATGGAAGGTATGCCATTACACCATGGTGTCAGCCAACTGACTGGTGGTGCCCCACACAGGCACATGGCCATTGCTGCTCATAGCAGGACCTCTGGCCAACATGCTCCTGAAAGACAGAGTGCAGCAGCTGTTGTCACCAGACACATGTTTCAGGCTGTAATGGAGGCACAGACACATGCTGTACAGCACAACAGAGAAGATCAGAGGCTTCAGAGGGCTGCTGTTCGTTATTTAAACAGCAACATCCAGGCAATGATAAATGCTCAACAGCAGATTGCTGAAGCTTTGGATAGACGGTTTGGTGACATGGTTGGAGTCCTTGACCATGGCATGACAATCCACGAGCGTGAACTGTCTGTGATGGAACATCTGGTAGGAGTAAGGCGTCGGGCATGTGGACGTAGGCCTGCTACATCACCTGTTTCAGGTGTATGTGTATGAGCTACCTCAAATGTCTGCTCCCATAGTGTCGGTAGCAGCAGCAGTACATCTGGTGCTGTGCTGTCCACACCATGACACAGCAGGCCATGGGCACGTGGCCTGGGATGTTCCCAATAGGGACATGGTTCCAGTGGACAAGTGACATCAGATAGTACCCAATCTGCACCTCTGCCTGGTAGTACCTGTGCAACCCCTGGCAGGCACAGGTCACATGTCTGTGGCTGGACACCATGAACTGTAAAATCTTGTCTGTACAGTCTGCAGCTGTCAATATGACCCCTGTGTAGGCCAGACACATGCCAGGACTGTGTACATACATACACGCACACATTGGAAACATATGTAGGGCACCACAACACACACATGCATAACATCCTCACACGCCCAATTAGATCAAAGGACATAGCCCACACACATGATGTCATCCAATGATGCAGCCTAGGCCTCTGGCAAACATTATCACCCTGTGCATATGATGATGCCTGTGCTGTATCCCTGACATCCACACCATCGATGCAGGGACATGCTCATATGGTCTGATGCACAGGGTGAACAGACTAGGAAGATAAGTGTGGATTACAATTGTTGTGTACTGTTGACAGGCAGCAGACATACCATGCACTACAGGTTTACAATGCATTTTGTACTGTTAACAGTATGTATCATGTGTAACAACAGTAACTGCATGTTGGTCATGATGTTCTGCTTTCCTCCTTCAGGTCTAATTGCACATGCCGGTGGATGTCAGTGTTTGCAGTTAGTGTCCCATATGTCAATGTGGACTACTCACAGGTATGTATGACAATACCAGCATGCACTGTGTAGCTGCCACATAACAGTGAGAATATCCAATGTTCCAAACACGTCTACTGATCCAAGAGCATGATAGCAGTGTATTAAGCTACTGTGGCCACAGATGTGACATCCATAAAGGGTGACATCACAGGTACAGTTACATGGAGTGGTGAGGTAAGACAGCGGTCTAGCTGATTACAAGGGTAGAGGCCAGTGGGAAGTGTGATGCCTCATTGGGAAGCAGTAATACACGTTCCCATGACAGGATGCCAACACACAACTGCACCCACACACTCAGGTATTGACACACATGTATTCAGTGACACAGTAACACACCCACACACTCACAGATTCACCAATACAGTAACACACACTCACACACTGTTGCTACTGGTGAGGTGAGGACCCCTGCCTATGTGCAAATCATCATTACAGTACTGTGCACCTCAATGATGCACCACAGAGAATACACATGTACAGGTAGTCAGTATGGCCTAAGATTGAGGACATCAACACGGATAGTAGAATGCATCACCTGGATGGGTGGAGGAGTCTTATCAGTTCAGTATGGTAACATACATCTTCAGTCCAGGGACCAGACAGCCATACATACATACACACACACACACACACACACACACACACACACACACACACACACACACACACACACATATACACACACTGTGGCATTCAGTATTGAATAACCTATGGCATGCACATACAGATACCTCGCGTGTGAGATACACGCCCCTGCCTATGTCCTGCTTTCTACACTGCAGTCTGTACAGATGTGTACACTAGTGTACAGGAGAGTGAGTAACAATTGAATTGTATTCCCACCATACGTGACATATATGGACACACACGCAACCACACATGCCAGTACTGTGAATCAAAGTCCTGCCTAGCTCATGATATGCATGACAGACTTACAGCAGTTTTGCACATGTTACAAACTGTACTGATGCTTCCTTTGGTAACAGTGCTGATATATGCACACAGGACGTCTTAACTGTTAACAGGTGTCAAGTGATTTACCTTCGCTGTCACCCTGGCCGCTGTCTAAGTTGTGTGTTATGTCCTTCAATTAATGAAACCATTGCTTACTGGTTACACAGGTTATTGTAGGACCCCTTGTGACACACCTGTGAGCTGTCCTCAGCAAACATCCATCTGCAAAGATGCCCCACCACTTAGTTATTTCCACACATCTGTCCATTCCTGAGGTACATCTTTCCATACATTCAGCATATCACCATATACAGTTGGCAATGTTGAGGCTGCATTGCAACTGCATGATGTACTAGGGTACACGTCACCTGCATACATCAGCATCTGCACACACATGTTATCTGAATGCACAACACTACACATACATGTGTGTAGGTCCTACAGTCCTGTCATTTGGGCATGTTTGTAGGCATTGCAATTGGTGGACTTGTGTAATGACATACATGACACATGGACTGTTGTATGATATGATAGGTGTAATGGGTGACCAGTACAGAGGGAATATTACCTCTGTCAACATTGATATCACACCTTATGTACTGTTAGCATTCAGCAGCCATGGACCTACATTCCATGTGCATGTGTATAATGGCTGTAGCCACCTGTTTGCATAAAGGACAACAACAGCTATGCTATTTACATGTATGTTGTGTGTGTGTGTGTGTGTGTGTGTGTGTGTGTGTGTGTGTGTGTGTGTGTGTGTGTGTGTGTGTGTGTGTGTGTGTGTGTGTGTGTGTGTGTGGCATGTACATACCCAGGGCAGGCACATGTATGTCATATCCATACATGAGGGTGTGTACTGGTGTACAGCAACAGTCATCTGCTAATGCTGTAAAGTACTGAGGGCCCCTGGTATGTGTACAGCTGACCTGGTTACAGACAGTGGTCTCATTGCATTGCATAACACATGATGCAACTGTGTCAGTACATGGGTACTCTCTACAGTTGATGTAGAGCTTGGTACCGTCCACTGGTCAAGGTTCACATAGTGGTGTACTCTTATATGTCCTACAACATGTATGGATGTATGTTGGTGGTCCGAGGGCATGGTGGTGTCTGAGGTTTATATCCTAGAATGTAGCATGTGACACTGTGACCTGCACATGACTCATCTGTGATGCCTTTCGTGGGGGTACCAGTCAATACATGTGAGTGGCCTCTATGTATGTGGGGACACCACCACCTGGAGCTGCCCATACCTGTGTTATGGGCCACATGTCTGGTTCTGAGGTATATGGTGGTAGTGCTATTGTGCACTACAGAGTCATCAGCCAGGTGTTCCTCACTGCACAGATGTCAGTACTCCCCATTGTTTTATCTACAGCGAGCAGCTGTAATTATGGATGTTACACATCTAGCACTCGTTAGCATAAGAAAACAATGCAGTTGTACTGTAGATGTCAGGGTGTTATCCTGTGTTTAGGACATTAGCCTTGGAATGGCATTGTATGGGCGGATGCAACTTGGGTATTATCCCCACTCCCTTGAATCATGGGTGATGTGATATGTGTCAAAGGCCTGTCTACTGTCAGTCATGTCATCTCAGAATGACAAACACTGGACAGCCTCGTACTTACAGCAGGACATTGGCTCATTGTGTTGTTCAAGCAGTTGCCACCTCTAGCAAGGCTCATTGTGTTAGTCAAGCAGTTTCCACTCCTAACAAGACATCACTGTGAGTGGTGATATTGTGCTTGGTATAGGATGGTACATCTAAGGTGATAGACAGCAGCAGACGTTGTGTAAAAGACTGGTGTCAAATATATGTAGAGCAGCGTTCCTGCTAAAAATGACAGCTACTAACACCAGAGCCCATTACAATGTGTTCTTTACATCTACCTGTAATGGCATGGCCACTGTGTCCTTCCGTGTTTAGAATCTGAGTGCATCCCAGTCAACCATGTGCTACTAAATGTATGAGCATGCCCAGTATAACCTTGTATAGATGGACACATAGTGCCTTCCGAACAACCCTGTGCTACTAAGTGTATGAGCATGCCCAGTGACACCTTGTGTTGGTTATATGCCTCTGTGTATGGGCATGGCCATTGTAACCCTGAATAGTGGTAGTAGTCATTAATTCCACAGATGGGCATACTCCAGGTCAGGATGGATTCCTACTTTAAACACACAGGTTCACAGGTATGTACATCTTAACTGCCAGCAACCCTGTTGATGTCTGCATTCCTAAAAGGTCATAATGACAGGCTTGAAACGTGTAGTCCGTGTGCCGTGACTCGTAAGTATATAGCACTATAATAGTGATCTGTAAATAGGCAGGTGTTCCATTCCCACCACTGGCATTTGCGTGTGTGTGTTTGTATGTCTGTCCCTGTTTGCCAGAGGACTATAAATTGCTTTTAGACTTCTCACACTCCATACAATTCGTATACCCACCTTTGGCAGGGCTGATGATGACACCCACCTACAAATACACCTCTGGGAGTGCTGTGTCCCAGTAATCTCAGTAGCGTGTTCTGTAACTGCATAATGCTATAGTGTAATAAAGTAGTTAGGTCAGTGTTCTAATCCCAAACTTGCTGTGTGTGTGTGTGTGTGTGTGTGTGTGTGTGTGTGTGTGTGTGTGTGTGTGTGTGTGTGTGTGTGTCCGTCTGCCTGAGGACTGAGTAATACTTTTAGACTGCTCACACTCCTTACATTTCTTATACCCACCTTTGGCAAGGCTGATGATGTCACCCACCTACAAATACATCTCTGGGAGTGCTGTGTCCCAGTAATCTTGGTAGCGCATTCTGTAACTGCATAATGCTGTAGTGTAATAATGTAGTTGGGTCAGTGTTCTAATCCCAAACTTGCCATGTGTGTGTGTGTGTGTGTGTGTGTGTGTATGTGTGTTTGTCACCATCTGCCTGAGGACTGAGTAATGCTTTTAGACTGCTCACACTCCATGCAATTCTTATACCCACCTTTGGCAAGGCTGGTGATGTCACCTTTCTACAAATACACCTCTAGGAGTGCTGTGTCCCAGTAATCTTGGTAGCGCATTCTGTAACTGCGTAATGCTGTAGTGTAATAATGTAGTTGGGTCAGTGTTCTAATCCCAAACTTGCCGTGTGTGTGTGTGTGTGTGTGTGTGTGTGTGTATGTGTGTTTGTCACCATCTGCCTGAGGACTTAGTAATGCTTTTAGACTGCTCACACTCCATGCAATTCTTATACCCACCTTTGGCAAGGCTGGTGATGTCACCCATCTACAAATACACCTCTGGGACTGCTGTGCCCCAGTAATCTCGGAAGCGCATTCTGTAACTGCGTAATGCTGTAGTGTAATAAAGTAGTTAGTTTAGTGTTCCAATCCCAGACATGTCAAGTGTGTGTGTGTGTGTGTGTGTGTGTGTGTGTGTGTGTGTGTGTGTGTGTGTGAGCGTCTGCCTGCATGAGACAAGTACAGTGCCTTGTAGACTATGCACTCTCTGTACAAATTGCATGACCACCTTTGTCATTCCTGCTGTTGTCAACCACCTAGGTATACACCTGTAGGCATGCCACAACCCAGTATTCACAGTAGCGTGTGCCCTAAATGCATATTGCTGCAGTAGGTGTTTGTATACAGGACATGGCAAGTGTGTGTTTGTCTGTCAAAGCCTGTGTAGAGGTGGCCATGATTGTCTTACCTTTGGACATGTTTGAGAGCGGATTTTGTAGTTTTCCTATATGGTATCTGTCTTATGACACATAGGCCACCTCACAAGGAGTACAGCTGTCAGTCAGACATGGGACTGTGTTGGCAAGCCATACCCATACATCTGGCAAAAGGCCTGATGAACAAAGTATGCAGCCCTACTAGTACCCGGTATATGTCCCGCATCCATGTGCCATGCACAAAAAAACTTGCCTAGGATATCCCGCTATGTTGCTAGTACCATGGACATTGATGACAGATAGAAGGCATGGTGTGAATGCAGTGGCCTGCAGAGGACATGGCACCCTGTACAGTGGTACAATAGGCACATATATGCGGACATTGTGATTTCACTATGTTCCACACTGAATGCCTGCAACATATGTGGTGCCATCAAATGTGATCCACAGAGGCCAGACAATGATGTACACATGTGCCCTGTATGGACCCATGCCACTGACACCATGGGTTACCTGTATCATGCTATCCATGCAGGTGCAGGGTCGACCTGCTCTCTATAAGCAGGTTTTGCCACACCAGGCCAGTATTGGCATATCGGGGGATAACAGGCTGTGTACACAACATGTGTCTGCCAAACCAGGAACACTTGTACATGTCACTGTACAGTATTGTGGGACATGCACATCCCAGGCAATGTCCATGTGAAGGACTATCAAACACAGACATGGCATGCATTGCAAAGCTATGGCCATACACATTGGTAACCATGATGTCAGGCCAGATAATGCAGTACCCATCTGTGTGGGTCATTGCAGATACTACACCCCTGCACTGCACACCATTGTCGGGTGATGTGATGCCAAGGATTACCCCTCACCCAGCCTTGTACAGCCATCTTGCACAGTCAACCACTACACACCCATGAAGCAATGCATACCTGCATGCCAGTACTGGAACCCTGTGTCTGCATTTGGGTTGTGATGCTCCCAACCACAGTCACTCCCAGTATAACCCTCGTTGACATACCAACAGATGTCAAGCACTTTCACATGCCCTAGCCCTTAGAACCTCCAGATATCCCCTGTGGTGCATGTGGTCCTGTGCATTACTGCAGTGTGGCAAACTAAGTAGTTACGTTGTCTATTTGTGGCCCTAGAAAAGGTGTCAATGCGTGTCCATTACAGAGTGTGGTTGTGGTGACATTGGCATCCGTTCACGTGGACAGCCATGTGTGCCACACCTAATGTGTGTCTACTATATCTCAATTTTGCAGATGTCACTCACCTACACACATATATGTTCTTACAGAACAGCAGCATGTTGCCTTTGTGGCACATGTAGTAATGTCATGCACATGTAATAGTAATGAGTAGTCAGTCAGGGGTTTGACCCCTGTACTGTTCGGCATGTGGCAGATGATGCTTATGGTTAAGTCTCCAAGCCCTTCCCTGGTGTACTTTGCCTGTCCCACCCACACAATCTCTGGTGGATGTGAAGGAGTACACTTGCATGGTCAGGTGATGGCATCTGCACCTATTGCAGTCCTCCTCTAGCTGATTGCATGTGGTACAGCTGTGATGGTGTTCCCATAACTATCTGCATGATAAACACAGTACACAGTCTAGGGAAAGCATGTTGTTATTTGGCCATGACAGTTGCTGTGAGTGGTACCTGGATGTGGTGTTCTGACACAGCATCACAGATGATATCTGGATGTACCTCAATCATTTTCCAAAGTGGGAAATAGCCTAAAGACAGGAGGGTGATGTGCCTTACATGACTACAGCATGTAAGTGTAGCTATGCTGCATTAAGACTACTGCCTGTTTAACATGTGTGTGGTAATGGCTATTCTGCATGTTATAATACAGACATGACAGTACTCTGTTCATGAGGGACCCCCATCTGTAGGGCCATCTGTTAACTGGTCAGTGTGCGCAACCATTTGTTTCCTGTGTTACACATTGAACACATATCTGTGCACAACAGAAGCATGGTGTGAGGATTGCAGACAGTGCATGATGATAGGGATGTGTTACTGCCATCGCATCCCTGACTGGACATGTGTCACATGAGACAGTGGTATTACAGACAGTGTCTTGGGTTCCCAGTGACAAGCTAATAATGGGCAACTGTTCATAGCTGCGGTCACACGTCTACTACGCATTTTACAGATGTCATGCAGTATATATGCATGTGTTGTGCTCCCTCTGGAAATGTATACCATCTGTTGTGTTGGGTTGATGGTGATATCTATACATACTGTCGTAGGTAAAACTGTATGCTTTTGTATATCACTAAGCCATATGTGGGTTTAAAATGCAACACCATAGGCTGAATGGGTTGGGAGGTCCAGGCAGAACTTCCTGTCCCACTTTAGCTGATCATGGCACTGGGCACTAGCACATCTGGGACACAGCCATAGACATCAACCTCTGTTGGCTCTGCACCACCTTCTGGTGGTACCACCACTGAGGATGGAGCATGTCCCCCCGGGAGCACAACCAGACAGGTACATGTCTTTTTTTTTTTTGAATTTGCTTTTTATTTCATTTTCCATAGTTGTATAAGAGAATAAAAAAGAACAGTTAATACATAATAGAAATAAATAACAATGGATTTACATAAGGTCAAATAACACATATTATGCTGTATTTCACAATTTTCTGTGAGGTTATCCTTATTTATATAGAGTTTTAACTAAATTTAAGCAAAAAGAAAAGTACCTCTTCCCCTTTCTAACAAAACTTAATTCAATGGCAAAGCATGTCGTGTAATAACAAGTGAAATATGAGTAACAATAAGAGAATAATAAGAAGTTATTTATATAATTTTTTACCATTGACCATTGTTATCTAATATGTAGAAGTATTTTAATTATCTCTCTAAATCTAACAAGGGAAACTATTTACAATATTTACATTATTTACATGTGGTTGTCACTCTCGAAGGGTATTTTGGTAGAGTTTAAGGTTGTATGTAGGTATTAATGGAATTCAGTATACTTAATGCAATTGAGATAGCGTTCATAGAAAATACAATGGATGGTCTCCAAAGATTGGAAGAGGGGTTGATAATTAAATGTGGGCAGTACAATAGGGCAACATACTTTGATTTTAGTGCTGGTCTAGGATAGAATTTCTATGAGCTTTCCCCAGTAATTCTTGAAATAGGCTAGTTTCTTTTGACTGACAGGTTTTAGTTTGCTAGCCAAAACATATTTAATAGTCAGATTTTTGAATTCTGACCAGGAAGTTTTGGATCTATCCAGCCAGTTAAGAGCTAAGTAGTATTTAAGTAGTGCAGTTAATGTTACTATAATATGTTTGGATTCTGGCGTATATGTATTAGGGAAAATGTTCAATATTGACATTTCCCATGAGAGGGTAGACTTCATGTAGCCTGATTTCTCCAATTTCACTCTTAAAGAGCACCAAAGCTTGTGAATGTTTTTACAGGACCAAAAGATATGTAGAATGTCAGCTCTTGTGTTAATACACGTGGGACAGAATGGTGAGAAATTAGTGTCTATTTTATTCAGGAAGATTGGTGTATGGTAGGCATTGTTATTTATCATGATTTGGGTATAAATTAACTTTTTAAAAGGAGTAAGTTTTGTAGTTATTTGTATTGCCGCCAATTTTTGTTCATTAATTAATTTTACATTTTGGGTTGTCCAATAGTTTGAGTATAGGATTTCTTTTTGGTAGTTAGTTCGAGTGATTAATCTATAAGTATTTGAGAGCATTTTGTTTTTTTCTAGTAAGCGGGATGTGAATTGTTGATATAATTGAAATTCTTGTAGAGTTATGATTATTCCTGATGATTTCAAGTTTATTAAGTAAATTACTTGGTTAATGATTGTTCAATATTTTTTATTTAATGCCAAGACATTAATAATGTGACTTGGGGGTCGATCTTTTAATTGATAGAAGTCCCATACTATACAGTTTTTAATATTTGGATAGTTTTCTAGGTTTAGCATTTTGTTATTTAGTTTGATTTCAGGGTTCATATGTATTGGTTGTGCCATAATTAGGGAATTCTTTATGTTTAAGGAAGTGACCAGCTTTTGGAAACATAGTACATTATTAACTATTACAGGATGTAATTTAAAGTTCCTTAGGGTTTTGTTGCTAAGAAAGGGAATAGCTTTTGGGTTAATGTTAAAGGTATTTATATTCTGGTAGTAGATTTTTATCCAGAGGGGGTTCCAGGAACTATCATAAGGTTCAAACTGGGTTAGGCGCATAATATGGTTAGCTCTAATAATATGATAATATGTCTGAAAGTCAGGAAGACTCAGGCCACCTTTTTCTTTGGGTAGTGTTAGTTTTTTTATAACTAATTCTAATGCTCTTCGGATGCCATAGAAAGTTACCCAGTGTTGTTTTCAATTTGGAAAATAATTTATTTGGGACATTTTGGCTAACCACTTGAAAATGGTACAATATTTTGGGAAGAATATTCATTTTTATGACTGATGTCTTGGATAGAAGAGAAAGGTTTAGATTTTTCCATCTATCCAAATCTTTTGTGACTTTTGACCAAACCATGTAAATGTTTTCTTTTATAATTTCTTTATGTGGGTGAATAAAGGTAACACCTAAATATTTGAGTGAGTATTCTATTTTGATATTTGACTCTGGGAAGAAAATTTCCTTATGGCTAAGAGGGTTTAATGGGAATATTTTGGATTTATTTGGATTCATGGCATAGTTTGAAATTGCCGAGAATTTGTCAACCGAGTTTAAAATTTTAACAAGGTCAGTGGAGGGGTGTTGAAAGTAAATGTTAAGGTCGTCAGCAAATGCCGTGTATTTAATTTGAACCCTTGAGATATAGATAGTATGGTTAAATGTTTTTTGACTTAACTTCAGAAGGAGAACTTCTAAGTAAAGATTGAAAAGATAAGGGGAAAGCGGGCAACCTTGTCTAGTACCATTGAGTATGCATATAGGATGTGAGTTCTTTTTATTTATATGAAGTGTGGTAGTGGGCTTATTGTATAAGACTCTAATCATGGCTATAAGTTCTTCGGGAAAAGCAAAATGCTTTAAAACCTTGAACAAGAAGTTTAGGTTAACTCGATTGAAAGCTTTTTGTGCATCAACGGATAGTACATATTTAGGGGAGATGTCTTTAGCTGTCATATTTGTTATTGCTTCTATTGTTAACGTATTATCCCAGACTTGCCTGCCTTTCATAAAGCCTAACTGCTCAGATGATATAATAGAGGGTAATATTTTGGCCATTCTTTGTTCCAGTACTGTTGCTAGTATTTTTATATCAAGGTTAATTAATGTAATTGGATGATAGTCATTAGGGTTATGTCCAGGTGTGTTAGGTTTTGAGATGAAAATTGTTTTAGAGTTATTTATGTATAGATCTGTAATCCCATATTTTAATATGTAATTATACACTTTTAGTAAAATTGGGACTAAAAACTTTTCAAAGGCTTTATAAAATTCTGATGTATAGCCATCTGGGCCTGGAGATTTCCCTACTTTCATTTTCTTGATGGCTAAAGATATTTCTTCAGTAGTTATTGGTTGTTTAAGACGCTTAACTTGGGTATCATTGATTTGCGGGAAGTGTAGTTCATCTAAAAACATATTGGAAGCTATTAGATTTTCTTGAGGATGTGGGCCATATATCTCTCGATATATTTCTTCAAAGATTTTTATAATATCCTCATCCGAGCTAAATATTTTATTATTATATTTAATTTCTTTTATTTTGGAAGAGGGGAGTTTTATATTGATTATTCTGGCTAGGACCTTAGAGGGAGTTTGGGCCCATTCGGCATATCTATGTAATAGCCTAAGTTCAATAAGCGATAGGTGATTCATTTGTGTTTCTTGCAATTGTTTTTGTATCCGAATGGCCTGTTTCTCGAGATCCGGAGATTGTTTTTGTTGCATTTGTAATTCAAGATTTTTTAGCTTAAGTTCTAGATTATCAACCTGGGATATGATTTTTTTTTGAGTATTGATGCTTTTTGTATTAATATTCCTCTGAGTGTTGCCTTAGCAGCTGCCCACTGTATATCAAATGGAATATTTGTTTTTCTAAGTTACTACAGGTGTGGTCAAGTAGTTCAGTCACTTGTTGGCAAGTTTCCTTATTTTTTAAAAGGTTATGATTCAAGGTCCAGTTAACTGCATATTTCTCTTTTGTGCTTGGCTTAGTCTCATTTATTTTTAGATTGATTTTTGCATGATCAGACAGGGTTTTAGGATCTGCACTGTATTTTATTTCAAATTTTTTGAAATTGGTTGAAATTAAAAATAAATCTATTCTGGACCATGATTTATGGGATGTTGAAAAAATGTGTATTTACTGACTCCAGAGTCCTGTCTGAACAATTCAAAGGGATCAAATATGTTAAAATCTTCCATTAGTTCATTTATAAGATGTAAGTCCACTGGTTGTTTATTCTCTTTGTTCATTCTGTCAAGTTCAGGTCTGCTAATCATATTCCAATCACCTCCTAATAAATACAAATGGTTTGGGAATTCTTCTAAAATTGAGTATATATCATAAAGAAAAGCGGTTTGGTACATACATGGACCATACACATTTAGGATAAGAATATTTCTATTGAGAGGTGGAAGGGAACATACTAAGTAGCACCACCTGCCATTGGGATCACTGTCACTTGCTTTTATAGTCCCTTTGAAAGAGTTTTTAACTACTATTGCTACCCCTTTAGACGCAGTATAATTTCCGGCTGCTATAATCAATTTTGCCCATTTCTTATTTGCTTCCTTCTCCCATTGAGCTGTGGCCATTTGTGTTTTCTGTATAAGCGTTATTTCAGCTTCTGATTTATAGATTAAGTGCATAATTAACTTATTTTTTTTTATTATTTTGGAGACCTTTAACATTCCATGATTCCAGTAGTATCATTTTGTCTTTACTGTCTGTGCAATTTGAATGCTGGTGTAGTGGTTAAAGTGTAATTTAGTCTTCCTATAGGGATGATAATATTTTGAGTACATGATATGTAAGTTACATTGAAGTGTTATCGACATTTTTAGACTTAATGAGTGACAACCCACCCCTTGCAGACCACCCCTCGTACATATCTACAATCTCCTATTATCTGTAAGAGGCATTTTAAAACTATGTACACAACAAACTATAATACAAAATTCTCTTGTTATTCTAAGATCCATCAGATAATTAGCATTATAATAACTTCCTTGCCTGCATAAGCTTGTAATTACTTATTAATGCTATAGCATTTTAATTATTAGTTGAAAAAGATTTTAGATTTTAGTCAAAATATGTTACTTAGACCCGTTCCCTGATTAGATAGCTTAAGGGTTTAAGTTTATATTTTTAATACTTTAAATTATGTTCCATAGAGATTTTGTCTCTCATAGTTAAGAGTTGGAATTTATATTAAGATGTACCAATCCTTTAGCAGTCTGCCCATATTTTATGTCATTTCTCTTAGTTTTGACTTAGCTTTTAATGACCTTCTGTATAATTGCTATGAAATACATTACAAAAAAGACAACATGCTATTTGCAATTGTTAGACCTCCGATAACACACAGTAAAGTCATGTATATACTGGCACAGCTTTTTGATGTTGTTTTATAATAACATTTAACAGTGCTATAGAGTAAGGTTACAACATGCTATCTCTGAAAAGTACATAATGCAATATTACATATTCCTCTGAAATTTAAAACAATTTCCCCTTCCGCTGATTTCACATGTATTCATATGTTGTACATACAGCAAAGTAAATCACTGCCTGCTAAGTATGTTGCCAAATTATGATATCAGGATTACTTATCAAGATTTATACAGCCCAGTTCTTTAAAGACACTCTCTATTTTATTAGTGACCCCTATTATATGAATTAATACCTTTAACACACTCAATTACTCGGTAGGTCATCTTTTTCTTAAGAAGAAAGAACTCTTATTAAGTAGTCATTTTTTTTAATCTCTCTCGGACACATTTTAGGGGGCCACTGGTTATATATTTGCCCAGACCTTTATCAGCTGCTGCTTACATTCCTGTTGATATAGTGCAAAGATTCACTGACATCTGGGATCTTATGATGTTTTGTGATGATGTCCCCTAGTCCACAGACAGAAAATTAGGCAATGATAGCCATCCACCTTCCCTTACGATGAGCTAGGTGTTGGCTACTCGAATTTATGTTCTGTCCTTTAGTTGATCATGAGTTATTTTAAGCTATATGTGAAATCTCGATTTCTGTCTGTGGTCTAGCAAGACATCTGAATATTTAATTCTGAAAATTCACCAATATTTGTAAGGCAGTTGGGCATTGACAATTGGTCTATGTCTATAATTTAGTGCATACTGTTTCGGAAAATTATGTCTTGAGATTTGCTTAATTATTTAAGTACATAGTTTAGTAAAGAATAAGAATGTATTTATTTTCAAGGGGAAAAAAAAAAAAAAAGCTCTTCCTCAAGCTGTGGCCATAGACACTCACCTTACGGAATTTTAAGGATTATAAAAAGGCCTCTTTTATAGTATGGTGTAATTTCACATCGGCACAGATTATTTAGTACAGTCTCTGAAATGTGAAAAAAAAAATGTTCAGAGGCAAAGCAGATATTTATTTTCAATTTGTATGTGTGTTTCCATGGAATTAAGTTGGTCAGGGTATGTTAGAGTTGAGCAGTTACATCTGGCATCTGAAAGGAGCTCTTTGACTTTATGGGTGATGCATAACGTAGCAGTACTGTCAACCATGCTTGTTTGCATGAGAACTGTGAACCCTTCGTTGTTTGTGTGGAGGCTCCGCCCTTTGACCTTATATGCATAGTGCCTCATCTAACAAACCTGGAGTGCGTACTTTGCGCATTTCCGTTTAATAAAAAATTCTGAGAAAACAATGGATTTTGCTTTCCGGGAACCTACAGTCACTACAATTTCAAGACTCTGGTAGCTGGCTCAGTTGCATGTTATTATGTCAGGTCAGGGACAGAGAAAAGGAATAAACATCCGTTCTCCTCATTCTTAGCAGGTATGCAATGTCTTGTAAATTTCTTCATTCGCTTTGCCATTTAGGTCGATGTTGTGTTGATATATCAGCAGTTCCATATCTAATTTTAGGGATGTGTAGTTTGTGTTACATTACGCGGTTCCAAGAATGATTTTCTGGATTACCCTTAGGTCGGATTTTGTCATTCTGTACTTTCTCTTCTTATCCTCTCCCTCAATTAAACGTCTTGCGTATTGGGTTTTATCTATTTTGTTCAATCAATGATCTTATATAGGTGGGATTTGTCATCCCATATAGTTCGTCAGCATATATAGGTTGGCGTTGGGAGAGTAATTTTTCTTGCATGTAGCAGTCTTATACTTCTTGAATTTGTTTTTATTTGTGTTTGAAGAGAAGAGAAGTGTTTCTGTATTATTTCTTTTAACATTGTGACATGCCATAACGATTATTATACTTGTTTCCTTTAAAGCTGTTTTCCTTTTTTTTTTCTTCCTTTCCCTTTCTCTTCCTCTCTCCCCTTTTAAGAATCCAATGCAGCGTCATGACTTGTGCGTGGTTTGCAAGGTCAGAGAATACAGGTTTAGTGTTTATTGGTAGTATAGGCCCAACAATGGAATCCTAAGACGATAAGTGCAATTTCTCTTTGTGCTGCTCTCTGTCTCAACTATTTTCAGTTAGAGTCTTGGTAATGGTAATTTTGATTGGTAATGTATAGCAAGTAATTGTCTATGGTCAAAAGTTAGTCTAGTAGGGTTACCTTTAAGCTGTATTTGGAGGAACCTCTTTAAACGCATTCAAAAATGATGATTTAGCTTCTTGGACAGATTTAACTGAGTAACTGGCATTTTTGTGTTGAAAGCAGAGTCGCCGGATATTTAATTTGAAATTTAATGTTTTTGTTTAGTAGGTAGCTACAGAACAGAGATAGAGCTTGTCATGACTGTTTTATCGGGAGAGGCAGGTCTTGTGCTATTGTGATTTTATATCCATTCCAGGAGATATTTTTCTTCGTTTTGGCATTAACAGTTATGGATTGTGCATGCTTGGAATTTAATATCCTGACATAGACTTGTCTAGGACTTTCAGAAGTTTGAGCTTTCCTTAGTGCCCTGTGTATTCTCTCGATTATTACCATTTTAGACAAGTCTTTGTTGTCTAGTACAATGTCAATGATTTCTTCTGCAATTCCAGAAAGCTGCAATTGTTCATATTTCTCAGGAATGCCTCTGATTAGTATGTTATTACGTCTAGCTCTTGCCTCTAGGTCGATAACTTTTTGTTTCATTTCTGTAATGGTGATCTCTCTCTCTGTAGCTGCATGTTGTAGTTCTTGTATCTTTATTTCATTGTTTAAGGTTTTAGCTTCATTTTGCTCCATTCTTGCCATCATGTGCTCCAGATTATTACCAAAAGATGTCAGCTTAACAGAAAATGCCTGTATTTCTGATTGAAGGGCTTCCTTGAAGTCTTCTAGTGTGAATGGTTGGTCAGACTTAACTTTTTCGGGGTTTGCTTGTTAGCTTCAGGATGTGGTTTGTTTGTCTTTTGCCTTTTGGAAGAAGATTCCTTTTCCGGAGAGCTAATGAGGGAAAGTCTAGTCTTAATAGTCTGAGATTCCATTTGTTCCATTTTGATTGGATTTTTCTTTTTTGTTTATTTGTTTAGGTAGCTTATTTTCAGACTGCCAGGCCCAAGCACATGTATCCAGGATCGCCACTGTATTTTGAAGACTATTGGTTCAAAACCATTCCTTGTTCTCGAGAAAGAAGAGCAGATAAGTGATATTCAGAGTCCTTTTATGATGTTTTAGATTTATTTTTTGATTTATTTGTAAAGTAGCTACAGTGATTTGATTAGATTGATTTCTGATTTGAGAGCAGGCAGAAGTATATACTTCCTATCTGGCGGCCATCT
>NC_056746.1:1403108395-1403180895 GCF_019279795.1 Protopterus annectens | reverse complement strand
ATTGCTGCTTATTTGCGCTTACTTGTGCCTTATGCATTATGACAGTACCACTTTGATTGAAAGGATCTGGTTAATAGTCCCATGAGATACACATGTTCACTTTTACATGTTTAAATGTCGGCTTTACAGCAGAGCAGCATTCATTCCACAAGGAAAATTATATTTGCTATAGTCAAACTTGAACCGTGAATGCCTTTTCATTAGGCAGCTGCTCTAATCACTACACTATTGGTGTTCTGCTTCATTTATATGAATACCCATGGTTCATAGTTACCCGAACACATGCCTCATCACTTCACTTACCCAGTAGGCATCCATTTTCCTGTTGGGAAAACCACACTACTACACATGCGCCATTCCCTATTCCCTATGGCTCTGGACCTGTGCCACATGTTGACTCACTCCGAGGATATTCAGACCTCCAAAGCCTATAGTCCTAGCACATACATGTGTTTGATTGTCAGGGTGTTCATGTGGTTATCCGGGTTTAGGCTTGTCCAATGGGGGACTGGAGCAGCCCTTTGCCCATTTGAAAGTCAGATTTTGCATGTGGACAAGGTTACTCCCACTGTTACCATCCTACCTGTGGTTAGGGACGCAGAGATTTTGGCCCCCTCTGGTCTATCTACATATATATATATATATATATATATATATATATATATATAGTTGCCACCCTTTCAAATGGCCAAAGTGGGACTTATTTGTTACAAATGTCATTTTGCTGGCCGACACATACCCACAGCCAGTACAAAGGACAGGACCTCACTTTTATGCCTAATTGACAGCTTATTCTTGTAGAATTTTAGTTGCTTATTCAGTTTCTTATGATATTTAGGTGTTTCAGATACAGAATAACTGTTTTATGCTACTATTACATAGATATAGGACATATTTTTGTCATTAAACCTCAGGACATCTGCTATTTGACACTAAGTGTAGAGGACACAACTGGCCAAAGAGGGAATGTCCCTCACAAAGTGGGACAGGTGGTTACTCTATATGTATATATATATATATATCTATATATATATATATATATATATATATATATATATATATATGTATATATGTGTGTATATATATATATATATATATATATATATGTGTACGTACGCATGCATATATATATATGTGTGTGTGTGTGTGTGTGTGTGTGTGTGTGTGTGTGTGTGTGTGTACGTACGCATGCATACACATCTATATGATTTAATTACTTTGATCATACTGTTGAATGACTGTGCTGTCTGCTATGTTTGTGATAAGATCGACGTTAGGTATAATTGCCATAGCGTAGTGGTAAACCACATTGATTGTGATGTGTAGGGTCCTGGCATCGGGCCTGGCCTATGTGGTATATTGTGTTGCTGGGTGGAACAAGGGCCGTTGGACAAAGAGTGAGTACAACACTTTTCAGCTGTGGTTTTCCGTTTAACCGCCGATTCAAGTCACGCAAAATCCGTCTACATTCTTAATGTGATACGTCACCCCAGTTCACATTTATTTGGCATTATATCATTATACAGCATAAAATTAGCAAGATATGCTCGCATACGGATTATGCGTCATAAATGGTGTGTGCTGCAGTCAACCGGCAATGTCTGCTTGATAGTCAGATGCTCTAATCACTACACTATTGGTGTTCTGCTTCATTTATATGTATACTCATGGTTCATAGTTACCCGAACACATGACTCAGCACTTCACTAACACAGCAGGCATCCATTTTCCTGTTGGGAAAACCGCACTACTACACATGCGCCATTCCCAACTGCTCTGGACCCTTGCTGTATGTTGACTCACTCAAAGTATATTCATACCTCCAAATCTTATAGTCCTGGCACATACGTGTATTTGATTGTCAGGGTGTTCATCTGGGTTTAGGCTTGTCCGACTGAGGACTGGGACTGCCCTGTACCTAGATGAAAGTCAGACTTAGCACGGGGACATCATTGGTTCCACTTTAAGAATCCTACCTGTGGTTGGGGATGTAGAGGTGTACTCACCTCTGGCCATCCTGATATATAACAGCACTAAATATTACAGGGGGTTCTGCTGCTGTTTCCCTTCACATTCATTATGACTGCTATATTGTGACCATGTTCATTCTTCATATCTACATATATATATATATATATATATATCTATATATATATATATATATATATATATATATATATATATATATATATATGTATATATATATATATATATATATATATATATATATGTATATATATATATATATCAGTCTGTACATACATATACACCTACATGCTTATTTACATTTCCCATACCGTTGAATCACTGCCACTTACCGTCACGCATACATGCTTGCATACCCGCTTACGTCTAGGGTTGCCACCTTTTCAAATGGCCAAAGTGGGGCATTTTCGGGACACACATCAGATTTTACAGGCCAACACATACCCATGGTCAGTACAAAGGTTAGACCTTTACTTATTTGCCTAAATGAAAGCTTATTCTTGTAGCAGCTTAGTTGCTTATTCTGTTTCTTGTAACATTTAAGTATTTTACATAGAGAAATATCTGTTTTCTGCAACTGTTACATGAAATATGGGACATAAGTATTTCCTACAATCACAGGACATTTGTCATTGAATTATTTTTGTTCAGGACACAACTGCCCAAAAAGGGACTGTCCCTCGCAAAGTGGGACAGGTGGTAACCCTACTTCCGTCTGCTTTAAAGAGCCTTAATCACCCTATATCCGACTGACACTATGCAAATGTGTAAGGTATATATTCCCAATAATGCACGTGGAGAGACGTGCATCATGGTCAGGTGTTTAATCCCGGGTCGTAGGTTCTGCAGGACTGGCTGGAGGCTGAGCAGTCTTGTGGGCAACTACTGCTCATACAACTTGTGTCCAGATGTCTACAGTACTGGACATCATGTCGTGACACCAAGTCTAATTTTTAGAACAGATACTTATCCCATGAGGGATATCCAAAAATTGTGGGGACCGATGATCTTGATTCCTTTGGCTTTATGAAAATAAGGTAGGGTTATACATGCAAGGGATGCATAGTTTGCAATCCTGAGACTGCCTAGGGTGAGGCTGCCTACTAGATATGAGTAGGGGTCACTATGTGCAGATATGACTCCGCCTAGCTAGCAGCCCGAGTATGGGTGGTTTTGGTGGACATTCAGGAAGGGAGGGCATGGTGTGCTGTAGAGGGGATGATGGGTATTCAATTATGTATCCAGGTGTGTTGGGGTTGGATGGCTCAGTTAAGGCCAGACCATTATGTGGGTATGTGCCGGTAATGTTTCTGTACATGTGTATCACACATTTTAATGTTCATATGTTTGTGGGATTGTATGGCCTGTCAGGTTGTATTGTGGATGTGAATATTTGTTCTTTGGTTATCTTTATGATTCACCCACTGCTCCTTCGTACACCTCCAGTTCACCTATTGTTCATCCAACCCAGTCTCCCCTTGGCGAATTATTACATTACCCGTCACCTCCCACCCCCATATTCCACAGTCACCATCCATCCCTTCTCTGGTTGATGGCCCATGGCACAGTCAACAGAACACATTGCGTACACTACATATCTCTGGTATCAATATGGTTGTGAGGACTACTCTAGCATTTCTGATCTTCCACATGCAGTACTTCATGCACATAGGTACATGCAAATACTTATCTTTCATGACATGGTAGGTAGATCCGGGTAATATCCATTCATCTATGGGCCATCCTGACAAGGACAACTTGGACTGCGAATGGGCAGATATTGGGAAAATGCTCTGACCATTTGCCACCTTTTCATATGACCAGGATGGGACATTTTTGGGACACACATCAGATTTTACAGGCCAACACATACCCACGATCAGTATAAAGGATAGTACTTTAGTTTTATGCCTAAATATAAGCTTATTGTTCTAGCAGTTTAGTCTCTTATTCTGTTTTGTTTACTTGCTTATTCTGTTTCTTGTAACATTTAGGTATTTTGCATACAGAAATAAGTATTGTATGGGACTATTACATAAAATATGGGACATAATTATATCCTACAATCGCAGGACATTTGACAAGTATAATGGTTTTGGTATGTACACAACTGTCTAGAGGGGGACTGTCCCTCACAATGTGGGACAAGTGGTAACTCTAACCATTGGGCTAGGCTTAGCAATTGGCGGTGCGCTAAAACGATGCATTACGCTTCCAACTGGTATAACTATCAACACTACAATGGAATATGGGTGGGGTTTTAAATGTCATTTGTTCGAGGGGACCTGGACTCAATATTCAGCTACGTTTCTTTGTGTTTACTTTTTTTTTGGTGTTCACAAAACTGTCTTGTATGCTTTGCATACATTTTAGTATCTGCGGACACTGACAGGAGTGATTACTATTAGAGGCAGGCTGTACTAGTCAGCATTTTAGGTTGTGCATATGCAGCCGACGTCTCCGTGCAGTGCTTGGACATGCCCCCTGCACTCGCGCATGTCTCCTATGCACGTGGCCATTATGGCAGCACGCCTTCATTAATATGCATGTGGTGCTGCTGCGCCATCTCTACGCCGCATGGTCGGTGCAAGGCTAACGCCGTCCTTGTGCAGAGCTTCATGAATCCTGGGGTATTATTAGTTCATGCTACCAGTATTGTTACATTTCCATTTGGATGCTCTGATTTTGTAATTTGCCTCACTAAATATGATATATTTTGCATGTTTTTGAGCTGTCATATTCAACATGTATAAGAATCACACCATTGGTGTTATCTTATGAAATGAAAACTAAAATTAGTATTATTTTTGAGTAAAAAGTAGCATTAGCATTTTTATATTTTAAGCAAAATGTGCATGTTTTTCATGCTCCTCTAGGCATTCCCATAGATAAGATTATTTTTTTGTGTGTGTTTTTCCTAGAAGATGTTAGTCTGAGGAAGGCAGAATGGAAGTGGTATTATAAAGGGGTCTTGCCCTGAAAATTTTATAAGAATACCTTGCAGCAGTGGAGAGATACCATCATTTGAAGTTATTGTGGAATTTGGAAAAGAAAGACATTTGTAGTTCGATTGAGTGCAACATTTACAAAGCATTCAACTAAAATCAAATGTGTAGCTTTCTAGACTCTTCGGAATAATATAAATAAAAGCATTCAAAATGTATAATTAAGCAATAATGCACAACTATGTATGGGCATATTAGAATTTACCGATGGATGGCATGGTTTGATCACAAAGGTGAAGCCCAAGTTAATAAACAAAGGCAGCTGCGGGGAAATCCTGATATACCCCAAAACAGGAATCGCTTATTGCTTTTACACAATGACATTATTTAAGAAAGAAATTACTTAACTTTCTGAAGTAATGTCTTTGTATAACTGCACTTTAGTCTTCTTCCATGTTCTTCCTTGTTTACTGATGTACTGCACATGCGTAATGGGGCTTGCATTCCCAAATCTACACAGTACATAACTGCAAAGCAGGAGAAAAGAAAATCTCAGGTGATGTTTTTTTTATGCTTAACCAGTCTGGATTTTATGAGAGACAGTGTAGATAAACAAGGTAAATCGGGCATGTTTCTGTTTGCTAGACATACCTGATTTTTGTCATATGCTGTTGTCCCCCAGCATATGCCAATAGAAAGTCTGGCCTCTTAACTGTACTTCAGCTGCCGGACTTTTTTCTATTGGTATATGCTCAATTTAGAACAGGAATGCTAGCTGGGCTGCCCAATGAGTGTGCTCATTTTGTGATTTTAGTCCTAACAGCAGTATATAATTTTGTATAAAAAATATGTTTTCATTTTTTTGTATATGTTGGAAAATAAGACTTGACAGTAACAATTTATTTTTCAATAAAATTCAAAATGCATCTGGTCCTTTGTAATTGAGGCTAGTAGCCCCATCTCATAAGGTCTTATATATAATTATGCCCATTATAGTCTCTGAAAATTTCATGAATACATTTTGAAACTTTTTGGAGATACAGATTTTTTAAATATAAAGAGTAAAAAAGCCAGTATTCAGGGGGTGGAATTCAGTGGACGGAAATCTGTAAATGCTCATCAGGTTAGGGGTTAACATAGCAGTGAGAAAACATCGACAAGCATTGAAGATTTTCTTGCATACATTTTCAAAGAAATCACCTTTCCAAGAAGTGTACAGAAAAAAAACATTGTATATATCAAGTTAAACATCTTAATTAATGGCACTATATTCACAGATGCCTGGAGTCTCGATAAAAATGAACAATCTGGGATCAATAATAATTAAGGTAAAATTTCAGTACTAGTATAATAATAGAGGCAAGAAGTGTGTATGAGAATTTGTAATATGATACTTCCAGTTAGCATATTGTTAATAATATCAGGAAGACCATATATAACCGACAATGTGTCCTTCTACATAAATTCTGCACAGAGTAATGAGACTACAGAGTTAGGTAATGGCAGCTGTACTATAGCATGCCCCAAGTCTGTGCATACTGTCACACTGCTACCAAAGTGAATATGATATGGAGCTTAATTGTTTTATTTTTCTTACCTGTTTGGTAACATACCACATATACTATATCATAGCTCAGAAGGAGTCCTGAATTTACGAGTATGCAATAGAAAGAGGCACTTATCATCTCTCAACAGGCTATGAAATAGTGTCTATAATACAGTCTGATAAAAGTAGTTCATTGTGCCTCTGATAAGAAAGATACTTTAAGTATTACTTGCATTAAGTGAGGACTGGAAGACTGTTAAACACAGTCTATAAGCCACTTTTCTTAAAAGTGGCTAAGTAATGTTACCCTGTTCAATTTTTCTCACAGACTCTAATAAATGTCATATGTTGGGTAAGAAGACAGTGAAAAAGAAATAGGCATTTTGACTATAATGATATAAAATCAAAATGGATGGAACAACCCTTCTTGAAGCTTATTAGTTTAAAATCCAAAAAAAATATTTTCAGCAGACCCCATAATGAGATATTATCTTCAGTATTAAATGCATTCACAAAAAAGAAGAAAAATAAAACAAATATTGAAACTCCTAAAAAATGTAAAATCCTGCAGAAAAATGTCAGACGTTAGTAAGAAAGTTGAAAACACAATAGAATTTTTTTTTTCAGAAATAGAAAGGATACTAGAAGAGCTTATCACAGTAGCATACAGAGAGCTCGGTACAAAAAGCAAATAAAATTATTTGTAGTATTATCAGGGAGAATGTTGAAGTGGGAAAGAAGCTAAGCGTTTTTTTGCCAAAGAATATTAAAGCCCTCAGAACCACAGCATTATTGAAGATGCTGATTGGTGAATACAGCTGGAAACATGAACGGATTAAGAGAATGAAAATATCTTTGAAAATCTCTCCAATTTAGACAATAAAAACAGCAATAATCTATGAGTAACAAGAAATTAATGAGCTGAATGAAGAGCCAGTCTTTAATGTCATGACAAACAACTAGGAATGCATAATGATACAATCCTAGTCTTCAACAAAAGTAACAAAGCTGATATCATCCAGTGTAAAAAAAAAAATCAATATTTTGAGTAACTTCTTTAATTTATTAGAAAAACTGAAAATGAAAAATCACAAGGAAACCTGAAAAAATAAAAACATTACAATAAGTGTAAATTAAAAATGCATCTACTATAAGATGATGCTTACTAAATGTAATTATCATTTTATAACCAGTTGAGAAGATAATAAACTGAAACTTGAAGTAATCTATAGTGATTTGCTTAGAGATTTTTATTTTTATATAATGGCATTTGATAAAGTGACAGGACATTAAAATAGCCTTGATCAACCAACAAAAATAACCAACTGGATTAAAAGTGGCTTACTAATGGGAGAAGTCCATATTGACCATATTGGTTTATCATCTTAAAAGCCACGCCATTCAAATGACTTCTCTGCTTAGTATAGCAGAAGCATTTCAATGTCAAGCAAGAATGTAAACCAAACCAGAAGTAGATAAAAAAAAATTATGCAGCAACTAAATGTGCTAAAAAATAAAAGAAAGAATATAAGGTGAAGGATCAAATGAAAAGGCAAGAAATGTGAAAAATGCATAAATATAGCAACAAGTATAAAAAAAACTTCTGGAAGAACTTCATGTTGATCAGGATGAAATGCAGGAATGGTTAAGGAAAGGCAAATTCAAACCAAAAGATGAAAGGTTAATATTGGCGGCCCAAGATAATGGGCTACGTACACATTAGTTTACAAAGTCCATTGAACATGCAAGAGAAACAGACAAATGTAGCTTTTGTAAAACAGAGTTGGAAACAGTCACACACCTTGTTGCTGGTTGTGACATACCAATGGCAGAAGGATTGTATACTGAAAGGCATAATAACGTGGCAAGACTGATTCACAGAGGATTGTGCAAACATTATGGCACTGAAGTGGCTAAAAAACACTGGAAACATGAACCACAAAGCATCACAGAAAAGGAAGACGTTTACATCACATGGGATCACCCATTACCAACAGTTAAAAAGAGAGATGTGAGAAAAACTGATATAGTGGGTCATGAAAAGAAGTCAAAAGTAGCATTGATCATTGAAATCCCTACACCCCATGACTACAGCGTCTTGCACACAGAGAGACACAAATTCATAAAATATCAAGATTTGCAGGCAGAAATGAGAACAATGTGGAAGAAAGATGCTCAGACAGTTCCAATAGCAGCAGGAGCAATGGGTTTTATAAAAAAAGGATCTACAATCTCATGTAGATATGTTACCAATACATCTAACTCCATATGAATTGCAGAAGGAGTCATTACTGGACACATTCTGGGTGCTGCAAAGAGCACTTTTGGCTAACATCAAAGACTGAAACAATACTAATTTCATGAACTTTAACTGTACTTTGACTTTGGAATGGGGTCCATTCTCAACATGATATTAGAAACCCAAAAGATTTGGAGAAATAAAAAAAAAACTGAGGCTAGAAAGATGGACTCAGTCCTTCATTGTTTTTTCTTACTGATGCCAACCATTGTTACATATGCTAGTAATATTCAAGAATCTAGACCAATATTAGATTCAGTATATAAATTAAACAGTCCACAACTCATTAAAAAGTCCATTTGTTTTGATAATAAAATCATCTTATAAAATACAGCATCAATTTATGTAAACAGGAATAAGGGAACCTATGTTGTTAATGATAGGCTGTAAATTAATTACATGAGGATATCTACAACTCTCAGGTTTTATACTCAAATTCATAAAATCCAGAAAATGCAAGTTGACTCTAAATCTGCATAAACATTTACAAGGACCCAATTATAACACAAATACATAATATGATCAACCTGTCAGAAACAATAATAAAGAATGACTCAAACAATCTTACAAAGTTAAATGCAAGATTACATGGATTCCATTTCTAGTGAGTGGAGAATAAAGACATTAATGTTGTTGTCCTTTAATTACAGAATATCAAAAGGGATATTATTAATATTTTTAAAAATATCATTGTTTTAGTATCTTTATTGCTTCCACCAAGATTAAGAATAAAAGTAGGCAGAAGCAGAAAACATTTTTATGGAATGCTGCGAGGGTGGCCTGCATTAAAAATTTCCTGCTGGATCTGGTTAAGAAACTAACATAATACTGAAGCTCATGAATACCTTTGATAATTGTATGGATTCTACATAATACACATTTTCATAGGCTGACTATTGGTCCTTGTCTGAATCATTGATTTAATCTTTATATACATATATATATATATATATATATATATATATATATATATATATATATATATGTGTGTGTGTGTGTGTGTGTGTGTGTGTGTGTGTACCTGTCTATATCTAGCTCTCTCTCTCTCTCTCTATATATATATATAGTTCTACAGTGACCATCAAATTTACACTTCAGTGAAACTAAGTTTCGCTAGTCCAGTTTCGCAAAAGTGCATATCTCCAGAAATGCAATTTCAGGAAACAACAGTTCATTGAAGAATAAAAAAAAAAACAAAAAAAAAAAAAACAAATACACCACACTAAATTAACAACAACCTTGGTGAATTGTAGTTTTGCAAAAGTGCATTTCTGGAGCAATGCACTTTAACGAAACTGCAATCGCAAAACTTTGTTTCCCTGAAGTGTAAATTTAATGGGTCAAAGTAGATCCATATATATATATATATATATATATATATATATATATATATATATAGTTCTACTTGAAACCGTCAAATGTTCAGAACATCGAAGTTCTGATCATCGAGACCAGAACATCAATATTCAGAACATCGAAGGTTCAAAGTGGAAGTGCCAGGTAGTAAAAATTTAAAATTTTGGGTGTGTATGCAGGGCAGCAAGGTGTCCTGCATGTTGTGTGTGTGTTTGTGCCATCTGAGTGTTTGCATTGCAGGGAGAGTACGGGAAATCTCCAGTTTAGCGCTACCGCATATAGCAGTAAACGGAAGATTTCCCTTATCCCACTGTAATGCGATCTCGGAGTTGGAATATTAAAGTATGGGGCATATGGGGGGTACAGGGGGGTGATGCATAAAATAATTTTTGTAAGTTTATTTCTTTTTGTGTGGTTCACTTTGAACCTTCGATGTTCTGAACATCGATGTTCTGGTCTCGATGATCAAAACTTATATATATATATATATATATATATATATATATATATATATATATATATATATATTTATATGTACAGACACATACACATAGATTTGCATATATGTTTATATATATTTATATGTACACACACATACACACATAGATTTGCATATATGTTTTTATATATATATATATATATATATATATATATATATATATATATATATATATATATATAATTACATTTCCTTATAGTGCTAATGATTTTTCATCAATATAAAATATGTTGTAAAAGTTCATAGGACAATACTTTCATGTACAAAAACAATTAAATCAGGTGATTGCAAATGTAACTTATTTGTTTCATTTGCACTAACATAAAATAACCAGAAACTTTGTTTTTCACCCCCCCCCACATGGTGGTCTTCCTCTACACTCCTGGAAATTAATATTATAACTCTGCAGACCACCTCTCTGTGGAAAGAGCATACGTCCTGAAATCACATTACAGTGAAACTGTTACATTATGATTGCAATATAAGTCAACTACTGCATCTAATTGCATGTGATAAAAGCATGTTACGACCAAATGTCCAACAGCTGTCTATCTATCTATAGGCATATAACTATATATGTATGCATATTACTTATGTGTATATAATATATATATATATATATATATATATATATATATATATATATATATATATGGATCTGGTTAATTTCACTGAAAGCACATTTTGCTGAAAGTTATTTTACAAAGACCAAATTGCCGAAAGCACCAATCACTGAAAAATCATTTTGCTGAATTTCATTTCACCGAAAATAGTAGTGGCAGTGTAAATGCCCTTTTCCCCACATTAATGTGATCCTGGAGTTAGAATATATAGTTGGGGGTGTGGGGGGCACAGACCCCCACCTATTTTGATTAAAAAGTACTTGCCCTCTTAATAGAAACTGCATAGTATAAAACAAGCTAGGTGGGGTGCTACACTCCTACACCCCCAATGTGGGGGGGCTATGCCTCCCACATACCCCCAACTATATATTCTAACTCCAGAATCGCACTACTGTGGGGAACAGGGCATATACACCACCACTACTATTTTCACTGAAATGAAATTCAGTGAAAAGAGTTTTCTGCTTCTGCTTTCGACGATTTGGTCTTGCTGAAATAAAATTTGGCAAAATGTGCTTACAGTGAAATGAACCAGACTCATGTATGTATATATATATATATATATATATATATATATATATATATATATATATATATATATATATATTTACACATAATATATGGGTCTACTTCAGAACACTGCAAAACAAAAAGACTGAATTCCAAAATACCGGAAACTCAAAATACTGAAGGATGGAATTTGCCCTTTCTCCATTGTTGCGTGATCTTAGAGTTTGTATATATAACTAGGAGGGTTTGTGGTGGGCACAAGCCCTCCACATGACGGGTGCAGGGGTACTTGTCACCTGCATTAACAATGTTTTCAGTATTTTGAGTTTTCAGTATTTTATATATATATATATATATATATATATATATATATATATATATATATATATATATATATATAATTGTAAGAGTTACATGTGCACCACTTTGTATATTTCAATATTTAGAAGACATAATAATACTTAGTCATGCATGACACTTTGTTGTGGAACTCCATATAACTACAAATCACCTCTACGTATGTTTGACAAATATCATGCAAAGTTTACCCAGTGGCCATAACCCTATCTGGATTATGGCTGGCATTTTCCTCCCAAGGTTTCTCCTGATAAACCTAGCTATAACATACCCACCAATACCTACCTGTCACTACAAATTCAAAGAATATATTTCCTAATTTGCATAAGCCTCAAATCCTTGTACAAACATGAGCCATTTTAAATGATTCAATATTAATCTCCCTTGCAAACTGAAGCATGTTATCTAAAACCTTCTCACAGATGACAAGCTAAAAAAAAATCAAAATTGTACTTATGAAAAATTGGTTCAAAATCAACTGGACCTCCTCTCTTTAACCTAATTACAATAAACTTTACTAATAAGATATCCTCAATTAAAATACACTCCGTCCCCAGATTTAGAGACTACTGCCAATAGCATTTTCCCCCAAAATTCTTTATAGAAGAATCCCTGAAAGTAGTTTCATTTTGGCCAAATCACAACAAAACATATCAGCTCTAATATCAAACTCAACAACAATACTTTAGATACTTAGCTATATTCTGTTATCCACATAGGATAAGCCTTTTATAATCATATGTATACTATTCCAAAAACTTCATCCATAGACTGCTAAAAAACTTAAAGCCTGGCAAGTTTGGAAACAATTTTCCACCCCTGAAGACAGATATGAACTCACAGCCCTAAGAAATCTAGTAAAGAATGCAATAAGGATACACAATAACAACAAACTTCAATTGTAACATAGTTTCCATTGTAACATAGTTTTCTATGCACCATTCCCAAACATTTTTAAATCTATTTATTTTAATATCTCATTAAAATTCACATAAGGAATTGGCATTTGAAGTAACTATTGCTTCATATATTAGTACTAAGCTAACTGCTCTTGCGAGTCATTTTAAGCCTAGCCAATTATCCCTTGTGAGACTCAAACCCTGCACATTGTGTTTGTAAGGCAAACACCTTAACCATTAGGCCACCCTCCCAACCCAGCTTTTGCTCCATACTTTCCACAAGATGTGATGTGTTTACTTGTGCCCAGAAGTCTCTTTTAACACAAGAAGGATGTCTAACACTCATCCCTTTTATCTCCTCTTTAGTTTTGTTTCTGTGGTGCAAAAGATAAATATTGAACATCCTCTAGAAGTACCTAATGATGACCTTCCTGGTCTATATGACTTTATTTCCTGGATCATTAAGTTGAAGTACGTTCATCTAACACATCGTCTGTAATGCATTCAGTTTTTGCCCCTTCAGTAATTTCATGATGTCATTGGCTTTTCTCCTGATTTATTGCCTCTGTTTCACCTGCTTTAGCCTCACCCAAGCTCTTCATTACCCATGTCTAAGACTGGTGACATCAAGCAATCTAGTGCAACATCATACTACTACCAGCGAATGGTTGTGCTGTAACTCAGCCCCTGTTGGCAGCCTTGGATGTACTACTATGGCTCTGTTATGGCTTGTTTCAGGAGTTTTATGCACACTTCCATGCATGAGCAACTTTAAAGACAAGCAGCTCACCACTGGCAGAATGGAGTTTCCCTGACTCTTCATTCTGTGATTGCAAAGAGTAACACTCTCCCTTACCTAGGATAGACAAGCTGGTATTGTCCACTCCCAACCTCTTTACCCAGTCTCTTTATTGCCTGTTCTTTTAGCTGGCTAGCTGGACACAAGTCTTCTGTGGCACATTCAGGGGTTTATATCTCTACATCATGGGTCAGAATCAGACATAGATACATTTTGATTAAATATTTACTAACATACCCCACCATATAGACATCCAAGGAACTCTGGGAAAACTGGGTTGGGTTGCATGGCTAATCTTGTTAAGACTATGGTGCTCATTAGCCTAGCATAGACCTATGAGCCTATGACCCAAAGATTCAACTTATTTAAGACAGCTCACGCTATACTTTAAAAATGCAGACCAAAATTTAAATAATGTAGGCCTTCACAATCCGAAATAATCCTTATTATATTAATTTTCTTTTACATTTCCATCTTCAGTGCTATTCAAAGGTATTTTAATAAATTAACATTAGCTGCACATGTAATAAAATATCTTGCCAATAGTTAAGGATGCCATTTCTGGAATCTAATACACTCTTTTCTCTTAAACAATTTTACTGAAATAACTTATAGCATAATAAAATTAGCATGCATCATCTATACTCATTCAAACTAATCACAATCCATTGTTTACATCAATATAACTTTATAAAAAAAATAACATTTTATATATATTTATTAATGTAATGCACCAACCTCAAATAACAATACATCTTATATAACCATAACATAATTTTATATCCTAACCTGTTTTTCCTACCTACTAATAACTTTTTCCCATCTTAAATTTTAACACTTACTCAATTTGTTTCTCTTCTACTATCCCTCTAGTCTCTTCTGCCTATGTTCTCATTTCTTGTCCCATTTGTCATTTAACCATTTCATACAACTTCCATTATTTTCACTTACTACCACCCACCTTAATTACTTTCCTATCCCTTCTTCCTTCTGATAATCAATGCACCCACATTTACCCTTTTGCAATTTCCCTTTTTTTAGGCAAACTCTCACTACCGTCTTCCTCATTTCTTCTTTCCACCTGACCTCTGCTTTTTATCCATTTGAAATGCACATAGCACCTGCCCCTCCTTCACCTCTTCATTACACAACTTGGTCTTTATTTCCCTTATTGTATACCATTCCTTTTGCATGACTCTGTATCTCTGTCACATATGTATATAGCCCATGTTTTGTTATTTCTACATCTCCAGTACTCTGGTTTTTCTCATTGATCATCCTTTCCTAACATTTTTGGGGTTTTATAACATCTAATTTTTTTGTATACCTCCACTCATTTCCTCTCTTTTGATGGCACTTTTTTCTCTTCATTGACTTTCCTCTTTGTTATAACATTTCTTTTAATTACTCCTTTGTACACCAAGCACTCGCATGTTCTTTGCCCAAAAGTCTCTTTCACCTTCCCAAAGGGCATATAGTACCCTAAGCCCTATCATTTCTCTTTCCCCACACAATATGTTCACTTTATTAGTCCATGTATCTAACATTCCTTTTATTGTGTCTCTTAGCGTCTCACAATGTTCCCTCTTACTCTTTCTTAGTATTGGATATGCTTTTACTCCTAAGTGTTTCTCCTTTTGACAACAGTAACCCTATTAAGCAATGAATTCCTCTCTCTTTTCCATTACTAATGATTTCTTGAGAAGATATTCCAGGCCTGATCCCTTTCTGAGCTTTTCAAAAACTTGCAGTATCCAATGTAGCATCCTTTCAACATGTACTAGCAATAACATGCAGTAATCCTCAAAAAAGTCTGTACTACACTTTTTTCCTTTTACTCATACAACATTGTATCAGTCTGTTTATCCATCAAGCTAATTTCTACATAAACAGGAGAGCAATTTCAGTAGACAACAGATATCCCTTATTTGTTTCTATCCTTAGCACCACTGTATCTGACAAACTTTCATTTACTTTGATTTGAACACATTGCTTCTTATAAAGTGCTATAATACTGTGTAAGACCTTCTTTGGCCATTGTGGTGCAGCATTTAGCATTGTTGCTTCACAACAAGAGGTTCTTCAGTTCAGTTCTCATCTGGAGCACCCTCTGTGTGGAGCATGCATGTCCTGCCAATCAATATGCAGACCAGTGATCCACTGTGGTGACCCCTAATGGAAGAAGCTGAAACACATTGCTTTTTTTACTGTGTAAGACCTTCTTTCCATCAATACTTATTGCAGAGTCCATTATAAAGTCCCATCTCACTGAGTCAAAACCCCTCTGAATGCCCATTTGTACCACTCTGTTGGCTTTTATTTTCTCTTCCTCACAACAACTCAAAAAAAATCTGACAACAGTCTCCAAAGAACTGTGGCAGGCGTATATTTACATATTCCAATTGTGATCCTAGTGCACTTTGTTCATGCAATTACATTTTGAAAGATGGTATTATATGTTAGTAATGCCAGAGTTTGTGACATGGGAACCTAACATACACATCTGTGCACACACACGCGCGCACACACACACACACACACACACACACACACACACACACACACACACACACACACACACACATAAAACACACACATGCACACATATGCATATAGATAGAAAGATAGCTAGATATATAGATACAGATATAGATGCATAATTCTTTTGTTGATTTGTATTTTTGTCACTCAGTAGAAAAGCTAGTACAGCTGATTAAAAATTAGCTGATCAAAAATTACCAGCTTTTTCACTATGAGATCATAGTAAAATATCCTTTCCTCACTGTAGTGTAATCCTGGAGTTGATATACATAATTAGTAGGAGATGAGAGGTACAGGGTGGGGTCTTCCAACCTCTAAAATGGTTTGTTTAATTTTTTTGATCTTTTGTGGATCGATGTTTGTCTTGGACAACCCTTAGGTATTGATCACTTGATTGATTGATATTGTATACTTTTGATGAATGGTTAGGCTTATATATATATATATATATATATATATATATATATATATATATATATAAAAGGCAAAAATATTATGCTTAAATAGTTACCCCAAATTAACATTTTATTATATTTTTCCACATTATCTAGAAAGAGAGAATATTCAGCACTGGCAAGCTATAATTCTTTCTTTCTTTATTTCTAAGTCAGCCCCTTAACTAAAATATTCTATCATGTAAGGAATGGCCTTGTGAAGTATGACAAATGTACTACTGTATTCATTACAAAGGCACTAAGTGATGGGAGTACTGTGTTAATAATCTCTATCAAGTTTGAACCGAACAACATAGTCTGACAATACTTCAGTAGAGATGTTTACTTAGACTGAGGAATGTGAGAAGCATGAATGTGAAATGCTTCCCATACTATGTCAGTTTATCTTTTTCTCAATATTCAAGCAGTTGCATGAACAACTGTATTAAGCACAGTTTGATAAGTGCTGACAGAAATGTACACTCCATCTTCAGCTGACAGAGTTTTAAAAAACAAGGATCATACTTAAGTTTCTTATGATTATTCATCAAAATATTAAAACTGTTTAGATCTAGGTGCAAAATCCCAGCACATCTGAATGGTTAGTAATTGTAAGCAAAACTGTGTTTTAGAAAATGGTTTACAAATGCCCCTTATTTTGAAATTGTTTCTTACTTGACTCTCTTACTTAAGAGCTGTACTGAAGTGAACTTCCACAGAGTAGTTTTCCTAGATAACACCAATTTCTTTTCCAAGTATCTCTGCTTCAGGCTTACTTTTAAGTGAAATGTAATTGTTTTCAGTCTAGCAATCATTCCTTCATTATGAGTTAATTTTTAACTTGGTACAGACTGCTGCTGTAACAATGTTTTACTAAGAACAGTATGTGCTTTTTTATTACTGTTCAAAAAATGAGCTGTAAAAATGAAGCACGTTATTGTTCTTCTCATATAAAAAGTAGAACTCCATTCTTTTACCCACTGAAAGATAATGAACCAGTATTAAATTTTGTTTTAAAGTCTCTTATCTGAGATTTAACCAAAACAGAGGATTTTGTGTATGCTTTGAAATACAATGGTTTTGTCACTGTTATAAGTCAGTACATGTCAGAAAGGTGTTGAGTTATGATCTTACTCAAAATGCAGAATAATTACAAAGAACTATAATTATCTTAGCTTTGGAGCTCAAATTGATTTTTATGTCATTTTAAACTCACTAAAATCACAATATTCATAAAATCTGGAGAGTAACCAAATAGTATCAACATAGAAGTTTTCATTGACCTGTTGGCTTGCCACTATGATCACTGTCTTTAATCTTTAAAAATATTGTCAGTTTCTTAACCCTGCGTCCACATGAGAATACATGCCATAAGTTAGCAACTACTGCACATGAGGTAAGGTCTTAGGAGTGAAATCTTAAAAAAACCCCACAAAACAGCAGCTGCATTAGTACAAGCTAACATGGCAGTTGAATTGCTTATACATTGAAAAACATAGAGGATCTATTACAATATAGGAGTGCTTTCGTCTTCAAAAGGAGATCACAGATGCTTCATGTAGCTAATCTCTAAAATCTGACTGTGCATTGCATTAAGGTATTGCTAGAATAAAGTTGAATCATGAAAGTTTGCAGAAATACTGGTAAGATATGGGTTAGCAATTGAAGAGTTCAGGACAAATGATTTTTGTTTCTTTATTTAATGACAGTGTAAACATGATATTGGGGAAATATTTAACGAGTACCGTGTCCGATTCATGTTGGAATATTGAATGAGGGATGATTTTTTTTCCTGCTTCCATACAGACTCTGTACATGCACAACGCTCTAGGGCTGTGCCCCATCAGTGTTAATGAGGCATACACTGTGAGGCCCTGGCAAGACAAATACAAATGGATTTATGACTACTTATATAGCATCTGAGGTACATACCTTATGGGTAGATAAGGCAAATCTTGTCTATATGAAAATAACACAGGAACAAAAAGATAATGAAAACTAGGCATATTCAGTCTCATCTAGTTTGACCTGTTGTAAGCAAGACATCTGTATTTTGGATATAGACAAAGATGTATGTGGACAAGTTAAAAAGTAATAGCTTCACTGTTTTGCTGTCTGCTGATAAGATTGCATAATGAAAACATACACATAATGCCATTCTTCCTGTAGGCATCTTCAAGTGTCCTGTAATCTGGTGTCACACAAAATCCAAAACATATCTAAATCATGAATACTTATGGACATTATCTCATTACAAGAACTGCCTTACTGACATGATATATCTTCTGCTATGGGTAGCAGCCTTCATACACTGCTTAAATTTAATGATGAATCATGCTCAGATTAAAAAGAAACTAAGTCTGTAAGAAATTAAAACACCATAAAACAAACTTTGCATAAAAAAATCTCCCTGCAATTATTAGACAAAATAATAAATATCAGGGAATACTAAACACACTATTACAGGTATGTGAAGATTAATGTTGGTATTCATAGTCTTGGACTTCATAGCTACATAGCAGTTATCTGCAAGGAGTGCTGCTGTGCATATATGCAAAAAGCTAAGCACGTTATTATTTCTGAATAAAGAAAGGCAAAACTGTTTTGAAAAACATGCTTACGTATGGCAAAAGTGTAAAATACCTTAAGTTAAGCATAAAGTAAATATGAAGTAGTACATGAAAGACATTAACTTCATAAGATTTTGTATGTATTTTGATATTGTGGATGGAAGCGACTATGCACATTCATTCTTGAAAGACCTAAGGCAAGTGGCAAAATGTGCATATTATATTATATTATATTATATTATATTATATATATATATATATATATATATATATATATATATATATATATTTTTTTTATATAATATTTTATATAGGGATATCTTTATGTGGATAACCTGTTTGTTACTTGATAGTTTCCTTCCTTAAGAATTTGAAGCATATAAGGGGATGGTTTAAAAATGTAACACAGTAATACCAATTTAATGCAACTGCTTATTTCTCACTAATGTATGTGCTGCAAATTCACTTGATACTGCAATCCCCATTCCCGTTCTCCAACCTCCACTCTGACTAGGATGTGTTGAATGACTACATTCAGCCATCTTGTATGTGTAATTAATATTGTGGAAAAAATACTATCTTTTACAAACTGTCTGAATGCAATTTAACTACTAGATAAGATAATGCAAAACAAAATATAAAAAATGTGGAGATGCAAACTTTTTTTTGCCTTCTGCATAAATACATGACTAAGTAGTTGCAAGTATATTCATGCAAATGCGTATCTGTGATTTATTGACATAAGTATGTAGATTGTTATTTTACACATTCAGTGTGCTATATTTCTATTTATACAGACAATGATCTTATCACAAAAATATTCCATATATTTGTATACAGATGTAGCTCTGTATACAGGTATGTTTATGCTTTCTTTTGCATTATAATAACATTACAGATTCATATTTCTAGTTATAAATATTTCTTTAATTATATAACCTCAATAATAATAATAATAATAATAATAATAACAATAATAGTAGAACTCTGGTCTTCTTGTCAATACCTGGACAACCCACTCTGCCAGCTGGATGGCCTATGCTTCTGTAGGTCATATTTATGACAGGACTGTTGGCCGGAGTCTGTGATCAATGTCAAGGATGACAGATGATCACCCAACTCCTGACAGATATCAATATTTTCCACTCACTTCCTCTTGTCCATGCCTGGATCTTATCCAGATATCTCACTTTAAGGATGTGTTCCATTATCAAGGTCTCCTTGTCTGACCAGTTAAGAGTGCATCCTCATGCCTTTATAAGATTTGCCATCTTTCAAAGTTTCAGAACCGTACGGGCAGTGATGTTAATCAGAGGTTTTTAACCACTCTCTCTCTGGGGTGTGACATCATCCTAACCAAACCCAGTTATTCAGCAAGGGTAGTCGACCAGGTACTGTTATTATTGGTAAGTTTAGTTTAACCAAAACTGAATTGTCAAATACATGTGTTTTTAAAGGAATCCATTCATATTTCATTCATATGGTGGATAAAAAAAATAGTATGCAATTATCATTTTCTTTGTATTATTTGCAATTGCTGTGCATTGCCATAACTAACTTTCTGGGCGTATTACACACAAATGTCATTTTTTTCATGCAGTAGAGATTTTTTTTTTTTATTTTTTATATTTTTTTTATCTTTGGGGTATGGTAGAAATACATCTTCCTGTGTGTGTGATTACAAAATTGTAGTAAATGTTGTGGAGTTTGAGATAAGGATATTAGAGGGACAGATATTCCACTTCATGGTTGTATAGACTGTCATGCATATATCTCAGTTATGTTTTTTCTAAACATATTCAGTTTTGGGAATCATGTACACTGCCAGTATTCTGGGGATAGACATTGGTGATGCACCCCCGTGCATTAAACAGTGCCTAGCAATTGATGGAATGGTAGCCCTACCTAATGTGGTACCACTCAACCTGTAGACAAGAGGGAGACATTTTTCAATATGAGTGCAATCTATTGCAGTAAGTAAATCAGGAAAATGTGCCAAACCGTGAAAGGGATGCATAGTTCTGGAATGATCCTTATGTGACTCAGGAAAATAGATGTACTGATCCACACATTCCAAGAGTACATCCACAAACTGCTGTAGTGTCCTTAAGGCAGAAGCCTGTGAAATCCCCAAACATGTCTCCAATCTGTCTCTGGAAAGTACCAGTGGCAAGTATAGTGAGGATTATGCAGACCTAAGTATACACAGGAATAGAAAGTCCTCCCGTAGTCCTGTGGGGTCATACATACTAAATCCCTTATAGTATCCCTGTCCTGATTATCAAAGTTAAAGTGAGTTATCCTCTGCCTATATCTCTGGCTTCTTAGTCGATTAGTGCTTCTCGGTACAAGAAGCTTTGGCTCAGCAAGACAAGCGACTCACACATTGAAATAGCATGGCTAGCAGCAAGTGACAGCATTTCTGCAGACTGCAAAGTAGGTACAGTTGGCAAGTCTCCCCTTTATATTTATTTATTTCAGTTTGATTAGCGGGGAAGTCCACTGGGCCTAAAAAGAGCCTGTTTTCAGTGGAGGCCTGGGGAGAAAAGCTCCAGTAACAATGACAAACATATTAGCATATGCTTATATAAAGGAAAGATGTCATACAGCTTTATGCAGTATTTTACAGTAAAAAAATTCTACATTCTACAATAATAATAAAATCTAGAAACTGTACAATCTAAGAGTTATTAGCAGTGAATTGCAACTAAAATTTTACATTCCACAATAATAGTAGTAGTAAAAATCTAGCAACAGAGCAGTCTAAGGGTCATTAACAGTGAATTACATTTGAGGATGTGAAATTGGAGAAATAAACTATTAACAAAATTTGGAAGTTAAGGAGGAGTAGGAGGGCAAATATATATACATATATATATATATATATATATATATATATATATATATTCATATATATATATATATATATATATATATATATATATATATATATATATATATATATATATATATATATATATATATATATATATATATATATATATATATATATATATATATATATATATATATATATATATATATATATATATATATATATATATGTTTATATAATAATATATATAAATGATATAAATGATCTGTGGATGGTGCAGAAAAGTGTTAGAAATTCACTATGAATTCAAATAGAGAAGAGAACCCTTCCTTAGCATATACTGTTATATCATTCCTCATTTACCTCTCATTATATTTTCATTTGCTTAGTTTTATTCCTGAGCATCATGCTTAGAATACATAGTCTGTATAAGTTAGAGTTAGTCTGCACTTATTCATGGATGGTGCTGGTAGCCTTAATGTGTCTGCGTGATGCTATGGGTACTACCCTAAATTATCATTATCAATAAAGAAAAAGTTATATTTGTTTCTCAGTGACACTTAATGAATCTGAAAAGGATCTTGGATTAATTTAAGAAATATCAGGAGTGCAAATGCACTGCTAAATGATATGAGAGCTTAATCAATGTTTCATGACAGAAAATACATGAAGAGAAAATAATTAGTGAAAAGAAAAGAAAGGAAAATTCCCAAGTTTTATGTGGACTTACTGATAAATTTATATAACAGAAAGTCATCCATACTAGTTATTACATGAGTCATGGTTTTATATAAATTTAAATACAAAAATTTCAGATATATTTATGATTCCATGAGCTATGACAGCTATTGACAAACTGGTATGATAATTTACCAATTTATATTGTTTAAATGTTTCAATTGATAGTCGAAATAGCAAATGAATAGTAGCTTAAACATGTTGGTCAGTATTTATTTATTTATTTTACATTTGTTGACCAGGAAAATCTGGCTGGACACAAGTCCATTATCAGCAGAGGCCCTGGGAGAAAAGCTACATTTTTTTTTGCATGATCAAGCTCTTAAGTTTACAGGCAAATAGTAAGATATACAGTTCAGAAGTAACACACTTCATAATACATTCATTAGAGTCTATATCATATAATCAAACACTGAAAACTTCGAATACCAATATCCCGAACTGAAAACTCTGAAGTGTAGGAAGCACGAAAACCCCAAACTTTGAATATCAGAACTCCTAACAGCAACGGTCGGCAAGCTTGACACCCATACGGCAACATAACACCACATAGACACTTCACAGTATTACTAATGTGGGGGCTTTGCCCCCACACCCCCCAACATAGGTTCATAGGTTCATACTAGGCTATCTGCCCTAGGGCATTTACAAGCCAAGCCAGAGTGTGTTTGGCTTTCGCCACCCGTTTTAAATGAATTTTGCTATTCCCTTTTTCGAGGTTAGTATACTGTGCCTCTGTCTAACAGTGACACAGAAGTGATACTTGGAGTAAATCTATGATCTCCCATCCACTCATCAAGATTCCTCTTGAAGAGAGTCATTGAGGAACTCTGCCTAACCTGGACTGGGATTTTATTCCAGAGTGAAGGGAGCCTCTGGGTTATGAATCTGTCTCTCCAGCATGTCCTATTTATTTCAATGCTGAGGTTCAAGTCTCTCGAGCACGTAGCTCGATGGGATTTGGATTTTCTGAGGTGCAGCATGTCCATTAATTCCGGGTTGGACATGGCTTTATACATCAGGCACAGATCGCCTCTGAGCAGGTGGTATGCCACCCGTTTTAAATGAATTTTGCTATTCCCTTTTTCGAGGTTAGTATACTGTGCCTCTGTCTAACAGTGACACAGAAGTGATACTTGGAGTAAATCTATGATCTCCCATCCACTCATCAAGATTCCTCTTGAAGAGAGTCATTGAGGAACTCTGCCTAACCTGGACTGGGATTTTATTCCAGAGTGAAGGGAGCCTCTGGGTTATGAATCTGTCTCTCCAGCATGTCCTATTTATTTCAATGCTGAGGTTCAAGTCTCTCGAGCACGTAGCTCGATGGGATTTGGATTTTCTGAGGTGCAGCATGTCCATTAATTCCGGGTTGGACATGGCTTTATACATCAGGCACAGATCGCCTCTGAGCAGGTGGTATGCCACTGAGTAGAGCTGGAGTTTCTTTAACCGGGTAGCATATGGCATCTGTTTGAGCCCTTTGATCCTCTTGGTGAGGTACATTTGGGGTCTTTCCAGTTGCTGCAGGTGTCTGGTAAGGTACATCCCAAAATGGGCATTGTACTCAATTATGGGCCTGATGAGGGATGAGTAAAGAGGCACGGTGACCTCCCCTGATCTAGATGTGAATCCCTTCATGATTAGGTGGGCTATATAAAATGTTTTTCTAACCATTTTGGCCACGTGGTTGTCGAATGAGAGATTGCTATCAACTTGGGTTCCCAGGTCCCTAATTACTTCTTCCGTACTTAATGGATTACCATCTATGTGGTAATTTGTGGGCACTTTGTTTTTGCTGAAGGGGATGACTATACACTTTTTGGCGTTTAGCTTGAGGCCATGGCTCAGGCACCAGTTGTCTGTTTCTATGAGGCCCTTTTGGGGGATGCTTGTGTCGGCTGGACAGTCAATTATGGCACCCAGTTTGCAGTCATCTGCGAACTTGGTCAGCCACAATCCTTCCATGTTGGCCTGTACCTCCAAGAAATATATACCGAACAAGAGAGGTCCCAGGACTGAGCCTTGTGGGATGCCACTTGTAACTGGTTTGGAGTCTGACATGGCTCCAGCAATTCTAACCATGTGGGTTCTGTCCTTGAGCCAGTTTGCAACCCATCTAGTGACATATGAGTTTATATTTAAGCTGGTGAGCTTATCTATAATGCCCAAGTTGGGTATTGTATCAAAGGCTTTTGCGAGGTCCAGGTAGGCTGTGTGGACCACCTTCCCCTCGTCAATGGCCTTGGTGACTGTTTCAAAGAAATCGACCAGGTTTAAGAGGCAGGATCTGCCCTTAACAAAGCCGAACTGGGTAGGATCCAGTGTCTGTAGGTCCCCAATGTCTTTATTTATGAGGTCCATGATGATCGTTTCCATTGCTTTGCAGACCAAGCTAGTCAGGCTTATGGGGCGATAGTTTCCAGGATCCATTGAGGCACCACCTTTGTGGAGAGGGACCACTGTTGCTGTACGCCACTCTTTGGGTACATATCCTGTAGTAAGGCTGAGACTGAACAGTAGTTTTATGTTTGGGTTTAGTTCTTCTTGGAGTTCATGTAGGACGTAGCCCGGGACACCGTCTGATCCCATTGATGATGTGTTTTTTGCTTTGGAGAGGGCGGCTCTTACCTGAGCATCTGAGATGTCAGGGGGGGCAGCACTCTGCTGGGATAGATATTTGCCCTTTTGGTGGGGAAGGGGGGGAGAAGTTTGCGTTGAACCTGTCAGCTAGGATGCTAGCAATGTCTGTGGGTTCGGTGTATTTTTTGTCATTTTGGACTAATTCTGAGCATATCTGGGAACTCCCACCCAGGTTCCTAACATAACTAAAGAAAGCCTTGTGATTATCCTTAGTGTCCTGTGCAATTTTTCTCTCAAAGCTGGCCTTAGACAATTTTATGAGTGCCCATATTTTTTGCTAATACTGATCAGAGATGCCTTCCCTTTTTGGGATTTTGCTCTATCATATAGTACCTTCCTCCTTCTGTTGTATAGTTTGTTTATGGCTGGGGTCCACCAGATAGGACGCCTGCCTTTGGAGGATTGGGTCTCGGTTTTGTTTGGGATTGCATGATCCATGCATTCCTGAAGGTGTTCATAGAATGCATTTATAAAGGATTCTGCGGTCTGGGCCATATTGTCCACAGGCCCGGGGGCTTTGAAGGATTTCACCTCGGTTTTGAGGAGTGTGAAATTTGCTTTAGAGTAGTTTTCACTGTGGTTTTCTGGGCAGGGGCTGGGGTCGGGATTTGAATATCTAGTGAGATTAGTTTATGGTCTGATCTTACCAGTAAGGGATACACTTCTGGTCTGGAGCATAGAGTCCCCATGTTGGTGATGATCAGGTCCAGTATGTTTTCCCCTCTTGTGGGAGTGGTAACAAGTTGTTCCATAGCATTTGAGTTTATAAATTCTAGGAACCTTTGGGCTAGGGTGTTGGAGCTAGAGTAATGCTCTCAGTCTATGTTTGGGTAGTTGAAGTCGCCCAATATAATGGTGTTTGGAGAGACCTTCATATTTTCCAGTGTTCTCAGGAAGGCCAAGTGGGGTTCCTGGGTTTGGGAGAGTGGTCTGTAGCAGGCTATAAACTGGAAGGCAGTTTCACCCACTGTTAGTTGCACATGGATAGTCTCTGATGCTTCGTGCTGTGCCACCAACCTGGAGGTGTGAGTATCTTTGACGAATATTGATACTCCCCCTCCTTCTGTGGTTTGGTCCAAGTTTTGGGGCCGAAAAACATGGTATGAGGTATAACCTGGTAGTGCTGGGGTGCTCTCGAGAGCCTTGAACCAAGTTTCTGTTACTGCACAGATATCAATGTTCTCCATGCTAAGGAGAGTTTTGAGTGCGTGCATCTTGAGGTTTAGACTTCTGGCATTGAGTAGCATTACTCTTAGTTTCTTATCCCTTGTGATACCTTTGTCTTTTGAGCCTTGCCTAAAAAAGGCACTATAGGGGTAGCAAGAGCCTTTGCCAATATCCGAAAGCCCAGGGGTGACAGGTGCAAGCTGTCCCTAGCGAAGCATCGTGGCTTGTCGAGTATGTCATCCCAGGCTGACAGGCATTGGATCCCCTTTGAATGACACCAATACTTAAGCAAATTGTTGAAATTGATCATCTTATCTTCATATTGTGGCATCATTCTTGGTGAGGGTAAGATGCTACTCAAGGTCAGGGTCATACCGGCCTGGGCTACATGCTCAGAGAGCTCATCTATGTCTCTTTTCATGTAGTCCAGGGAGGTACGTGTCAGGTCATTTACACCAGCATGGACAATGACTGAGTCATATTTGTACTTGCCTTGGAGTGACCTGAGTGCTTGTGTTATGTGGCGGATCCTAGCACCTGACAGGCAGCTCACTGTGACCTTCTCCTTGTTCAGCCTGGTGAGCGTGACGTCAGTGTGCCTGACGATAGAGTCAGCTATTACAATTGTATCAGGTGTGTTGTTTAGCCTTAAGGGCTGTGACTGTATGGCACACTGGCTTTGTGAGCTGTGTTGCACGTGTTTTGTTTTGGGGTAGTGGGTGCTTGGGTGTCTGCTTTGGAGATCTCTGTTGATTAGGTAGATTTTTATTTAGAGCCTCCGAGTATGTTTTTGTGTGTTTATGTGTTTAATTTGCTGTCATGGTAGGTCTACGTGAGACTGGAATTGTGAACATGGGGGGTGTACCCCTCACACCCCCCTACTTAAATATACCAACTCTGAGATCGCACCACAATAGAGACAAACATCAGAGTACAGAAGGGCCAACTATGACCATTTGGAGATCCGATCTTCGCAGTTTTGTGTTTTCGTACTTCTTGCACTGGTATATTCAGTTCGATATTTTGGTATTCGAAGTTCTCAGTGTTCAACTTTATGATATAAACCCCATTCATTACATTGCAGGCTTATACATACAATACATGCAGTTCTTTGAAAACTTATGGATACAATATGTTGCAGTACATGTTTTCCTTTGCAGACTTCTATTTTCAATATGTAAGGTCACACTTGAATCAGAAACAGGGAGAGAAAGTAGATTTGACATATGGCTATGTTAAGACTTATTGCTTGCATGCCTGTCTTTACTCAGGGGTGAGACAGGAGCATAGCCAGTTGTTCATAAGATGGGTTTTTATCAGTTTTTTAAATTGTGTAGTGGAATTATTAGATGTTAGGGGGACAGGTAAAGAGTTGCAGGGCTTTGAAATGAAGTGGCTAAAGAGAAATTTCCCTGCCTCATTGTTATGTTTGGTGAATTCTAGGAGGTTTAGGGTACTAGAGCTTAAGGTTCTTGTTGTGGTGTGAGGACATATAAGATGTTGGAGGGCTAGGATTTTGTCTGGATAGTAGTATAGCTTGTGTGCTAGTGACAATTGATTGAGTTGAAGTAGTAGAGGGAGCTCCAACCAGTTTAGCTTTTTGAGAGTCACAGTGATGTGTTCTATATGAAGATTATGTAGGAAATCTAGCTATCTTATTGCAGAATTCTGGCTTGTTTAGGTCAGTTTTAGGAAGGTTGGTTAGCACTGGGGATGCATAGAAGAGGGTGGATAGTAGATGTGTTCTGGCTACTGTGTTTCTAGATTGCTTTGAGAGAAATTGCTTCTTACAATAGAGCAGACCTAGCTTTTTGTGAACCTTTTTGATAGTTTGGGCAATGTACAGGTTGAATCTTAGGTCGTTGTCTATTTCAGTGCCTAAATGATTGGTGTGGGTGGTTGGGGTAATCACAGTTTTGTTATTAGAGGTGATTGTAAAGTTATCTGTTTGGGGGGGGGATCTATAAAAGCAAAATAGGAGTAATTTTGTTTTAGTTGGGTTAAGAATAAGCTGGTGTTTAGTGAACCAGGTTTCAGCTAGTGAGAAGCATTCTTGTGTTTGTGAGGGGAGGTGGTCTAGCATGGGGGCAGCAGATATGATAGTGGTGTCATCTGCGTATTGAATAACTGAGGCTTTTGGTGTGGAGGATGGGAGTTGGTTGATGAACAGAGTGAAGAGTAATGGGCCTAGGAGGGACTCATAAGGATACTGGTAACAGAGAGGATAGTTGGTTCTGCCATTTTACTGACTCCTGCTGACCTGATAGCTCTTCAACCATGTGAGAGAGGAGATACTGAGGTTTAGGGTAGAGAGTGAATGGAGAAGTTTATTGTGGTTTACCATACTGAAAGCCTTAGATAAGTCTAAAAATATGGCTGAGACTAGTTGTCCATTATTTCTATGGTAACTAGTGGTATTAGTGAACTATATAAGTGTGGTGGAGGTACTCTGGAAGGGTCTAAAACCATGCTGGCTTTAGATAAAAAGTTATTTTCTAGAAGGTAATTTATGACTTGAGTGTGTATGACCCTTTCTAGGATTTTAGATAAGGGTCATAAAATAGCAATAGGACAATAGTTACTGAGTTCAAAGGAGTTACCTCCTTTGTGTATTGGTATGATATGGGAGGTTTTCCATATATGGGGTACTTTACACTATGAGATAGATCTTTTAATGAGAATAGCAGCAGGATAGGCTATGGCTACTGCAGCTATGTGGAGGTATTCCGCGGGTAGTTTATCAGCAGCCAGGGTGGTGGGTTTGAGTTTTTGGAGAAGTTTTAGAATGGTTTTGATTGACACTGGCTGGAAGCTAAAGTGGGGGCTGTTATCTTGTGTTTAATTTGTGGTTGGCATATTTGTTGGGGTAGGGAAATTGGTGTTAATTTGTTTATTAGCTAGGGCCTGGATTGTCTCAGTAAAGTATTTGTTAAACTGTGTGGGGATGTTATCATGGTTGTTCTCTGTTGTGGGTGAGGGAGTAGTAGTTTTCCCAGGTTGCAATACACATTTGATTGCTGCCCAGAATTTTTTTTTTTTTTTTGGGGGGGGGGGGGGTAGCATGTCTGTCATATAGATTTTGTTAATAGGTGATTTTGTCTATTTTAATGATTTTCTTGCCTTTGTTACACAGTTCTAAGTAGTTTTGTTTTTCTAGGTGGGTTTTGTTTTTGTGAAATTGTATCCATGCTTTGTTTCTTTCTTTGAGAATAGATCTGGTAGGTTTAGTTAGCCAGGAGGCATAATTAGCTTTTATTCTAGTGGTTCAGGAAGGAGCATGATGGTTCAATATGTTTAGGAAGGTTGAATTAAAGTATTGCACGGCATCTTCAAGAAGTATCTGTTTAGAGGGGTCCAGTTACAACTTTTTAGGTCACTGATAAAGACATTAGGTTTAACGTTCTTTTTGTTTCTGACTTCTTTTTGTGTTACTTGGCTTATATATGGTTCTCAGTAGGTATGTTGGTTGGTCGCTGAGAATGTCTGGGAGACATCCAGCTTGGGATGCAAGGGATGGGTGAGATGTAAGTAGCCAGTCCAGTATTGACTGGCATTTGGATCTTTTATCATTTCTGGTGGGAGATGTGAAAACTTGGGTAAACCCGTGGAGGTTAATGTGGGTGAGTGGATTTTGGCTAGAACAGTTGAGCCAATCTATATTAAAGTCACCTAGCAGGATATTTTTCTTAAGATAGGGAGTTTGAGATCCACTCTAGTAGGTTTTCCATGATTGTAATATTGTTTCCAGGAGGGATGTAGCACCCAATGATATTAATATGTTTTTTGGGGTTCAGTTTAAACTTGGCAAGGATGAGTTCTACATTTTTGATGTCTGGGATGCTAATATCTATTTGTTCAAGGGTGAGGTAGTTCTTGTACATTATAGCTACCCCCACCCATTTTTTCTGCTCTGTCTCTGTGAAATGTATTTTACCTTGGAACTGTATTTTCATTATTGTGAATTTCTGGTTTTAGCCAAGTCTCAGTTAATAGGATAATTTCTGGTTTGTATAGAGCTAGGAGGGCATGTAGGCCATGTACCTTATTTAGGTAATTTCTCACATTTAGGTTGAGAATGAGGGGATAGAGTTTTTTGTCTGTGAAGTAGGGGATTGATTAGATTGGGGTGTGGGGGTGATTGTTGTGGCTGGACCTGGATTTGGGTCAGTATCCCTACAACATGTGAGTTTTTTTAGTAAAAAGATGTAGTTTAAGCTTGATGATAATGTTAATGTGCTTTAGAGAGGTGTGGGACTTTCTACTGGGTGGAAGTAATTTGTGTAGGTGATAGTCAGTGTGGGAGGGGTGGAAGAGGTATGGAGCAAAGTGAAAGATTGGTGATGCTGAATTATAGCCTAGGGTTGTGGGCTGTGTGAGGGGGGGGGTTAAGTTGTGGTAAAGCTGGACATGATAGTTGGTTAAGGTTGAAAGTAGAAGCAGGATAGATATGGAGATTGTACAGAGTAGGAGTCTTAGAATGGAGTTGAGTGGTAGTGAGTAAATGGTTAATTATATCAGGAGGAGTTGATAGATTAATAGAGTTCTGTGATGAGGGTTGTAGTAGACCTGTTAAGAGGGATGACTGGGTGGTGCAGTGTGATAGGGTAGTTTGGGTGGTGGTAGGTGGCTTGTGGTAATGGGGAGGAGTAGTCTAGGGCTATAAATCAAATTAAAATGGGTTGGGTGGGGAATGGGGTTAGGGGAGGGAGTGGAGCAAGCCCACAGGGTGAGCGGAGCAGGAAGAACCATGGATGGCTGTCTGAGCAAGTAAGCTTTAGAAACAATCAATTAGGTTCTTATTTTACAGGTTTGACTGTGTTAAATAGCTAGGGTTAAACACTTTTAAGTTTTGCTACTTGGCGTACTCTTATTGGACTTGTATTATAATATGGAAAAAAGGAATAAAAACAGCAGTTTCCAGTTAATTCATGGCAGGAGAGGGTGTTGAAAAGACTAGAAGGGCAGTCCGGGAGCAGAAAGGAAGGGTGGTATAAGTGACTCGTGGGATGTGCAAGTAACCATTTAACAAGAGACATGATATAATTACAATAGTGAGTATTAAACATACATTGGTTGTAGAGCAGTCCAGGTACTCAGGGTTCAGAGGCCTTGCTTAGGGAGTACACACAGGGTTCCTTGGGGAGTACACACAGGGCTCCAGCCAATTACTGCTGGATCCTCTGTGGGTGGTTCCTTGGTCAGGGCTTTCTAACCTATTGGTTGTGGAGCAGTATGGGTACTCAGGGTTCAGAGTCCTTGCATGGGGAGTACACACAGGGTTCTGGGCAATTACTGATGGGTCCTCTGCGGGTATTTCTTGGTCAGGACCTTCTAAAATATTGATTGTAGAGCAGTCCAGGTACTCAGGGTTCAGAGTCCTTGCTTGGAGAATACAAACAGGCTCTGACCAATTACTGCTGGGTCCTCTGTGGGTGGTTCCTTGATCAGGGCTTTCTAACCTCTATTTACAGCACTTGCACATCATCAGTGAACATTCTGGAGCTTGACGGGGGGTAGAGAGAGTAAAGTGATGATATGATAGCTTGGCTTTGTCCAAGACTTCCATAACAGAGGTTTGTGATTTTCAGGAATGGGATATACAATGTGTTTCATTTGTTAGCATTATAAGATGGTTGTGTATGTCTTCTGTAGACTGCATTGAAGATAATTAACTAGCATCTTTTTGTTACTTTTGAGAATATTAACTTAACATTGCTTGCCTTCCATAACGAATTATGTCCATTATAGCATAAAGAAATAAAGCTTCCACGATACTTGCATTATTTTCAGTAATATTGCCTTTAGTCCATTGCTATAGGGGGTGTTATGATGTCCTAATCTGATTGACAGGTACTGAAGAGCAGGAAGGTAACAACTGCAGCAGTAAACAAAGCAAAGGTCTGTGTTTGAGAGAGGATGGATGAGGCCAAATGAGAAAGAGTTTTGCATGGTTTCATGGAAGTTCTGATAAAAGCATGTAGTAAGTTTTGAGTATTTTCCTGGTTGTTCTCATTAATGTTGGAAAATACTAACTGTGACCTGTATAAATTGTAAAAAGGTAGAAGGAACATTTGAGAAAGTACAGTTGTGTACACTTACCATAAATGTAGATGTTTGAGTGTATTCACTGTTGCAGTCATCACATTTGGGTTATCTGCTTGCAGTAGCCCTCAGTCAGCCTGATTATCAAAGTCTTGGGTCCTGCATCAGTTGCTGTCTCATCTTCCATGACGTCAGGTAGTCAGGGGTATAAAGCATGCAGCCGATGCCATTACATCAGTTTTTCTTGCCCCAGATGTCAGGTGCCCCCCTAATGGGAAGCAATTAAATGTATATATAAGGTTACAGCTCCAACAAAAAAGCAAAGACACCAAAAAGCTTTAAACACAGTAAAAAGCAAATGAGGTATAGCCAAAAGAAGTCAGGGGGCTGGAGGGAGGGTAACCAGGACTGCAACAGTGAATACACTCGAACATCTACATTTATGGTAAGTGTACACAACTGTACTATGTTCTACATGTTTCACTGTTGCAGTCATCACATTTGGGTAGATTCCCAAAGCTAAGGATGGGAGGAGGAAATTAGATAGCATTAGGACCAGCTATAAGGCCCTGCAAGACTGCAGTGGCAAAGCCAGCTCTAGATTTAGAGAAAATTGAAAAATCGTAATGCTTGGTGAAAGTATGTACAGAACTCCAGGTAGCAGTTTCTAGGATGTCCTTGGTAGGGACACCTCTGAGAAAGGCTGTAGAGGTAGACGCAGCCCTGGTTGAATGTGGTCTTATTCCCTGTGGGATAGGTTTTCCATGGTGCTTATAGCAGAAATGAATGCAATGGCCTATCCATTTAGAAATGGTTTGCTTTGAAATGGCCTTCCCCTCTGCCCCTGCAGCAAATGCCACCAGCAGCTGTTCAGATTTCCTGAGAGGTTTAGATCTGTCCAAGTAAAATCTAAGTTTTCTGTGCACATCCAAGGAGTGCAGTATACGATCCCCCTTGTTCTGTAGATTAGAAAAGAAGGTTGGCAAATGAATGGACTGATTAAGAGCTACACTGGATACTACCTTGGGCATGAAGGAGGGATTGATCCTGAGTGACACCCTGTCCTCATGAAAGATGATGAAAGGCTCCACTGCCATAAGGGCCTGTAATTCAGACACCCTTCTTGCTGAAGTGATAGCTAAAGGAAGGCTGTTTTCCAAGAAAGGAATTTCAACTCTGCACTTGCAGCTGGCTCAAAAGGAGGTAGAGTGAGTTTTTGCAATACAAAGTTAAGGTCCCAACTGGAGTTGGGGCTCTCCTGGGTGGTCTTAGTTCTTGGCCCCTCTGCAGAACTGATTGAACAGTGGATGAGAGAAGAGGGGTGGTTCTGTGTTGTAATGAGCTGAAATGGCTGAGGCATGAATTTTGATGGAGGAAAACAAAAGGCCCTTGTGAAGCATCTCAGTTAAGTATTGAAGAATCTGAGGTAAATTGGGTGCTGCTGTGCCCATCTCCTGAGTCTGGTTCCAGGAACAGTATCTTTTCCATTTTTCAGCATAAAATTTTCTAGTACTAGGCGTCCTTGCCTCCAGAATAACATCCAATACTTGTTTACTGAGGGATGATAACAGGCAGATCAGGTAATTAGCCAGGCTGCCAGGTTCAGGGTTGAAGCTGAGGGTGCAGAAACTGGCCCTCCTGCTGGGACAGCAGGGTAGGGGTCTGAGGCAGGTTCCATAGTGCCAGCAGTGACACATTGCACAAGAGGAGGTACCAGTGTTGACATGGCTAGTCTGGTGCAATCAGTATCGTCCTTGATTTGTCCTGTTTGATCTTTACTAGTACCTTGGAGAGGACAGACAGAGGAAGAAAGGCATAAACTGATAGATTTTTCCAGGAGAAGGACAGGACATCTACTTTCCAAGCTTGATTGCGGGGAGTCCTTCTGCAGAATTTGTCCAATTGTTAGTTCTGGGGGAGGCAAACAGGTCTATCTCTGGGATCCCCCATTTGTTTATCAACATGTTGAATGTCTTTGGTTCCAGTTTCCACTTGTGTGGGTCCATGAGATTTCTGCTTAGTTCATCTGCCAGTGAATTTAGCTTTCCTGGCAAGAATTGAGCCTGTAGGTGTACTTGGTAGCTCAAGGCTGTGTTCCACAGAGCCATGGCTAGTCTGCAGAGAGGGTACGAGTGGGTTTCCCCCTGCTTGCTTATGTATTACATAACAGTGGTGTTGTCTGTCTTTACCATTAATTGTCCTGGAAGAATGTGTTCCTTGAAGGCTGTCAGGGCATTCTGTATGGCTAACATTTCTTTTTGATTGATATGCAGGTGCATTTGACTTGGGTTCCATTTGCCCTGAATGCACTTCCCTGCCAAGTGAGCCCCCCATGCATAGTCTGTTGTGTCTGTTGTTAGGGTATGGGTGGCAGGGGGTAGAGTGAATGGCAGTCCTTTGTTTTGGTGGCAGGCCTCTGCCCACCAAAGGAACTCTAACTGTAGCCAAGGTTTGATAGGAATCATAGCTTCTAGATCCTGAGAATGTTGACACAATAGGCTTTTTAGATACCATTGTAATTTCCTCTTATGCAGTCTTGCATATGGAATTAGGAGAATGCATGAGGCCATGAACCCCAAGGCTTGCAGTATTTGTCTTGCAGATAGCAGGGTCTTCGTGGCCATTAGTTTGAAGTAAGCTGTCAAATGAACTTGTTTCTCTGGCGTGAGGAAAGCCATCTGGGAAGTTGTGTTCAAGCTTGCTCCCAGGAATACAATTCATTGACAGGGTACAAGATGTGATTTCTTTTCATTTATGGTGTACCCCAGAGAAGTTAGCACCTTTCGTACTAATGCCAGATGATTCAAAAGTATGTCCTGACTTTCTGCCTGAATTAGACAATCGTCCAGGTATGGGTATATTTGAATATTTCTTTGCCTGCAAAGTGCAATGACTGGAGCTAGGCACTTTGTGAATACCCTGGGCACAGTAGTTAAGCCAAAGGGCAGTGCAGATAACTGATAGTGCATGTAACCTGCTTTGAAGCGTAGGTATCTTCTGCAAGATTCCTTGATTGGGATGTGCAGGTAGGCTTCCTTTAAATCCAGTGTTGCCAGCCAGGCATCCTTGTTTAGCAGAGGAAGCAACTGGTGAATAGTTAGCATCTTGAATTTTGGGATCACCAAAAAGTGTTTAGGATAGAAAGATCCAGGATAGAATGCCAGAAGTTGTCTTTTCTGGGCACCAGGAAAAGTCTTGAGTAGAAACCTTGTCCCCTTTCTTCTTCTGGGACAGTTTGAATAGCCCTTATACTTAAGAGAGAGAGAACTTGCTTTTGAGCCTCTGCCCACTGATTTGGGGGTAGCTCTGGCCAACCGTTTGAGGTTGGTAAAGTGTGAAAGTGGAATCTGTATCCTTGAGAAACTATATTTAAAACCCATTTGTCCTGGGTAATGAGTTCCCAGTTTTTTGCAAACTTTCCCCCTAAAGGAGCAGTCAGTTGAGAAGGGCTTGAAAGTTTTTAAGTTAAGTCATTGAGACAATTTACCATAGGGGGAGTCTTACTACTCCCTGCTTTGGAAGAGGGAGCCCCCCACTGCTTAGTCCTTTGCGTACCATGGGACTGAAGCCTGGGTGTTCTGCTGGTTCTGGGTTTGGACTGAAAAGGCCTGGAAGAGGCAGGAAAAGACCAATTCTTAGAGGGCCAATGTTTACTAAATCTTGGAGGCTGTACTTGCAGGAAATCTGTAACAGTTTGCATAGATTTAGCTTTTTCCTCCATCTTTTTAAGTATTTCTTCTGCTTTGTTACCAAACAGGCGGCCCTGGTTTAAGGAAGCATACAGTAATTTAGCTTTAACCTGATCTGGCAAAGATTGCTCCTTAAGCCAAGCATGCCTTCTAAGTAGAGACCCAGTGACAGCAGCCCTGCAAGATGCCTCTAGGGAATCAAAACCACATTGCAAAGTATGTTTGCCAACTTGTTCAGCAGAATGCATTAAATCCTGTAAATCCTTATTTTCAGCACAGTCAGGAATCAACATAAGTTTCTGTTTAAGCAATCCAATAATATGCAGCTGATACTTTAACATATGAAACTGGCAATTCAAGGCCCTAATGGCCAAGGTTGCAGAAGTGTATACCTTCTTACCCCATCTATCCAGTGCCTTGGAGTCTCTATCAGAGGGAGTAGGATTTTTGTCAGTAGTAGCCTTAATGCCCTTGGGTCCCTGTGAAGTGGTCTCAGGATCTGCAGTAGGATTTTTAAAGAGGAACTTGTGAGAGTCAGGAACCCTGTAATATCTATCTGGTTTTCTGGGATCAGGAGGTAAGGAGTCAGGGGCCAAGCTATATTCTGAAAAGGCATCATCAACAATGTCCAGTACAGGGGGGTAGTTAAAGGCCTGTGTTGGGGCAGGTGTAAGAAATCCCTAAGCCTCTTTTTAGAATCAGAGTAATCCTGGCTTTCCCAGTGGAAATGCTCCCTAAGAGTATGCAAGGTTTCACCAAAAGAGAAATCCTCTGGAGGGGAAGCAGAGGGAATAGTGTCCTCTGCATCAGAATCCTCATAGGTAGATAAGGGTAAATCCTGGTCATCAGAGGAAATAGAAATTTCAGAATCCTGATCAGAAGAATCATAAGCAAAATCAGACCTAGGACTCTTAGAGGGGGAAGGTTGGTTTACCCTGATTAAAGTAATAAGGTCTTCAGCCATTCTTATCATTTGTTTTTTAGGCATAGAAGCCTGACCATGTGGTCTGAGCATCAGTTTTCTAGGCATGGATAGAGTTAGAGGCCTTGAAGAAGAAGATGGCGTCGGTTTAATATGCAAGTCAGTAGGCCTGAATACACCCTCAGAAATCAGTGCCTGCACAGCGGCTCTGGAACCATCCAAGGTAGACACATCCACAGGTTCCACAAATGAAGCATCTCGCGGTATAGCGTCTCAGTAGAGGCCTGCGAATCTGAAGTAGTGGTATCAGGGGCTGCGAAAGCACCTCACTGAGTACCAGCGAACTGGCAACTAACTTAGGAGAAGCGTTGTCTTCAGCTTTGGACCTAGACGGCCTGTCTCTGTCTTTATCTTTGCGTTTTTTCAGAATGTTGGTAGTCGGGTGGCTTACCGAAGCCATATCTGGGTAATTGAACCGAGTACCAAAATATTTAGATGCGTAAATATGCCAACGATGAATAGTTTGTTGTTTAAATAAGGCACAAAACTGACAGCGAGGTACATCGTGGTCAGGGCCTAGGCAAGGAATAAAGTACGAATGAAAATCTTTATGAGGTATTTGCTTTCCACAAGAATTACAATTGCTGGCTTTTACTGACATCAGTTTAGAGCAAGAAAAAGTTTCCCCAATGGGGTACTTAGCTTTAGTTGAAGACTTCGGTCCCTAAACTCGAAAATGAAAATTTCAGGCATCGGCCGACCGGCACTTGCCAACTGCTTCTCTTTCAGGCACCGTACAGCAAGAAAGTCTGATGTAATGGCATTGGTTGCATGCTTTATTCCCCTGACTACCTGACATCCTGGAAGATGAGACAGCAACTGACGCAGGACCCAAGACTTTGATAATCAGGCTGACTGAGGGCTGCTGCAAGCAGATAACCCAAATGTGATGGCTGCAACAGTGAAACACGTAGAACATCTGAGAACTGGTAACATGCCTGACTGATGACACAATTCCAGAAGTACTAGTAGATAATGACTATTTGCACAGATGAGGTGACTGAGAAAAATTAACAGCTTTGCTATGAGAAAGCTTTGTAAATTAGTGAGATCTGAAAGAAATATTGAAAATGCTGCACATTGATAGTGTGCTAAACTTAATATTTCTTCACAAGATAGTGTAGAAGCTAGAGAGGTCAGCTCTAGATTGTAAAACTATAGTCCCAATTTTCAAACGGTAAATGTGAGAAATTATTCCTTTTACAGAGACATCATGTCTCTCAGCATCTGGGAGGGGAAACCTACAGCATGACTTTAGAAAGCTGACGTCATCTGATAGATGAGCATCTAAATCAGTTCCTGGACATGGAAAAGTTGATCAATCATTTTCCTTCCATCAATGCTGAAAGGATCAGTGAAGTTTGTCAGTATGACTTAAAGCTCATTTATGAACACAAACAATGCATCTAATTTCTTCCCTTGAATAATTTGTAGGACATGATAAAACAGTAGGAGTCCCAGACTATTTTTCATAGGTTTATATGTAAATACTATGTTATAGGTCTGCAGACTATTACAAGCCTAGATAACAATCAAAATCTATACTGTGTAGCTATGAGGTAAAGAATTTAACCTGTTATGACAACACTGCACCCTCTTCTGCCATCAGTCTCCACATTAGCAGATAGACAGTGATATCTGCATTCTTAGATTAAAGTTAGATACTTTCAGACTGGACAACTGTAAGGATGTATCTTGTCCCCACACCTATTTACATTTTTCATGGACAAGCTAAGTCAACTAAGGTGTGAAGAATGTAAAGTTTAATGATACTTGAATGGAATATTTGCTTACAGAGATTATAGCAATAACCCACGCCTGGGTGTGGGTAATGTGGGATTTAACCACGGTTGGTGTGGTTTGGTCCCGAGGGCGAAGCCCGAGGGACCAAACAAAGACAACCGTGGTTAAATCTCGCATTACCCACACCCAGAAGTGGGTTATTGCTATTATACAATGACATTATTTAAGAAAATAAATAATTACTTTTCTTAAATAATGGCATTGTATAATGCCTCTTTGCTGCCCTTCCACAGCTGTCTGGTATTCTGCGGCAGTTCTGATGTACTGCGCATGCCTACGCAGTACATCAGAGCTGTGGGCAAAAGCAACGGAGAACGCAAGATCTCCATTGCTTTTTACTGTTTCGCTATGTTAAATGGGTTTAACATAGTGAGACAGCTTTAAAATAAGAACGGAGATCTCCGTTACTTATTTTAAAGCTGTCTCGCTATGTTAAACACATTTAATATAGCGAGACAGGTTTAAAAAAAAAAAAGCAATGGAGATCACAAGATCTCCTTGCTTTTTCACACTGTGTCGCTATGTTAAAGGAGTTTAACATAGCGAGACAGCTTTAAAAAAAGCAACGGAGATCTGCGTTGCTTTTTTTAAACCTGTGTCGCTATGTTAAACTCTTTTAACATAGCGAGACAGTTTATATAACGGAAAAGTCCGGGCGACCGGACCTTTTTCCGTTAGTATATTGAGGGATTTACAACGGGCACGCTGGTTGGGCTGGCCAATCAGCGTGCACGTTTTAGAGGAAGAATTGTATAATGTGTGTTTCTGAAATGTACTGTAGTAGTTACTGCTGAATGCAAAGCAGCTAGAATGAAAATCAACACCTTGAAATCAGAGATCATGGTTCTCCCCTGGAAAGGAGTGGACTGGTCTCTGCAGCTGAATGAGTAGTGCCTTTCTTATATGGTGAATATTAAGAATCTTGTTTCTTGTTCAGCATTGAGGACTGAAAGATTTGACGGCTTAGCACTCGATGGGTATAACATCAGCAGTACTGTGCACATTATAGCGACTGTGATAGAGAAGGCAGAGCTGAGTCATAAGACGAACTTCACCACTTATCAAAGTGTAGCCTGTGCTTACCTACGGTCACAAGCATTTTATAATCATAAAATATTTGAGCTGATGGATACAAGTGATTGAAATAAGGTGTCTTCATAAGGCTACTGGATTTAGTTTCCATAGCAGAATTTAGACTATGGCAAACTTAATGAATTATGTCACTAATTTGGGTTGAGAAGAGTTAGCTGAGGTAGCATGGTGTAGGCACTCTGGCTTACCTTCTTTGTAGTAAGGATACAGGAAGGACCAAAACACAGTGGAAAAAGAGCATCCATGGGCAGTCTCTGGGTTATGAACCTGTCCCTCTAGCATGTTCTGTTGATTGTGGTAATGAGGTTGAGGTTTCTGGATCATGTGGTGCAGAGGGACTGGCAAAGACTTCCCATTTTAAAATGATGGCTACATTCAGGGCTGTTGCACATACTACACAATGGCAGCATGTGCAATAATGAGTCAAAGCAAGTGAAAACGTTGATCTAACTAATCACAATTAATAATAATAAGCATTATATACATAAAGCGTGCTTTTTAAGTAAAATGCCATGGAATTGTATAGTACTATGTTACAACATTCATGATGTGCAATAACTAATTTCTATAAGATACTAGAGAATACTAAAGCACCTGTATGTAAGCACATATATGAAATAGCTCTGTGACTTCATATTAATATGAAATGCTTTATATCAGAAATAAATTCAGGCAATATAAGATACCAGCTGGGAATTTCTGAGCTTATAATAACAGTGATTAAAATAATAAAATATAACATTTTAACTTACAACAGCATGGCTTCTGATCAAAGTGCAGTACTATAAATTCTACTCACCAGCCAAAGACATATTTTGAAATATGGTAAAGGGCCTACTCACTGCAGCCATCAACTTGGACCTAAAGTGCACTTTCACAATTGTTGATTATACTTTTCTTCTAAAAAATAGACAATACTGTATTTCCCCAAGAAATTGTTCAATGATTTTCCACTTATCTGAAAAAAATTATCTTTTTCAATTGATGACAATAACGCACACACTCCAGTTTAATAACAAGATATAAAGATGTAACAGAATGACCATTTCTAGGCCTATTTGGTATTTTTACTATTTTTAGTGAACTTACATATGAATGTTCCAGCATTTAATGTATTCTTTATACAGATGATAATGAAGTCTGTACAGCTCAGCTCATAAATTATACACCTCTTTAAGTAAGCTACTATGGAAAATATATTTATTTAATTTGGAATTACCACAACTGTAATAACTTAACAATTAAATTTCAAAGATATGCTGTGATGAATTTAAAAGTACACCAAATATTAGCTAATATACATTCATTAATAAAAATGGAATATGATGGTAAACTTCTCACTTTTACCACTAAACAAAATTACCTGGATGCTCTCAGCCAAAGCATGATTTTCTGTAAACATAACAAATGCCAACAAGACAATCTGTTATACCAGTTAAAAGTAAGTTACAGGAGTTCCCACTTAATAATAGCAGAAGCTAAAAAATGAATTGCCATATATCTTTGTAGTCAAGATTGCAATACAGGCTGCTTATTATCACAATGAATTTTCTTCTGATACATTTATGTTATGAACCCACAAAATAAAATACCATGATTTACTCAGCTTGACCATCTAGGACAATTCAAAAAACTAGTCGCATGCCATTCAAGTCAAAGTACTCTCCTTAAAAAATGCTATAATAATTAAAGTACTAAATGATAATTACTGTCCTTCACTTCAAAATAGACTACATCCAAGAAATACCACATATGCTCTCTGAAACTATGCAGGATTTCAACTATAAACACCTCCGTGCCCCCAAAAAAACAGCTGAAAAGTCTTAAATTAAACAGTTCCCATATTGCAGAATGGTCTATGTACACCGCTATTTACACAATTAATGTAAAATCTTTCCATAAACTGCTAGCAACATAGCTAACAAAAAAATACTGGCACAATTGTTATAATGACCATGGCCAAACTCTTATTTTTAACATTAGTATGCACCACTACAGTATCCTCACAACATCAGGTAATCACTTGATCGCAAAAGTACCAAACATGTTAACTAAAGTTTACTCTTTTCATAACACGTAGCACAGGATTTCAGTAATCCATTTAGAGATAGACCTTGACATAGCACATAATATAAATAATGACTCTACTGTTAGTCATTAGCATGGTGCAAGTCAAGATTACAAACAGATTGTTAGATGCTACTACTGTACTCTTCATCGGCAACCAAAGAGTATTGTTTTCCTTTTACAAGACATACTATGTTTGCAATTTTTGTTGTTCCATTTCAGGAACTTTCATGTTTGTTGATGTGTTTTTGGATTTTACTGCCCAATTATTCCTTTTTGTAACTGTTTTACATTTATGACTTGGTTCACAACACTGAGTGGTTTTCAAACCTGTTCACTTGTCCAGTCAAAAAAGTACAAATGGATGAAGATGAAAATAAAATGTTACCACAATCTGAATCTTTTGAAAAAGAGTTATGGAGATGATTGAGTCTGTATGCTGTTAATTATTCCACAGTGTTTAGCTCCCTCAGCCTCCAAATTCCTACTGTTTAACTCTGAGCAAGCCACTTAACCACACAGTGCTCTGGGGCAAATGGGACATTAAACAACATTCTGGACAACTCAGAAATGTGGATAGGCTTCTCAATGGTCTCCTGTATAACATGCTTAACAACAACCTATAAATGTATGAATTTAAGAGAACTACAAAGAAATTTTGATTATTGTCAGAAACTGAATGTTATTATTATACTATGCACATACTTCATTAAAACCTTTACTTCAGCAGATTTATCCATGTTTAATGCATTATTTCTAGAACAGTCTGTGTAAAAAATGTAACATATTTTAAACGGTATCCAATGTACAGCAGTGGAATATGTTGGCATATGTTTTTTTGTATAGTGAGAGAGGAAGTTTACCATATGACATTTTTTATTTGGATGTTTTAGATGAAGCCCTAATAGTTTCAAAATAAAAGTTCTTGGAAAACTAACCTATCCACTTAAGTAATGATTTACATTCAAACAGCTTGACTGAAGAGAATGACGGCCATTGAGGGAGTCAGACTGATCTGATGCTTCTAGCCCGTCTTTTTGATCCACAGTTACAAGCATTAATTCTGCTGCATATTATCTATGTAACTTAGTTTGCTAGACATTTAATTCCCATGTGTTACTTTGCCTTTTGCTAACTTTCCCTAGATACTTCACCTTGAAAACATTAAGCCTACAGTCCATGTAATCAATTTTCCTTTTAAGAAATGACATTTTTGCTTTTAAATATTTAACATCATCAGAACCATCATACGGCTCAGCTGCTAGTTCATCAGATTTTTGCATTAGCTTGTTAAAATGTTGAATATTTTAGAAGAAAATTTCCAGTACTAATGACTCTAATTTTGAAGCATTGTGCAATTTTTTAGTGATCTAATGGACTTTTCAACTTATTTATTTATTTTACAATAATGTGTTCATCCATCTTCCACAGGACAACAGAAACTCCTTTGTTCAGAATTAAAATAAACATCCATTATTTATTTATTTATTTAACATTTGTTTAGCGAGGAAGTCAGACTCGGCAAGATTGCCCATTTTCAGCGGAGGCCCAGGGAGAAATGTTCCACATAACAATAACATAACAGTCAGTATTTTACACAATAGTGAAACAATCAGAGAAATGATAGTAATAAATCACATAAGAACATATTACAGTTCAAGTTAGTAATAAGGCTGACAAGATCACTTAATAACACATATTTTGACAGTTCCATTTAGTATAAAGAAATCATTCAGTGGAGCCGTGTTTCAGAGATACAACAGCTTAATATACAATGGAGTAGTATCTCTGATATACCTGTTTGGTACTGTAAATTATGCTTATTGTTGTTATAACTTGCTTTATCTTCTAAATATTATAGGATTGCGAGGATGCCAGAGTGTATCTCATCATAACTACTTGCTTTGCAGAAATATTTTTCTTATCATACTATAAAATATGAAATACATATAACCCACAAAGTCATTACTTGATTAAAAGAAGAAGAAAAAAAAAGAAATTCATTGATCGATAAGCAATATAGTGGCCATTTGGCAGTATTTGTCTGGAAACATAAAAATGCATCAGTAATGATAATTGTACCTACAAGGTCTTATGCCAGATAAGTGCACTATGTGGAAAAGCTGAGCATGTAATTTCGGTGATAGTCACAGTCCATCACTACAACTGTTGTCATCAAAGTCTGAGGTCACTTACCTGTGACACAAGCATATCAGAGAAACAATGTAGCCTCAGCAGTAAAAGAAGGGTTAGAAGACTGCTATTCACCTTCCATGTCCATGCGGAATTCTTTTTATTATTTTTTTTTTTGTTTGTTCATCCCAATATTTTCTTTTACTGCAGAGGATACATGGTCTTTATATAGATATCTATCTATCTATCTATATATATATATATATATATATATATATATATATATATATATATATATATTTAATGGCAGTGATTCATTGTAAGTGCTTGTTGTAATCCAATACATTAATATAATCTGCCTTGCTGTTAGCCTCAGCAGCTTGTTAGTGATATACTGTTATAACTGACATTTACCCACCCAACCTAAATAAGGAGACTTGTGACCAGATACTACAACACACCTCAATAGAAAAGCACATCAGATGCCCAGGCTGACCACCCATGTCAGAGGCAGGTTATACTAGGGTATTACAGGCAACTGCTCCAGTCCCATGGCTTGGGGGTGGAGAGGTATCAGACTGGCTAGCATACAGGACTGAATCAGTTTAGTTTTGTAAAGAGTGCATGTACTGCAGTTCCATGTGTCCATTTATATATGTGTACCCTCTGACTAAACAAAGAGGACACGTGTACATGGTCAGTTACATGGTACTGGACTGATTACATCCAGTCAGCAGTGTTGCTAAAAAAAAAAAAAAAAAAAAAAACAGGTGCAGTGTAACATCTTAGTAGTTATAGTACAAAACCAAATCAACAGACATATGCTTTGGGGCTATCTACCTGCAGCTTTATGTTTAATTTTTCTTTTTTTTTTTTTGCAAGCAATCAATCATATAGCAGCAGTGATGAGAACTTTATAAGACTTCCTAGCCAGAAAGAATACATGGTTTTCAGTGTAGACATTCACTGGATCTGTGACTTGCTTCCCTTAAATAATTAAAGGAAATGACAACTGTGTGGCTGCAGTAATTGCGTTACTGAGAACAATAACACAATTGGGTGTGGGATCATGCCTTTCATTTCACCTAAATCTGAGGAGCATACTCTTAATACCTCTCTAGGAGGAATGTTATTTTAAGTCTTAAAAATACAATTTCCCTTCGTGAAAAGGTTATAACTCTCAACTGCCCCTGATTTTGTCTCATATTTTGCCATGTCACATATAGTTTTTTGGTTTATATAGAGGATTACAGTCAGTCAGTAATGCCATACATTAGAATTTCCTACATATTGTTCAGAAAGTACACATTAATACAAAGCCTATTGTTCAATTAACTTATTAAAGTGAATTACAGTAATATTTAAAAATTGTCCCCTTGGGTCTTTGTTCCTTTATGAGTTTTGGTTTTGTCCCTGATTCTTCAACAGTTGAAAGGTTCCAAACAGGGTTTTAAGAATTCTTTAACAGATATCCTTGGTAAATAATACTGAATCATATACATTTTTTGTGAATGAGGTGAAACAGTTATAAACTGCATGAGCATCCTCACGGAAGTTCTTAGTGCTTGATAAGTGCTCTCCATTTTGCCAATCTATTTGACTTTGTGAGAGTTACTTTTGCGCATTTTGGAGATGGAGGATTGGGAATTATGATTTCATGCTTCACTGTTTCACATTAAAGCATCTGTCTTGCATTTATTGTTAAGAACTTTTTAAAATGCTATCCATAGTAAATGTATAGTCACATTTTAAACTTATGTGCTTCCTACTTGGATGTGTAAGTGTTCCATATTTTGACCACTTGTTTCCCATTATGAAAAGTAGTGTCCCACAGTTTGGTGATAGCTATGATGAGGGTATTATGATGAGCATTGGAAATGGGTTCTTTCAGGAGTATGCTAAAACAAGGATGTATATGGGTACTGAAGGGGATCTAGAGAAATATCCCTTTCATGTTCTATAATTAGCTCCTGTCCATCTCAGAATGTACTATATGTCCCATATCTCTACCCTGTCTTATAAAATTAACATTATCTTTCAAAAATAAGACTTAAAATCCACTGCAGAACACCCAGATCCTAATAACTTTTATGGCCTTTGAAGCCACCACACCTCAGATTCTACAAGTGAATTTTGACACAGGCTTAGTGGGTGCCTCTGTCCTGAACCCTCGCCTGTTGTAAAACAGACCCTACTCAGACTCGGGCACAGGTGGTTGCTGTAGCATGTGTGCAGAGCTGAAGTTTATATGGTAATTATTATTTAAATCTTTCTAACAATCAGATGTCAGATGTGTGCATGGAATCCATTATAACTTGTATGGGGCCATGTTCATTGTGTTCAATGTTTCATTTCTTACTCACAGATTTCAGAGGCATGCACAGAAGGCCACTTTAACTTGTGTTGGGGGTAGTGTGTTCATTATCTTTTTCACTTTTCTCACAAGCCTCAAGTGTTTGTAGAGAAGGTCTTTGTAGCTTGTGTAGAGTAGGTCTTTGTAGCTTGTGTAGAGTAAGTGCACTGTCTAGTAGTAGCAACATGCTTAAATATGTTACTGTGACCATTTTTTCTGCCTTCCTCACAAACATCAGATGCATATATGGGTGATTATCTGCATCTTTTAGAGATGCAGTCAGGAGACACTAGGAAAGTCCAACTTGGAGCAAGCCAATTTTCAGCAGAGGCCTGGGGAGAAATCCTACAGACACATGTCTTTTGTAACATGGAAGGAAACCAGAGCATCCGGGGGAAACACACACAGATACATGGAGGACATGCAGACTCTGCACTGAAGGCAACCAGCCGAGAATTGAACCAGTGAACCACTTGCTCTGAGGTGACAATACTAACCACTGCACCACTACACCGTCAAATATATAAACATGCTGGTTATATATTTCTGACAGAAATGGATTGAAGTCTATTATTGTGTTCTATTTTTTTTTTTTTGTGAGATTCAAACCAACCTAATAATAGCAGGATACACAGAAGGTGGCTGTCTGATATGGGTGAAGAAGAATGTTGTATGTATGTATGTATGACAGCAGCCTCTTAAAATAAACAGCTAAACCCATTTAAGCCTTAACATTCCTCAATGGGCTGTGAGTTAGTGCAGGAGGCCCATAAAGTGAAAAGAATAAGTTCATACTTTAAAATGCTCATTTGCTAAAAACACTCTTTTGCAAAAGAGCTAAAGACAATAACTCCATAAAGAAACGACTAGAATGATAGAGAATCAGAGCTGCTCAGCTCATATCAGTATGTAAGAATGTCATTTCAGTGATATACCCAGCTTCTGAATAAAATAATGGAGGCCCAGGAAATTAGAGCTGCTGAAAGCATATTCATTTATGAGCATGCCAAATCATTGATACATCCAATGTGTGCATGTATTTGTGAGTATGTGTGCGTGTGCATGTGTGTGTTTTTTATATTAAAGAATTATCAAAAAAAAAGATGCAATTAGAGGGTACTGACTATCTACCAATACAGTTGTCCCAACACCAATTCTAGAATAGACCCTGCACAGAGGTAGGCACATATGATTGCTGTATCATGGCACCCAGTGGAAATGTTGGAACTTCTGACTGCCAACACAGACTAAAAAAAGATCAAATAAGCAGGAAAAGAGTGAATCCAGAACATTGCTTTTCTTTTTTAAGCTTCTTTTTATCTCAAATTTCCCATGCCAGCTATACTTCTTGGGCAAGTTTCTTCCAGGCCCATCTATTAGGCTGAGCCAACTAATAGGCTTCTCATCATGAGAAGATGCTCAAGTGCAATTGTTCAGCTCAAAAAAAGTAATATTAATGACTGTGTTGGTGCTCACCTATGGTTATGTTACCAAACTAGTACTGATGAATGCTGATGTTAGAGGTTATGGGCTGTGTACTCTAGTAAGTAGATGGAAAGACAAGTGCTAAGAACTGTTTGTCTGTTACTCCAGAATGTTAACCAGTGCCGAACAGAGACATTCACAAATTGAGAAAAAGGTGCCTTGCAAGAGTGTGTGGGCATGTGAAATGTTCTCCAGACATCTATAGGTGCTAAAGAGTTTCCCTCACCAGACTGACCACAAGCCACTGGTTCCATTTATTAATTGCTTTGATATGGACTATGTGCCACTCAAATGTCAAAGACTGTTAGTGAAACTGAAACATTTCAGTACTAGAGCAATTCATATGCTGGAAGTTAATCATGGCCATCATATTATACAGAAATTGCATACCTGACCAGACATAGTCTAACACTGAAGAAGATATTGCTGTTTTTGGTTGAGCATTTGTGCAACTCAGCCACTGATAACAAAAAGGCAAAGAAAGCTAAAGCTACACAATCTGACAATGTAAAGACAGTTGTCAAATATGTCCAGGGTAGATGGCCTACCCACTAGTCACAGACAAAACACCTGATATGCAAGTATTATGTAGTCAAAGCACAATTGTCTGAATATGACAGCATATTACTGTACTGAGACAGCATATTCATTCCTTTGCCACAACAAAGCAAAGTGCTGAAACAGATGCACAGACATCAAGCCTTCATAAAGTGTTGTAAATGAATGAGAATGGTTGCGTAGGGGCATACAATCTATGCAGACTTTATTTCTATCATACACATCCCATTACAGGGGAGAGAAACATTAGTTATGATTCCTTTACCATAAAGTCACTGGAAAAGGATAGCCACTAATGTTCAAAGCAGAAGGCAACAGGTATTTTTAAATAATGGACTATTTATTTATTTTATTTATTTTACATTTGTTAACCAGGGATTTCTGACTGAGACAAAAAGGCCCTTTTTCAGCAGAGAGAAACAAGGCACGCATGGTGGACTATGGTGCTCGGTCCAAACCATCTATACCAAAAACAAAAAGGGACCAGCACACTCAGCAGCAGGAATCAAATCCAAAATAAATATTTATTCAAAGGTGGCTAAAAAGCAACCGAAGGGGACGCACTATTCAATCTCATCTAACACATTATAAAAGGTTTACACCAGTCACCAAATTACAAACAACACTTTTTGGTGATGCCTTAGTGGGATGTTATCCATGCGGACATTGCAGTGCATGTCAACATATCTGTAAAAGCAAAGAATTCACCAGCAAAAACACCCCTAAGGTCTACAATATCAATATCTTTGCAAATTGCGCTCTGATTGGGTGATTTATTTGGCCCAATGCACGTGTTCTGCCTTTTATGTTGGGCAGACCTCCAGACCCATCAGAATAAGGATTAGTGAGCATTTAAGTTCCATAAGAAATAGAAGGATTACTAATGCTTTATACAAACATAGTCAATATCACACAGGAGCGTCATTCAGGTTTGTCATTATAGACAAAATTCAACTTCACAGAAATTTCAAGATGGGTTGGCACACTAAACTTAATAACATGGAAAATAAGTGGATCACTACTCTTGGGGCTTTTTTCAAGCCAGGATCAAATGAATATGAAGTACATGATGGTTCTTCCAAATAATTATTCTAACATTGGTATCAGCCTCAGGAGGGTATACCACTGAAAGACTAAAAACAGATTGTTGGTTATTATAAATATTCATGTTACCAACCTTAAACCACATTATAGTTATACTATGCAAATTCATGTTATTCTTGCCCCTGAGTCCTGTGAATTATGCAAGTAATATTTTGGCTGTTTATAATATAAGCCATTTATATTATAACATGAATAATTTGCATTTATAGATAATTAAGTTTAAATTGTCAGGATCTCAGAAGTATGTTGTTTAAAATATGAATATATAAATATATTTATGCTGCATATGTCCCAACTTTTCACTGAAACAGTATCCATCAAACAAGTTTAGTTAGGAGTATACCACTTTAATACAAGGGTATATTAAGAGTACCAGGATGTAAAGGTGTTTGTCTAAGCAATTGTTTTGTGTAATGAAAAAGTCACATTGAGAAAGGCTACACTAGCCGAAACCAGTCTGTGCAATTTGATGGAAGGTTGCTTTTTAGCCACCTTTGAATAAATATTTATTTTGGATTTGATTCCTGTTGCTGAGTGTGCTGGTCCCTTTTTCAGCAGAGGCCTGGGGAGAAAAGCTCCACAAAGAAAAATAATTACAGATACATTTAGATATTTAGACATGATCAGTATACACACAAATTACAATAGACATGTTTTTACAGTGGTATGCAGAACATCAACAGTTACAATGGAGAGAAGAAACAAGAAAACATTAATTAAAAATAAAGGTAATTAATAGATTTGTGGTGTACAGCTGAAATTTGGAACATAGGTAGAATACATACATTGTACATTAGCCAGTGTTTGTAAGCATGAAAACTATTATCAAGTACTCTAGGCTTAGTATGTGTACCTTATCCGCTTTCACTAGCCTGGGGAGCAATCATGGCACTGCCCACTTTGTTTGAGATGTTGCCCAATGAGGTTTTTAAAGGAGGCTTTGGACGATGTGTTTTGAATGCTAGTGGGGACAGAGTTCCACTTTGTAGCCACTGAACTACTATATAGTGCATCTCCAAAGCTATTGTAGCTGTTGGTGACTTCTAGTAAGTAGTTTGCTTGATGATCTAAGAGGCCTTTTGGCTGAGTGATGTTGCACTAGGTTTTTGAGGGCAGGACACTTATTGGGGAGGTAATAGATAGAATGACAGAGGCAGAGCTGATTGTAGGTTAGGAGGTTGGGCAGTTCAAGCCAGTGGAACTGTCTCAAAACAGTACAGTGATGAGTTCTATATGAGCAATTTGCAGCAAAGCAGGCAATTCTGTTATAGCAGGCTTCCATTTTACTTAATTCAGTTTTGTTGAGATTAGTCAGAATGGGAGATGCATAGAGTAGGGTGGATAGAAGCTGGGAGCGAGCAATGGTTGATCTTGTGCTGTTGGTATGAAATGGTTTGATACGGTCGAGTGATCCCAGTTTGGCATGTATTTTAGGTGGAAGTCTATGGTTATCCCCAATAGCTTAGCCTGTGCCACTGGAGCGATTGGAGTAGCATTTGCGGAGTAGATAGTGAATTGACTGTTATCAGTGTTTTTGTTAGAACTGGTTATAATTATAAGCTGAGTTTTCTTTGGATTAAGGATAAGTAGGGCTTTGGTAAGGTAGTTTTCAATGTCAGAAAATGCTAGCTGAGTTGTTTGTAGAAGGGTGGGAATATTTTGTGCAGCATAGATTAAGATATTATCATCTGCATAATGAATGATAGATGCATGCTGTGTGGAAGTATGGAGGTCATTTGTGAAGACTGTGAATAGTAGTGGTCCTAAGACAGAACCCTGTGGGACTCCTATAGTTATGGGCAGCTAAGGAGAGAGAGAATTATCCCATTTCATAGCCTGGTACCTGTCAGTTAAGTATCTTTGGAACCAGGTAAGAGTGGGATTTGATAGATGATATTGGTTTAGTTTGTTTATCAGGATTTGGTGTGAGACTGTGTCAAATGCTATGGACATATCCAAAAAAAGAGTTGACACTTGTAGGCCTTCATTTTTGAGACGGTTTACTGTGTCTGTGAAGCAGAGGAGGGCTGTAGTGGTACTATGGGCAGGTCTGAAACCATGTTGAGTAGGTGACAGGATGTTGTTGTCTAGGAGATAGTTTAGCATCTGGGTATGGATGCATTTTTCTAGGATTGTGTCCAGGGGGAAGAGTATAGCAATGAGTCTATAGTTATTAAGTTCAGTGGAGGTCCCACCTTTATGTATGGGTATAACATAAGATATTTTCCAGAGTTTGGGCATATAGTTTTCAACAATTGATCTGTTTGTGAGAGTGGAGATTGGGATAACAATACCATCTGCTGTGAATTTCAAGAAATAGCTGGGGAGTAGGTCGGCTGCTGTTGACGAGATTTTTAGTTTGGAGAGCATGCTTTTGATTGAGGTGGTGGAAACTGTTTTGAGGGTAAAGCTTGTATTAGTATTATTTATGTAGGGGGGATAGTGAGGTTGGAACTGTCTTGTGATACTAAGGACAGAATTAAGTTCACAAAGTGGGAGTTGAATTGTGTTTCGATGGGAACTTTAGTAGCAGGGGTGGTTAGTTTGGGGTAGCCTTTTGGGTGGGTTTTAGTAGCTGATTTACATTTTTCCAAAATTTTGTGGGGTTGTGTTGGTATTTAGTTTGTAATGTCATGTAGTAGGATTTTTTTGTCCAGCATAATGCATTATTTTGCACAGTTGCGCAGTTCTTGGTACTTAGTTAGGCTTTGTGTTTCTTTGATTTTTTGATAGTAAAGCCAGGCAGTGTCTCTGAACTTGAGGATTTGTTTGGTTTCTTTACTGAGTTATTACTCTCAAGACATATAAATATTTGATTTACCAACTAAGATTTGTCAACAAAACATCACAAGGTATAAGAAAATGTTTACCGGATATACAATCACCTCAGACTGGTATGATACTCTGTTCATATTGAGTTTCAGCAATTTGGTGAGGACTATGGATTCATATATATTACATGAAGTCCTTACTAGCCACAATCCAATGGGGCTACTGAGAGACCACCTAAATCCTAATAAGATTCTTAGACAACCTGATCTTTACTGAGCTCTTTTGTCTTATTATGCTACTCGACTTAATGCCACAGGAGTAAGCTCTTTGCAAATACTGCCTGGAAGACAAATTAGGATTAATCTAAGCTTGAACCCAAAACTCCTTATGAGTTCATCATAAAGAATGACCAAAGAGCAAATGAGTCTTACAAGCGATATCTATATGAAGTTATAATTAAAATAATGTCTATGCCTTATGAGAGAGGATACTCCACCTAACTTCAACCTCTCCTTAAACACAATCAACCAGTTCAAATTATACTAAAGAGAGAGAGAAAGTGGAAAACAGAAGGAGTTATCATACAGGAAAACAATGAACCAAGATTGTACTTGATGCAAACTAAAGATGGTGCCATTGTGAAGTGAAAACCCAGACACCTGCATGCTGTTCCTCAACATTCTTAAGTTGAAAGTTGTGCATCACAGAACCATATCCAGGTTTTTCATTGAAAAATTATGAGGTCCTTAGCCAGTCGGATTATTCCTCTTACTTTATGTGCTATACCAAAACCTATTCTCTGAGACAAAGGTGAAATTCCCAAATCTGAGATGTGTTCTGATGGCCCAAGTACTGTTGATGTGATTATGACTGTAACTAATCTTGACAAAACCTTTCAAATGAAAGGCACTGGACAAAAATAAAAAGTATTTGTTTGTTTACCCTGTTTTCCTTCACAGGTTCTGGTCTTATCCAAATAACATAATGTGGTTGAGGAATATGAATGTCATTGAGATATTGTGAAAGTAAGAGGGTGATTCTTTTCCCTATATAAAAGTGGTTGTATTGTTGTAGCTATTAATGTCGACCTCAAATGCTGATATTCCATTAGTAATTGCTGGCCCAGAATGTGTAGACAGTCCTGTAGATCATGTTTCTAGTCCAATAGCTTTCAACAATGTAATAATTTACTTCTTCATCACAGTTATAAAGACAACTCTCTGTTTCCTTAAAGGGGTAGATGTGATGATAAAAAAGTTTGTGCTTTTTTTCATGGATATAGCATGTATATGAATTATAATGCTGCATCTTTAAGAAGCCGTGCATCCTTCAGTGCTTAGAGTCTCGTGTGCTGGTTAATCTGATCTCATTACACAAGATGGAGCTATTAACAATCTTTCTGCTGTGCTGCCATTTTGTATGCCATTGAAGTTGTTTTACTTCAGATAAAGGTATATCCTTGCATTATTCACAAAGCTAAAAGTGGTGACTGGGAAACATTAAGAATTCATTATGGCAGCAATGTTACCAAATTCACCACAGGCTTGCTTATTAATATCAACGTATAAAATTAAATTTTAATAAATACTTACATCTGTTAATCACAATGACACAGTCTGTCCTGGCACTGAACATAACAATCGGGAACCTTGTTGGGTATGAAATTATACTGTGTTCAAATGAAATCACTGGAAGGGAAATTCTCTTTTCTAAAAATGAACTAAAATCAAGAGTAGATTGTATTAAGTAAAGAAAGAAAACAGGTAAAAGTTTCCTCATGGGGTGAGGTCTATGCCTTCACATAAAAATCTGTATACATACATAAGTATCTGCATACACACACACACACACACACACACACACACACACACACACACACACACACACACACACACATGCACGCACACACACACACACACACACACACACACACACACACACACACACACACACACACACACACACCTGCATACTTATGCAGATCCACAAACATGTAGGCAGTAGCCATCCATTACAAATAGCAAGCTATTGCTTATTTTTGAGAATACAGTGAATTATATTACTTTATTTTACATTTCTGCCACATAACTTTAATTACTGTTTCTTATATTTATATCAAGAGTCCAATATAACCATGCTGAAAGTGATACTGAATGTAATGTACCATGATAGTTTCCTGGCAGGATTCTTTTTAGTGAAAAGAAAGTACTTTCTGTTCTTCTTGCTGCTGTTTAGGGAGTGTTACTATAGACAGTATAAACATTTATAAATATCTACTAAATGATTATACTTCAAGTGCTCCAAAAACTCTCCAGAAATGTTTCTCTGTTATGTCTTCCTTACAATGTGGGCTACCAAGACTGTCAGAGCTTATATTGCTGAGATTTACCAAGCGTTAAAGACACTAAATCATTTCTTTTCATTCCATGTGTCCTTTTAAATGTTTCAAAATAATTGAACATCAAACTACACTTGTTTTACAAAAAAATATACTTTGTAAATTGTCTACTTTTCCAAATGTTTCCCTAGCATCTGATTCTTGTTAGAGTCTAATTTAGAACACATTTCCCAGCAAAACTCAGCTACACCATAGCATATGTAACAGGAGAGTCAAGGGAGCTGTAACCTTCCGTTATAATTCTAAATTTAACTTTGGGCTGCTTGCAGTAATATTCCTTTGGTCAAGGTTTAGCATCCTTGTTGCTAACAAGTCTGGGAAGTTTTGTATGCTATAGTTTTAAATTATTTCTGCTTTATATCATCATTTGATATAATCAGAGAAACCTGTATGCTACTAAAATTGGTGACTTTCTTGCAGGTCCAACTAGAAAGTAGAGTAACAATCTAAAGATAACATAAACGCCAGTAAAAAATGTACACTTTAGTACTTACTTTTGTATTATTATTTTCTGTTCTGTTTTCTGTTTTTGCTAAATTACATTTTAATGGCAAATTATAGTACCTGCTTTTTGGTGACAGTTTTAATGATGTCATTTAGAAATAAAATCCTGCAAAGTTATGGGATTCTTGGTGAGCAGTCAGTCTTAGCAGATGGCAATGTATGCAAATCTTTCTTAAGCAAATAAGTACAAACTACAGGAAACATGTTGGATGAATTTAATATTGTTTAATGAGAGTTATTTTATTAAAAAATTAAGGAGAACAAATTCAACTGATAAAAGTGTATATACATTTGTTAATACATTAGTTACAGCAGCAGTGTTAGGTAATAAAAGCAAGCCAGAATATCACTGGACTATCAGAAAATATACCAACATTTGCCACAAATGTGCTTTAATTTATACAGTTCCTAATTCTACAAGTATTAAAAATAATGTGGGATAAACCATTCATGAGTGTTGGACACTACAGCCTAAGTACATACTATGCAGTTGCTACTCTATAGTTTAAAATGATCTGTCAAATTTTATGAGCAGAAAATGCAGAAGGTAAGAGTCAAACTGAAGTGGATTATGCAATTGATTTTTGTACATTCTGCCCATTAACTGATCTTTAGTCTGTTCTTATAAATAAGAAAATTATGCAACATTGAATGCAGACTGTAAATATATTAGCTGTTTTTTTCAATAGGATAATATGCCCTACAAAAACTGCCTTAGAGCTGTGGAATAGAAATACTTTACTCAAGCCAAAGTAAAGAACACCATACACATTTTGTAGGCAATTTCCAAAAAAAATAGACTTCTGGAGTTCAGACCAATCACAAGCAAGTAAAGTGATTCACTGTCTAATTAATAAGGCACTCTTGCAGATGCTTGAGGTGAAATTGCCCAAGTGTCAGTAGCACTCAGAAAAAAAGATGAACGTCAGGAGAAGAAATAATTTTTGGTGTGTTTTCTGTGTGCCAGCAAAGATTCCCTTCTTTGGGTATGTGTGATAACATAGTGGGTATATACAAGTTTGGGGGCTTGTAGGCTTACTGTCAACTCTGAGGATGCAGGGGCTCACCCCCTTAAAAACAAGTAAAAATGAGGTTTTTTACCTTTTTGAATTTCAGGCTTTTTTTTTTGTCCTTTGGCATGTTGACTTTCAGATGTTGGGTTTTCACGGTAGAACTATCCAATAAAGCTTGTTTTAGCATTTTTAGTCACAGTATCATTCAGAGGAAGCATTTGCAGAAGATGACAAACCTCATGACACCCACGCAGAGGAACAATACAGTTACGGCTGCTGAATTCTACACAAATGCACTCTATAAGCACTTACACGAGTGCATGGATCGTGCTATCCCATACAAAACCAAGGCGCTATCCTCCAAAAAAAGGAAGCCAATCTGGTGGTCCCCTGCCATAAACAAACTCTGCAACAGAAGGGAGAAACTGTTACAAAAGTTAGAAAAATCCCATGAGTGGAGGAGCTCCCTGGTCAGCCTCAGTAGGAAGCTGAGATCCCTTATAAGATCCTCCAAAGCTAGCTACAAAATTGCCACTGATTCTAGGGACAACCACAAAGCATTCTATAGCTATGTCAAGAATCTCAACGGCAAGACCCAGATCTGCTCTGAGTTACAGCACAATGGCATGAAAATTACAGAACCAACTGATATTGCCAACATCCTGGCAGATAGGTTCAATGCTAACTTTACCCCCCCCCCCTAAAGGGCCCATATCTATACAGGAAGAATGCAGAGTCCCCGTAATCACAACTACACAGGTAAAAGCTGCACTCTCTAAAGCCAAAAACACAGCATCCACGGGACTGGACAACATCCCAGGCTGTATTTTACATGAACTTCAGAACGAACTGGCTCCCCATCTAAGCAGCATATTCACTCATAGCCTCACGTCAGGCTTTGTTCCCACTGAATGGCACACAGCAACAGTTATCCCACTCCACAAATGGAGAGCCACGACTGATCCCAGGAACTATCGCCCTATTAGCCTGACGAGCCTGGTCTGTAATGCTATGGAATGTATCATCATGGAACTCATAAACAAAGACATTGGTAATGTTGAAACTCTGGATCCCACCCAGTTCAGGTTTGTGAAAGGCAGATCATGCTTCCTGAACCTGACTGACTTCTTTGAGGCAGTCACTAAAGCTGTAGATGAGGGTAAGGTGGTTCACACAGCCTATCTTGACCTCACCAAGGCTTTCGACACCATCCCCCATTCTGGAATTATAGCTAAACTTACTAAACTAGGTATAAATCCCTACGTCACAAGATGGGTTACCTCCTGGCTCACTGACAGAACCCACACTGTAAAAGTTGCAGACTCCAAATCTGACTTCAATCCTGTGACAAGTGGAGTACCACAGGGTTCAGTCCTGGGACCTCTCCTGTTTGGTATCTACTTCTCTGAAGTACAGGCTAATGCAGAAGGCCTTTGGCTAATGAAGTTTGCAGATGACTGCAAACTAGGAGCCATAGTCGAGTCTGCAAATGATGTGGATATCCTCCAGAAGTGCCTCACTGAGACACATGCTTGGTGTCAGAGCCATGGCCTCAGGCTCAATGCCAAAAGGTGCATTGTCATCCCCTTTGTTAAAAACTCATACCCATGAACTAGCACATAGATGGCAGTCTACTTAACACCGAATGTGTGATAAGAGACCTTGGGACCCAGGTGGACACTAGTCTCTCCTTTGATAATCACATCGCCACAGTAGTCAGGAAATTCTTCTATGTGACACACCTCATCACAAAAGGGCTCTCATCCAGGAAAAAAGAGGTCATTGTTCCCCTCTACTCGACACTCATTAGACCCATTATAGAGTACAATGCCCCTTTTGGAATGTACCTCACAAGACATCTGCAGCAGCTGGAAAGGCCACAGAAGTACCTCACAAAGAGGATTATTGACCTCAAACAGATGCCCTACACTGACCATCTCAAAAAGCTCCAGCTTTACTCCATAGCATATCACCTATTCCTACTTTTTCTCTGCCTAACATATAAAGCTATGTCAAACCCAGAGGTGTTGGACATGCTACACGTAAAGAAATCCCAATCCCTCTGAGCTACATGCTCTAGGGACCTAAACCTTGTTACCACAATAAACAGAACATGCTGGAGGGATAGATTCCTGTCCCAGAAACTTCCCATACTCTGGAACAAGCTACCCATCTATGTCAAGCAAAGTTCCTCATTAGCACTTGTCAAGAAAAATCTTGATGAGTGGATGGGAAATAAGAAATACACCCCGGGGATCACTTCTGTGGCTTTATTCAACAGGGCCACAGGAAAATAACTTTCTTGAGTGGCATAAGCCAGGGAACCTTGTTGACTAGGCTTGCTTAGGCCGTTGGGCCAATAGCCTAGTACCAACCTATGAACCTACGAATCTGTGAAGGTACTTGTAGGATTCAATGTCTTTTGATGTAGAAATCTAGTGGACCTTGAACTTATATGAGTACGTTTAACAGCACCATATTATCATGGGATTACCTGAGTTAGGTGACAAATTACTTAGGAAACCACAGACTTTTTAAAGTAAAGAAAAGTAACAGAAATGTAGGAAATTATTTCAAAACAGTTCAAAATTAGCTAAAATTATTGACTTCACATAAAGAACTGTTTATTTTATTGATATTAAGGTTATATTATAATGGGTTTGATGAGTACTGTAAGCTGCTGTTTATAAATGGGAAATTATTACACCTAAAGCAGAAACGATTAGTGTTCTGTGAGAAATCATTTACATTTGTGTCTTTTAGTGAATGTGCTTACATAGTAGAAATGTAATAATTTAAATCTGAAGTAGTGAACTGGTAAGCATGTTTTACTGGTTCAACTTGTGTCTTTACTAGGAGATTCTTGAGTGTCACTGATAAATGAAAATTGACAGTATTATGTTTACAAGAATATGGTACAGACTAATGAAAGTGTGGATGGATGTGTTAATAAGCTCCTTTCTTCACTATTGTCAATGTATTCATAACAGTGCAAACATTACTTCACAACTTTAATTGTCTGGACTCTGCATGTGCATGGGGTTGGCATGCTTTCATTGTTGTTGTGTGATTGTACTTTTTGTATATGACTGTGGGAATTTTAGTGCAGTAATAATATAGAACAATGGACTGATTTAGAGAAAGAACAATGTAAATCATTTTCACATGGTCAGCAGCAGAAGCAGCTAAGCTAATACGTTCATGGATTGCAAACTAGATATAATAGCTGTGATGCCACATTTTATAACAAATCTTTGGATGGCTCAGAAATTTGACTGAATTGTAAGAAGTCATGAGAATGCTTTATTAGAATACCCTGGGTTACATTATTTCTCATTTACATCTCATTTTGGGTTAATTTGCTTATATTTCTTCATGTACATTGGTGTAAGTGGCCTGTATGAACTGCAGCTTAATTGCGCTCACTCGCAGACGAGTATGATCAGAGCACGTTCACATAATGATTATGAGTACCATCCATGTTCTTCATCATGGCAATGCTGACTCTTATAAAGAAAAAGAGCTGCCATGGCTAAAGAAGGTTTGCAACTTTTTACGGGAAACATTAAGAAATTGCCTAGGACCTAAAAGACCCTTGGGGTTGTTCAGATACAATAACACATTGATTTGCAACCTGTGAAAATGAGAATCCGCAGCACCTGTTCATTATATGCAGAGAGTTTTATGGACATCTCAAGCCCTAGAAAGCAATAAGGCATTTTGGTTCAGCATCATATGCAAAGTCTTTGTGTCTCTGTAGTACAGACATGGGCTGTTTGAAACTTATTAACAAACTATCATGAGGCTTTCAATTCCCTGTGAATTTTCTAGAGAAACAGGATGAACTACAACCTCATAGACACCAGCAGTGAGGGGTCATGAGTCTAACTGCCCCCCCTCACTGCTCAAGAAAAATGATGTTGTGTAAAGTATTGCAGTGATGTATTTGCAAATCTATAATATCTAATTAAAGTGAGGAGTGGAATATCCTGCCACCCTCTTCATTATTCAAAGTTAGATGACGTTCTCTTATATGTTGAAAAGTGACCAAATGAGTATGCAAGATTTGCTGTTTGAATAATAAAAGTAAATAAACTGCACCTCCTTAATAAAATTCAATGTAGTTATAATAATTTTTCGGAATGCATGTGCTTGAACATTAAGTTGACGTTTTGTTGTTTATTGCTTAAAAATGCAGATGGCTTTTCTGGCACTTGACCATTATTAAAATTTAACTGCATATAACTAAAGAATAAAGCTGAAGAGAACAAATGGCCTGAAGGTTTCAGAACTTAATCTAAGGCACATTTTTTCTCTTTTTTTAGTTAAATGATTTATGATAATAAGAATGGCTGTGATTTATGGCTGACAGCAGATAGGTGTGTCCATCATGTTTATATCAGGGTTTTGTAACTCACATGTGTAACAGATCTATGCTTCTCAGTGTTAAACAGCACTATGCAAGTTAAATATGACCTAATGCATTTTTACAAACTGCTGACTACAAGTTCATTTATTTTTTTGTTTCTTTATGTGCTTCTTAAGGCTTTTTTCTTAGGCAGCTCCATTTATGTTTATGCATGCTTTCTTATGATATATTGATGAGTTAGCAAGCAGTGTACTCACCTATTTATGTATGCAAGTGGTCATTTACTGGTTCTTACTCCTCCAGTCTTGTCTTTATGTTTCCACCATTCTTTATAGTCTTTAATTTATTAGTTTGCTTGTTTTTTAATCACTGAAGAGAAAATAAATTTCTTTAACACTCATATATACCCTTCTTAGCCCAAATTTCAGCTGTTCAGTTTGAGTATAAATGCTGTCAGCTTACTGTCATCAGTGCAACTGAATGATTTTTTTTTGTAGACAGGCATAATCTAAAACTGAAGTAAACAAAACTTTCTAGAGAAATTGTTTTCCTGTCTTCATTTTCTAGTCACTGCCTTATTGAATGTTCTCTAAGCATTGCATATTAAATACAAACTATTTCTATCCATCTGTTAATACAGTTATGAAATACAATTATATATTCTTTATTACATGTTTTAATAATTATAGATGTGCACTACAAAATATTTTTTACTAATTGGTCAGTCTGAGAATGGATTCCCAACAAGGTCTAAAATGTTCCATTAATGGTTTGTGCTGGGTAACAAATTGAGATAAAGAAAGCCATAAGTGATAGCCCTACGCATGCCTAATGTGAAATTGTTTCAGCAGCAACAGCAGCATACACACACACAGACACACACACACACACACACACACACACACACACACACACACACACACACACATATTAAAGGCATAATGCCAAATGTTGTTTCCCATAGGAAGACATTACTAGTAAGATTTCTAAATGTGTGCCATCAATGATTCACTTGTTTTGTAAAATTTCTACTTTCTTTAGTTAGTGTGACTGTGAAGTTGGTATATATAAGTTTGAGTATTGGAAGGGGACTTGATCTTTTCACGTTTTTAAGTTTCAGGCATTTTTTTCTTTTTTTGTCCATTTAGTTTGTCGACTTTCAGGAAATTGAAATTTCATAGTATAAGCACTGTAATTTGTGTAGGCTAATTTAAAATGCCATATGTTGAAATGTAAGTTTTTCTTCTATATATTTAAAGATAATATTGTCTTGAATTCAATTACGTTCAGTTTCACATTTGTTAGAGTACTTAATTACCTAATTGCTTTACAGAAATTCACAAACAAATAAGCAAACAGAGAAATGCCAAAAAATAAGCAAAATAAATAGTAGAAAAATTAATAAAATACTTGTTGACCATAATCTTGATGAAGAATCAAATCAGTCGTGTGAAACCAGAGATGCAACAAATGTAGCACAAGGTAGCAGAGGTTGATCCGTACTTCCTAACATTACTGCAGTATATCCATACTTCCTAACATTGCTGCAGTATATCCATACTTGCTAACATTGCTGCAGTATATCCATACTTCCTAACATTACTGCAGTATAGCCATACTTCCCAACATTGTTGCAGTATATTCATACTTCCTAACATTACTGCAGTATATACATACTTCCTAACATTACTGAAGTATATTCATACTTCCCAACATTATTGCAGTATATCCATACTTCCTACAATTACTGAAGTATATTCATACTTCTTAACATTACTGCAGTATGTATATCCATACTTCCTAACATTGCTGCAGTATATCCATACTTCCTAATATTACTGAAGTATATTCATACTTCCTAACACTGCTGCAGTATATAATGCGACCAATAGTATAAATAAATCAAATGCTCATGCAAACTCAGGTCCAATAATGTGCAAAACTTTGCACATAAACTGACACATGAATGGTATAAGATACAAAAGCTTCTAAAAGAAGTGAAATATCCAGCAGCAAAACAGCATCTTAGAAGAATACTGACTTGAGTAAGGGCTATTCATGTAGGTAACATTATGGCAGTGACACTTCATAAGTTGAGATCCCAAGTTACATAAACTATTGTTAAGTCACCTGAAATGATCCCTTAGTCATCTAAACTGACACAAGGCATACAGCCATCATTCAAATTAAGCTATTCTGAGCAGAACAAAATAAATATCCATGGGCAACTAACATCGCACTTTATACAGCTCCACCCTATTACTTTCAAATCATGCATGCTTTAAGCTGCCATGAACATTAATGAATACAGCACTAAAGTAGAACTGACAAATGGGAATCCTCCAAGACAAGAACAGTCTAAATTCTGCCTATCACAGATAAGCAGGTGGTGTGAACACTGAACCTGTATCAACCTGCTCTTAACACATCAGACCTGACCCCTTTCACATGCGACACAATAAAATCCCCAGTCATGGAAAAATCATTTTAACAATTTTAAAATAAAATCTCAAACAAAGAAAAAAAAAGTAATATTTCTAACAGGAGTCAAGCAAGCCTTCAGCCTTAGTATTTTTCTATTTATATATCTATATCAATATCAATATCTAACCTATATATTATAAAGATATGTAGATAGATTGATTGATAGATATTAACAACAAGGTTATGCACCCAATATAGAAGGAATAATTAGTATTATGTAAAAATAACTTCCACTTCCACTCCATTTTCTGTGACTTAAATATTATGGAGAGCTCATGTGTTTGCTTTTGGTGCTAGAAGACAAGAAGGCTATAAGTTCTATTGTCGCTTCGGGTGATTAGATTGCTAACACTGCAGTGCAGCATGAATGGGGTAGTGCACTCCTGAGTGTCTCATCCATCGGAAGAGATGATAAAATGAAGTCCTATCTGCTTGAGTTAATTAGAGATCAAGGAAATGGACCCTATTAAAAAGAGATGGTATCATTTATTTAACACAATATAAAAAAAAAATATTTAGATATTTATATATGTACGAAATGCACTCATTTACAGGCACAGATAAGCACATTTCTATTTTTTCCATTTTTTACTATTTGTCATTTTTCTTATAAAATTGTCATTGTTAGTATTACATAACTGACCCCGACTCCTTCTTCCGTAACCATCATCTGATTGCTCACAGTATATCTACCAAGTCCTTTTCCCATTAAACAAAAATTAATTCAGTCTTTCATTCCAAATAGCTCATATTACAGAAAATAAATTCTAACCTTTTCATATATCCTTTCTTCGTATTCTTATAATATCCATTCATAATCATATTGTTTACATCATTAATATTTAATATTCTCAAGGAATGCTTTCTTCACACATTTCCAGGGTTTCATCTCATTCAGTAATAGTAAGATGTATTCAAATTCTTCCTTAACTCATTCTGGAAATTGTTTTAATTTTCATTCTTTTTTATTTTCCATCCATACACACTTATACATATTTTCACATGCTGCATCACTATTCTCATAATTTGTTCTTGTGCTCTTTTAATTCTCTCCGGTACATTTATTGTCTTCTGCTATGTCACCCAAAATGCAGATACCTCCTTACCTGTAAATAATATCTCTGCCTAAACAGTAATGCCTTACTTTTTCTCAATTACTTTTATATAACTTTTTGAATATATGATAATATTCTCTTGCATTATTCCCTAAATTATTTAATTAATTTCTATAATTTATTTATTTAACATTTGTTTACTGGGAAAGTCCGACTTGGAATAAAGCCATTTTTCAGTGGAGGCCTGGGGAAAGATGCTCCAGATGCATGTCTTTATAACATGGAAGGAAACCAGAGTACCCAGAGGAAACCCACATGAATGCAGGGAGGACATGCAGACTCCATACAGAAGGCACTCCAGATGAGAATCGAACAATGCTACCGCTGCACCACTGTACCGTCCCCAGTCTTTATGTTATAATGTTTTACCATACCCCACTTTCTTTTCCTTTCTTACATCATCCTGCTACTAAAAAAAAAAAAAAAAAAAAAAATCCAGTCCATTTCTCAAACCACTTTTTATAGAAGTCCTTCATGGTTATATTATCATTCCATAAATGCAATACTTCCCACTATCCACATTCATCCCATAATTTCTCATTTATTGTTTTTATTCCCTTTCCATTTGTAGTATACTGCCTTTCTTCCATCACCTCCATCCATTTTGCTAAGTGGTCTGAGAAAACAGTCACAACTGTATCGCCATCTGCTACCATTAAACCTTCAAATAATACAAAATAATCAATTTGAGATCTGTGTCCCCCTTTTGTAAGTCCACTGACTTTTGTTGTGCATAGCTAATTTACTATATTCTATTGTTTCCTGTAATTTTACATCTTTCTCTATCTTTTTCCATTTTTCCATTAAATCACAGTTAAAATCCCATAAAAGTTATAATTTTCTTGTTAACCACCACTTAGTCTAATATTTAATGAAACAGATTGTCTCTTTCCTTAGAGGTTATAGTTATAATACTAAAAACATGTTTCCTCACCAAACATCCACACTAGTTAACTGTCCTATTCTTGCCAACATTACATTTCGTATTTTTACTTTTTTTATAGAACACAGCCACTGCATAACTACATTCACTTCCTAAGTTCCATATTATATTTCTACCTCAAAATTTTTCTGTTTGTAGTCTTTCTTTACTTGTATCTCTGTCACATTTAGTACACTATTCCAGTATCCTTAACTGTTCACATTTACTGAATGTAATCTAAAACTGTTTCTTTTTTTAGGGTTAGGGAAATTTAAAATTTTAGTTTTCTTACTGTTTACTCTTTCCCCTGTTTAACTTTTTTGGGTTTTTATGTGCAAATAATACTTAATCCCGAGAATCAGAAATTTTCACTGGCTAGAACTTCAGAAACTATTAGTGTCAATCCCTTGTCCTGAGCTCTCTTCCTGCATATAGTCCGTATTCTTCTTTTTCACCTCCATAATTTTTCTTCTTCTTCTGCGGTCTCTGCTTCACCTAGCTCACCCTGTCCCCCAGTCTCTTATCATCCTTCATTGTATATGTTTTCTTTCAGTTTTCCTTCCTGTTTATTATTAAGTGTTTTATCTTGACAATCCATCCAAAAGTGTCCCTTTTTTTACACAACCTGCATTCAGCCACATGCCTTATTGCTGCATGTCCTTTCTCCCACACTGGTTACATTGTATCATAGCACTCTACATTCATGCATGCACCTTCTTACTGTATCCTTTCTCCCACACTGGTTACATTGTATCATGGCACTCTACATTCACGCACGCACCTTCTTACTGTATGTCCTTTCTCCCACACTGTTTACATTGTATCATGGCACTCTACATTCATGCAGGCACCTTCTTACTGTATGTCCTTTCTCCCACACTGGTTACATTGTATCATGGCCTCTACATTCAGGCACACACCTTCTTACTGTATGTCCTTTCTCCCACACTGGTTACATTGTATCATGGCACTCTACATTCACGCACACACTTTCTTACTGTATGCCCTTTCTCCCGCACTGTTTACATTGTATCATGGCACTCTACATTCACGCACACACCTTCATACTGTATGTCCTTTCTCCCACACTGGTTACATTGCATCATGGCACTCTACATTCACGCACACACCTTCTTACTGTATGTCCTTTCTCCCACACTGGTTACATTGTATCATGGCACTCTACATTCACGCACACACCTTCATACTGTATGTCCTTTCTCCCACACTGTTTACATTGTATCATGGCACTCTACATTCATGCAGGCACCTTCTTACTGTATGTCCTTTTTCCCCACAATGGTTACACAGTATCTTGTCACAATAATTAATTAAATGAAAAATATCCCCACAAAAAAACACATGATTTAGGCTTGTCAGTTTTTTCTTAATTTTCCTCTATGACCAGCCACAAAAATAACACTTGACAAGTGTCTCCCTGTGTGTGTTTTTTTTATTTTATTTGACATTTTCAAAACAGCTTCCAGCCTCCACCTTCCATTGCACAAAAGTCTCATCTCTAATTGTCACAATAGTATTAACAGTTTCCCATAAACCCTGCATGCACCTTTTTTAGCATCTTCTTCTTTAAGTTCATTTAAGTTATTACCAGATAAAAAATAATGTTTCTATGGATAAATGTCCTTTTTGTTACACAGTTCAAGAAATTTCATCATCAGTCCCTCAGTTTCAAATGTTAAGTATAAAAGATCAATATTCTCGAACTTTAAAATGCACACCAGTTACCAAATTTTCTCACATATGTGTCTATTACTGTGTCATTTTTGTTCTTATTCTCACATTTGGTCTTCATTTTAAAAAGTTTTACTTACAGTTTGTTCCTGTTCTCCTTTTTTGCCTGCTCTCACTGCTGCATATCTTTTAATTACTGCATTTATCTGCTGCCACAAAATCAGACTCCTTCTCAGTTTGTTGCTGCTTTCCTCTTTTATTTTCCATCACTTCTGCATACGTTTATCTACTGCATTCCCTGCTGCCACATCACCTGGTTCCTTCTCCACCTTAACATCTTCAGCACTTCTAAAAAAAATATTTGCCAGCTCACCCATGAAACTGCAGGACTTTCACTGGGATTATCCTGCATGATTATTCTTAATAGAACATCATCTACAAGCTTTCCAGACAACAATTCTGTTATTTGAGCCACTCTAACAATGTTCTCACTTCTTTGTCCATTGAGACAGCTAAACACTGCTCATTTGTATGACATCCATATAGGAATCATTTTTACATTGTAATACTCCATAAAGAATACTTTGTTCTCATTTTCTACTGTCACATTTTCCATAACTTTTCTCTCCTCCTCCATGCTGCCACTGCTTCCCTTAGGCCTCTTCCTTGCTGTTGTGAGCCCTCTGGCACTCTTTAGCAACCCCAAAGAGTAGGGAAATTTCCCCTTAATACTCTATCCAAATGTTCCTCTGTAATAGAAAATACCACCTCATGTCTCCCCTGAGGAGGCCACTAGCCTAGTGGGACTAACCTGATCAATAGGTTTTCTAATGAACAGAGTTAGGAAAGTTCCCTGATGACCTGGCCCAATTTCCCTTAGTACTATTAATACCATCTCCTGTCTTACTTGAAAATAGGCAACTAGCCTAGTGGGTCTAACCTGATTATCAAAGGATAAATGAATAAATAAACATTTGATGTATAAGCTTCAGTTTTTGTTTTTTGTTTTTCATGCAGTAGTGACAACAAATGAAACCCATCTGCAATCCAACTTTCCTAGAAGGATAAGCTTTGCAATAATGAATAAAAGAAATGCATTTATGTATTTGATGTAGTCTAGGCCATACTGTGACCATGGGTGGTTCCTTTTCATTTCCTCACAGATGTATATAAAACTGGAAGTGACTATTGAAATTCTGAGGAACACAGCTGCAATCTTGAGAATAGCAGAAGCATAAGTGTGAGTGTAAGGTAAAATACATGTAGGCCAAGGTTGTTGTTCATTGGTCTATTGACCCCTTTTTACATCAGTGGTCCTGGAGTGGGTATATATTAAGTAGCAGGGGCATGTAGGCACAATCTCCCATTAGGCAGTACAAGGTCTGGGTCTATATCACGTTGTCGAATTCTTAAAAGTTCGACTGTCATATGGTCGACACCATATGATCGAACTTTTAAAAGTTTGAACATTTCAATGGAGATCTCTGTACAGTGTGGAATGGGAACATTTATCTTTTCTGCACTGTAGTGCGATCTTGGAGTTGGTATATTTAAATATCGGGGGTGTAGGGGGCACAGCCCCCATGTGGAGGGTGCAGAAGGGCTTTCCCTTCTGCTTAAACCATTCAGGTAGGTTTTTTCTTTGGTTTATTTTTTTTATTACATTTTTGAACTTTTAAAAGTTCGATCATATGGTGTTGACCATATGACATTTGAACTTTTAAAAGTTCAATTATGTCATATAGACGTCAAGGTCTGAAGCCCTCTTGCAAAATAAAAAAATAGCAAATTTTTATTTTATAAAGCAATTTTAATATTTCCTTTTTATGTTTGAATTGAAATTTATTTTTCGATCAATTGGAAGCTGCAGTTTTGGGCCTTGTACTAGTGACAGGAAGCCATAAATCTGCTATACTTTTTGTATTCAACTCTAGCTATCACTTGCTGGTTTGCCATGAAGTCCTCATTAAAGCTCAGTGAAGACTGTGCTCTTTCAGTGGAATCATTACTCATGTTGGGTTAACATCAGGAATATGTTGCCATTTGTCCACGTCTTGTGAATAACAGTAGATGGGTTCTCCAGCTATGATAACAGATCATACCTCTCAACATTTTTGAGCAAAAAAAACTGGACAAAGCCTAAAATAACAGTGGAACAGAGGCCCAACTGTAAAGACAGATTTTAAATATTGCTCTTATAAACTTATAAAGTTGCTAGAATAATGGGTTTTATTTTAGTATGCGTGTTCTTAATGGTATATAGTCTAAAACTCAAATGTGTGTCTTTATTTAGTGACTTCAGTAGTCAGTGATTTGCCAGAGAGCCAGAAATGTTATGAGGAATGGATCAAAAATATAAGGCAAATAAGAGGCAAAAATCTGGACAGTTGAACAGTGTGTATCAGACTTATTTATTTATTTATTTATTTATTTGTCTTTGTTTACCAAGAAAGTCCAACTGGGTAATACATATTTTCAGTGGATGCCTGGGGAGAAAAGCTCCATTTGCTAACATTGCATTATATTAAGTTCCAGTTAAACACAGAGTAGTTACATTGCTATTTACATTTATACGCAACCTGTAGTTACATTTATAGATATATATTCTACGTTTTACAGGGCAGAAGTCACTAAAGAGAAAGCATACATGCAACTTAGTGGATTGCACATATAACTAATACATTTAACATATAACTAATATAGACTTATCTGTTAAGCAGAATTGTCACAGCCATCATAACATGTGTTACACAGCTGGTTACAACTTTTATCAGTTCAACTCCTGCTAAATTCTTCTAGGTTGAGCTGGTTATATTTTATCCATTTGATTTTGTTCTATACCTTTTCCAGAACACTGTCATGTGAGGCACAGTACCCTAAGCATTGCTGACTACAAATACACCACATGCATAGTGTCCCATTTTACAGATAAAGTAGTCATTCAGTCATGGACTATAGTGTGAAATTTTGGAAAACTGTTATAAGAAGCCATGCAGTTGACCAAATGCAAACCATTTAGCCTTCAGTGAGCCTCTGTAACTGCAATTGTTCCACTTGATTTGAAGTTACAGAGATTAAGCTGCAGATGTCTTAACACAGTAGAAACATCTTAGCTAGCACTATATCGTATCTTTATTGCTGTAGAAACTAGTGAGTTTCTCAATTAGTTAATTCCTATTTACTGTCACATCTGACCTCTTTTCCTCCTACATATCTATCCAGCTATCCTGTGCTAGCAATCTGCTGCTGTGTGCAATATGTTTACAAACACTGGGTCTTTCTACACATGTTCAGGCAATCCTTTCACTTAGGGCACTTTGTAAAAGATATGCTGCTCCACTAATCTCCCTAGAAATGTGTTTGGTCTTCCTTTACTGCCTCCACTGACCTGCCCACAAATCTACATTTTTGCCCGAATCCTTTTGCTTGCTAATTGTCTGGATTAAATATGTAGAGATCTGCAGGTTCCTAAAGCATTCATTAAACTGTATATTCCTCAAAATAGTAACAGATCTCCACCATGTTTTTTGAGCACACCATGGTGCTACTTAACAAAGTTTTTTTTCCCTATGGATTCTGCTTATTCACAGTAAATTAATTTTCTCCACAGTATACCTCTCGAGAAATCTGGACAAAGGCAAACATGATGGGGAGAACACAATCCCAAAAATACAGACACATTTTAAATATTGTTCTTATAAACTTGAAGTTGCTGGAAAAAACAGGTTGTTTTAGCATACATTTTCTGAAGGATATGAAGTCTGAAACTCAAATGTCTATCAGTATTTAGTCCCTTCAATCCCCAGTGGTTAACCAGAAAACTACAAATTTTATGCAGAGTAGACCAAAGATATGAGACAAAAATCAGGACATTTTTTGAAAATCTGAACAGTTGAGAAGTATGTACTACATTCTGAAACAATGTATTTTTTATTTACTTATTTATTTGTTTCTTTGTTTATTTTACAGAACATTCTGTCTTAAATGTCCTAATGTCTGCTTAATAAATGTAAAAGATCTTTGATGTTACTTTATCCTGCTGTATGGTTAGGTCTAATGTGTCCCACTCTTGATGTATTTTTGTTACGTGCTTCTCACAGCAGGACTGGCAATTCAGAACTAATGGAGAAAGATACTCCCCAGGATTCATGAAGTTCAGCGCAAGGACAGTTTTAGCCTTGTGCCGAGCATCCTCATTACAGATGGTGCAGCATTGCCATATGAATATGTATGAGGGCCCACAGCCGCACCCTCGACGTGCATAGGAAATATGTGCGAGTGCAGGGGGTGTGTACAAGTGCTCTACAGAGGCATAAACATGACCAGATAGTTGCACAACCTACTATGCTTACTATTAGAGCCCGCCTCTAATAGTAAGTCAGTAATTCAGTGTCCTTGGATACCAAAATGTATGCTAAGCATAAAGGAGTGTCCACGAACATTGAAATAAAATCGGAAGTCGTAAACACACAAGCACTTAGTGGAATGTTGAGCCCCGTTCCGATAACATTCACAATTAGATTCCCCGTGTCCCTATAATACATTTGTATTGCTGCAATATTGAAAGTGTAAGCAAAGCGCAGCATGTTTGCATGTTGCTGCCTTCTGCCAAGCGTAGCTTCCAAATCAAAATCATTCAATTAGAGAAAAACATGTGGAATCAACATAAATGTCAATAGTGTAGTGTTTAGAGCATCCTCCTAACAAACAAGCATTCACGGTTCAAATCTAACAACAGCACATATCATTTTCCATGTGGAATGAATGTCGTTTTGCTGGAAAACTGACATAAGAGTATCGCATGAGATGTTTAACTAAATGTCATTCAATCAAAGTGGTACTGTCATAATGAATAAGGTACTAGTAAGCAGGTGTAAGCACAAATAAGCAGCAGTAAACATATATAAGTACCAGTAAGCAAGTCTGAGCACACTTGCACAGGTGGTAAGCAGTACCCAGCATAGAAAATGTATATAAGTATGTACAGATATATAATATATATATATATATATATATATATATATATATATATATATATATATATATATATATGATGAATGAACATCGTAACAATAAAGCATACAAAAGAAATGAGAAGGGAATTAACAGCAACCCCAGTATTATATAGCGCTGTCAGCGTATGTCATAGTAAGCTGAGCAGGAGTGAGCAAAGCA
>NC_056746.1:1403053395-1403103395 GCF_019279795.1 Protopterus annectens | reverse complement strand
ACGTTCCTGATTTTGACTCAAATTCTAACTCTGTCCCAATTAATCCCTCCTAAAACTAGTGACTTTTGGAGGAAAGGTGGTGAATTACACGTATTGAATAATGACAACAATTAAGAGTTCTAAATGTCATTTACCTCAGAAAATCCTTGGGCTTCATGAAGCTTGTGACAGGAGTAGCATCGGCGATCTAATGCCTAATATGGCCACTGAGCGATTCAGGTACGAGCTGTTTCCACGTGCACTACCAGCGTACACCAGAGCTGCGCAGTTCCCGGTGCATGTATGCTAATTACCCCATGCGCAGCAGTGTAGCATGCAAATGAAGGTATATAGCGATTCATGAAGTGGTGCAGGCATAACGTAAGCATGAAGAAATATAAACCAAAATAACGGTTTACATTTTTTCAAACATAAAATCGGAGTCATGAAAGTGGACCAAACTTACATATTATAATGTTAATATATGCCAATGGCATAAAAAAACATGCACAACACATAAAAAATAACATTTAATGTCATGGCCACACTAACGCAAAGTAAAATTGCAGTGCATCGGTGCACAAACAGGATCACAATGAAAATATATTTAGATGTCATAAAACTGCAATGTAACACAATTCATGAATTCCCCATAATAGTCAATGGCACTCAGGTTACACCACAACCATGGCACAAGGGTTGCTAAGGGTTTGTTACAGTGTTCTGCATGGTAACTAGGAATTAGTAGTCAATGTCATGCAAATGAGTCAAGTAATACTGAATTGCAAACTCCCCACCGGCGTAAGGATATATCACACAGCGTAGTGGTACAACACCGAGGTGTGGCCCAGAGGTAAACATGACATCAAGAGAGGGGTGCGCCACCGTAGCTGAAAGCACATTGGAGCATTGCTAATCCAGGTTGTCTGTTGCTAAGCAAAGCCGCAAGATAGGGGTGTGCAAGTAGCCATAGCTTTGCTTAGCTGAGAGCACACAAGGTAACTGAAAGTGCAAGTGAATGTGGATGAAAACGTGCTTGAAACACGGTAAATGGCTGTGCGTGGTGTGCACCATAGCTGAAACAGGAAGGATATGGGAAGACAATAAGGAAATGCTGCAGCATGGTAATTGGAGTCCAAATGAGTAATTAACACCTAGGAACTCACAGTGGGCCATTGACAACAGCTAACAAGGCTGCTAGCAGCTACCTGCAGAACAGGAAAGGGGAGGTATCTTACTGCAAAGAAAAGAGAACTGTCACAGCAGAACAAAGCAAACTTGCAGTAGATCAGCTACATAACACATTTCGCAACACAACCTTGGGTTATGAAAGTACAAAACAAGAAAGCAGGCAACTGGATGCATGCCTGACAATGGGAGGGGAATTGGGTTGAAAGGTGAAGTAAAGGGCAATAGATGACTCATGGCAGCCATGCGTAAGTCAACACCAAAGGCCCCACAATAGCAGTACCTGCTGTAAAACTCATAATTAAAATACCCTGCAGCTGGAATTGCACATACACACCCAATTACACCAGCATCATCCATTGCACAATAGTATAAGGTGTGAAAGCCCCACACACACACTTGTGTATTCCCAGACACTCTGCACCATTGGTCTATACAGACAGGGAACTTTTAATACGTACATGTTAAGGGCTTCCATAACTTTGATTCACCAGCATGTGTTGGAGACTGACGGTGGTGTGGAGGATAATGCTGACAACCATCTCAGGCACTGGAGATGGAGAAGAGTGTTCAGACCCAGGTAACCTACCAGGGGCTACATGATCTGGAGATAGTAGAGCATTACAGGGTGGACAGGGCATCATACAGCAACTTGCTGAGCTGTGCCAGCCACCCCTCAGAGCCAGAAATAACAGAGTGGAACCCATCCCAGTGGACACAAAGGTATGTGTAAGCTTCAGAATACTAGCCACAGGTACCTTTCAAAGGCCAACTGGGGATATCATGGGGATCTCACAGGCATCAGCATCCAGGGTACTCCACCAGTTCCTGGATGCCATGGTACCACATGCCAATGAGCACATATACTTCCCCTGAATGCAGGAGGAGTTGGCTAGCAATAGGCGTCTCTTCCACCATGTGGCAGACTACCCAGTGGTACTGGGTGCAATAGACTGCATGCATATACACATCAAGACACCACCCAGTGAGTAGGGTAGGTCCTAGATAAACCGCAAGAGATACCCCTCCATCAACTGCCAGGTCGTGTGCAATGCCCAGGGCATTATCATGGATGTGTGTGCTGGCAGCCCTGGAAGCTATCATGACTCCCACATCTGGCATGCTCACAGCTGTGTCAGGTATTTTCCAGGGGGGGACATCCCATATGGCTACCTGGTGGGGTATGCTGGCTATGCACTGGAACCGTGGATGATGACTCCCATCAGAAATGCACACACAGCCATGCAAGAATGCCATAATGAGGCACACGCAGAAACCAGAATCATCATAAAGCACATGTCTGGGATGCTGAAATCACGGTTACATTGTTTGGACATATCTGGTGCAGCCTTGCAGTACTCTCCAGGTATGTGTGTCCACATCTTCATAGTATGTGCCATGCTACATAATATGATCCTGCAGAAACAGCTGCAGCGGGACAGAATGGTGAAGGCCCTCACAGCCCACCACCATTGCCAAGGGCCCCACAGGCACAGAGGGACTCAGACCATGAACACCCTGTGCCAACACCAGTAGGCAGATTGAGGTGTGCCCAGTATGCCCATGCCTTGGCAAAGAGGGAATGTATAGCACACACACTGACAGTGTAGGCACTTATGGGCTGACACCCTTCTCCACCTGCACACACAGCAAACATGGATGGCACAAACACACATGCCCACCTGTAAATTGTCATGTAGAGGTGGTCTACTTTGTGCATCCTACAAAGGTAGCCCTCAACTATTGTACACACAACTGCCATTGGCACAAGGTAAGTCAATAACTGAACAGTAAATTAAGCTATCAGCATATGTCCATACTGTATGTATATGTTCATAGACACATAGGTAGGTACATGCCTAACTGCCCGATGCCACTCATAAGCATAGCCAAAAAGTCTCTGCTGTCGCCACCCCATTGATTAACTAACTGTCCCTCTGTGGAGCAGAGCCAATTGCGGGATCCCTGGGATGTATCCATTGTTCCCCACCCACTCTGCAAGGATTCCCTGGAGTGTTAGTGAGGGGTTTCGTATAATGTAATGAGGGATGTATTTCCAAATAATGGGGAGTACCCGTGACAGGAATTTTCTCAGATGATGTACATGTTACATAGTATACCTTAACCACAGCTTGCATACATAGGTAGTATTCCACAGAATAATAAACATTTGGAACACACAACTGCTGAAATGTGCGTTTATCACCCTTGCACTACCACTGCCTGCTCTGAGAGGTAAAATTACCACTGCCAGGATTAGAACATGCAACCATGTACACAGTCTTCACAATAACCTACCACTAAGCGACTTATATATATAGGGTTAGGGGTCGCAACAGCGGAACTCCGGTCCGCTAATGATTGGCAGATTTTTACGTACTGGCTTGCCGGGCCTAACGCACAACCTTCAACAAAGGAATGCCCATTCACACATGTCGCTACACAGAAGACGCTGTAACTGAGAATTGAACGGGCAACGTCTAACTGTGAGGCGACACCGCTACTGCAGCACCACCACCGCAGTATACTATATACATATATATATATATATATATATATATATATATATATATATATATATATATATATATATATATATATATATATATATAAATCAACATATAGAGAGAGAGACAGAGAGAGAGAGGGGGAGAGAGAAAAATATATGTAAATATATGGGGATATACATATATATGTAGATATATAGATAGGTTAACAACACCTACATAACCATGGAGGTACATATAAATGGGATACCTACCACATACTGACTGCTTGACATACCGACGAGCATAATCACAAGGCTTAAATTCTGAAAGACCACAATACCGAAACACTAGAAGCGCAAGGTTTAAAATCCCGATGTTAAGGGACATTTAGTCAGTGCTTCTGGTGTTGCGGTACAGGTAGGTTACTGTGTGTAAGTGTGTTTCTGAGGGCTGTAGTGTGTGTAAGTGTGTGTTCTGAGTGTGGTGTGTGTTCCTCTGGGGGACTGTAATGTGTGGGTGTGGGTTTGCTTTGTGCATCTGTTTGTCCGATCTAGGAGGTAGAATATTAAAGTAGGGGGTGTGGGGGGGCGCAGACACCAACATGGGGGGGTGTAGGGGGGCTTGCCCTCCTACTCATACATAGTGTGGGATGGTTTGTTTGAATGTGGTGGGTAGCAGTGTGTCTGTGTTTGCGTGTGTGTGTTCCATGTTTGTGTTACTTTCGTGAGTTACTGTTGCTGTTGGTAATGTGGGGTATGGGAGTCTGGGCCCGGTACTGTGGGCGTCGGAATTGTGTTGTTTCAGGATTCCATAGGTATCCCGTATGCAGCGATTGAAGTGTTCATATATAAGTATAACATGGACCATAGCAATCACACATACCGCCACGACCAAACTTTATGAACAAAGGTTATGGAGAGTATATGCCTATACAGTATTACAAATATGTGCTATGGATATGAGCCAATGATAGGGTTTCCACCTGTCCCACTTTGTGAGAGAGAGTCCCACTTTGGGTGGTTGCATCCTGACAAAAAATATTAAACGTGTCAAATGTCCTGAGATTGTAGGACATAATTATGTCCCATATGTAATGTAATAGTTGCATTCAATAGTTCTTTCTGTATCTAAAATACCTACATGTTACAAGACACAGGAAAAGCAACTAAACTGCTACAAGAATAAGCTTATACTTAGGCAAAAAAGGAAAGTTCTATTCCTTGTACTGACCGTGGGTTTGTGTTGGCCTGCAAAATCTGATGTGTGTCCCGGAAATGTCCCACTGTGGCCATTTGGAAAGTTGGCAACCCTAGCCAAAGAGGGTCAGTCACCAACACAACTCCAGTGACTGCAAATACCTATGACAGAAATATACAGCATTCATGTAGCAGCACTTTATTACATTCTGATGTATTGCCGAAAGGATTCAAGAACTAACATCACCTGCATGCTATACAGGAACCAATTAACAGTGCCTTAATGAATCAGCTTGCAATTACCATAGTATTAGTCCACTAAAGGATAGGTGTTCAAATAGGGAAGAAACCCTCACGCACATATCGATTATGTATAAAAGCAGTTCCTACACACCTGCATCTGCTATGTACACCCAACAACATCACCCCCACACCCAAACAAATTACAGTACAAACTGTAATAGCATCACAAATCATTCACTCACTCTACGACATCTGCAGAAGCCTTAACATACCTTGTCAGAGACACACTAACATGGCCCTATGTGAAATAGTTGCTGTTATACAATGGAACAGCTGCTGATGTTACAGGGTTTGTTTGCACTAATCCCGTTTCAGAGGGTTGTGTGTACACTGGGAAGTATTACCAATTACTGATTAACAGCACAGTATGATACATATGTACACCAAACCAAGGATGTCTGGTGAGCTCACTGTAAACCACCTAACAGTTCATGCATAGCCATACAGCATTGAGCTGCCCAAACATCCTTCCCAGATTGAAACATCTGCAGAAGTATCAGGTACAAACAAACCCTGCATAAGTAACAATGTTCTGAAATATAACAGCTGTACTCACATGTAGAACAACATCTTCTAGCCATTACACACAATCCATGGGAGTCATGAAGCTAAAATATCTCTGTCTGTCTCCATATAGCTGTTGAAATACATCACAAATAACACACCCAGGTCGTCTTCCTCAAAAGTAAGGCAAACAGACAACGCCCAAGTGGAGTACTCAATTATACACCACTGTTGCCATGGTATTGGCTAATGGAGTAGCTGCACAGCTGATGTGCATCTAATTAACTACTTTGGAACACCAATTGGTGGTCAGGATGGCACTTGTTAGCGATATTTAACTAGAAAAGGATGGCTTATCACACATTCAGACCATCTGTATATACCAGCACAACGTTGCAAAGAAGATTGAAACACAAACTGAAAAGGATTGAATTAACAGTCAACGACACCTCAAGTTACTAATAAGGTATGTAGAACACTCAGTATGTCTGTGTATGTAGTACCTGTTCTGTAATATTTAAAGTGCACGCAATCCATATAGTGGAAACAGTTATCTTGTAGTGATGTATTGTTGAGCATACTAACGCTTGTAGTATTTATGTGTATACTGCTGTAGGTCACAAGGCAAACACCACATACACCACAAGGGATGCTATATAAGGGCTTTGAACCCAAATATTCCTCACCAGCTGCTGTCAGTGGCAGGGCTGGTCCAACAAGTATGTGCTATAACAGGGGATAGTATATGTTGATATATTGTAACAGTAGACATATTTATGGGTGCATTACTGAGAATAACATGTCGAAGGTTGGCCCACTATGCAATTATGATTTGCATTGTGGGATATTGTGCCAATAACTGTGTAATGTACAGTATTGTAGGCAGATATGTATTACAAGTTACATAGCATTACTGTTATGTTAGGCAAACATTAGTTATGTCTATTGGCATTTACAATACACAATAACAGGATATATATGACCTGTAGTCACCCAACAGTTTATCAGCATGATAGCAAAGTAAAATGGAAGAGCTAATTAACTATCCATGCACATAAGCCATGTAATAAGTGCAAAGGTAGGTACTAGGCTGTCTGCCCAAGGGTATTTATAAGCCTAGCTAGAGTGTTTTGGCTTTCGCCACCCCCTTAGGTTTGTTCCCTGTGCCTCTGAATGGCAGAGCCATTAGTTCCCTGTGCCTCTGTCCAGCAGAGCCACTGCATTGATCCCTGGGGTACATGTCTATCTCCCATCCACCCGTCAAGCTTTCCCTTGAAGAGTGCTAGTGAGGAGCCCTGCCTGACACCAATATACTATATACATATATATATATATATATATATATATATATATATATATATATATATATATATATATATATATATATATATATATATAAATCAACATAGAGAGAGAGAGACAGAGAGAGAGAGGAGAGAGAAAAATATATGTAAATATATGGGGATATACATATATATGTAGATATATAGATAGGTTAACAACACCTACATAACCATGGAGGTACATATAAATGGGATACCTACCACATACTGACTGCTTGACATACCGACGAGCATAATCAAGGCTTAAATTCTGAAAGACCACAATACCAAAACACTAGAAGCGCTAGGTTTAAAAATCCCGATGTTAAGGGACATTTAGTCAGTGCTTCTGGTGTTGCTACAGGTAGGTTACTGTGTGTAAGTGTGTTTCTGAGGGCTGTAGTGTGTGTAAGTGTGTGTTCTGAGTGTGGTGTGTGTTCCTCTGGGGGACTGTAATGTGTGGGTGTGGGTTTGCTTTGTGCATCTGTTTGTCCGATCTAGGAGGTAGAATATTAAAGTAGGGGGTGTGGGGCAGACACCAACATGGGGGTGTAGGGGGCTTGCCCTCCTACTCATACATAGTGTGGGATGGTTTGTTTGAATGTGGTGGGTAGCAGTGTGTCTGTGTTTGCGTGTGTGTGTTCCATGTTTGTGTTACTAGTGAGTTACTGTTGCTGTTGGTAATGTGGGGTATGGGAGTCTGGGCCGGTACTGTGGGCGTCGGGTGTGTTGTTTCAGGATTCCATAGGTATCCCGTATGCAGCGATTGAAGTGTTCATATATAAGTATAACATGGACCATAGCAATCACACATACCGCCTGACCAACTTTATGAACAAAGGTTATGGAGAGTATATGCCTATACAGTATTACAAATATGTGCTATGGATATGAGCCAATGATAGGGTTTCCACCTGTCCCACTTTGTGAGAGAGTCCCACTTTGGGTGGTTGCATCCTGACAAAAATATTAAACGTGTCAAATGTCCTGAGATTGTAGGACATAATTATGTCCCATATGTAATGTAATAGTTGCATTCAATAGTTCTTTCTGTATCTAAAATACCTACATGTTACAACACACAGGGAAAGCAACTAAACTGCTACAAGAATAAGCTTATACTTAGGCAAAAGGAAAGTTCTATTCCTTGTACTGACCGTGGGTTTGTGTTGGCCTGCAAAATCTGATGTGTGTCCCGGAAATGTCCCACTGTGGCCATTTGGAAAGTTGGCAACCCTAGCCAAAGAGGGTCAGTCACCAACACAACTCCAGTGACTGCAAATACCTATGACAGAAATATACAGCATTCATGTAGCAGCACTTTATTACATTCTGATGTATTGCCGAAAGGATTCAAGAACTAACATCACCTGCATGCTATACAGGAACCAATTAACAGTGCCTTAATGAATCAGCTTGCAATTACCATAGTATTAGTCCACTAAAGGATAGGTGTTCAAATAGGGAAGAAACCCTCACGCACATATCGATTATGTATAAAAGCAGTTCCTACACACCTGCATCTGCTATGTACACCCAACAACATCACCCCCACCCAAACAAATTACAACACAACCTGTAATAGCATCACAAATCATTCACTCACTCTGACATCTGCAGAAGCCTTAACATACCTTGTCAGAGACACACTAACATGGCCCTATGTGAAATAGTTGCTGTTATACAATGGAACAGCTGCTGATGTTACAGGGTTTGTTTGCACTAATCCCGTTTCAGAGGGTTGTGTGTACACTGGGAAGTATTACCAATTACTGATTAACAGCACAGTATGATACATATGTACACCAAACCAAGGATGTCTGGTGAGCTCACTGTAAACCACCTAACAGTTCATGCATAGCCATACAGCATTGAGCTGCCCAAACATCCTTCCCAGATTGAAACATCTGCAGAAGTATCAGGTACAAACAAACCCTGCATAAGTAACAATGTTCTGAAATATAACAGCTGTACTCACATGTAGAACAACATCTTCTAGCCATTACACACAATCCATGGGAGTCATGAAGCTAAAATATCTCTGTCTGTCTCCATATAGCTGTTGAAATACATCACAAATAACACACCCAGGTCGTCTTCCTCAAAAGTAAGGCAAACAGACAACGCCCAAGTGGAGTACTCAATTATACACCACTGTTGCCATGGTATTGGCTAATGGAGTAGCTGCACAGCTGATGTGCATCTAATTAACTACTTTGGAACACCAATTGGTGGTCAGGATGGCACTTGTTAGCGATATTTAACTAGAAAAGGATGGCTTATCACACATTCAGACCATCTGTATATACCAGCACAACGTTGCAAAGAAGATTGAAACACAAACTGAAAAGGATTGAATTAACAGTCAACGACACCTCAAGTTACTAATAAGGTATGTAGAACACTCAGTATGTCTGTGTATGTAGTACCTGTTCTGTAATATTTAAAGTGCATAATCCATATAGTGGAAACAGTTATCTTGTAGTGATGTATTGTTGAGCATACTAACGCTTGTAGTATTTATGTGTATACTGCTGTAGGTCACAAGGCAAACACCACATACACCACAAGGGATGCTATATAAGGGCTTTGAACCCAAATATTCCTCACCAGCTGCTGTCAGTGGCAGGGCTGGTCCAACAAGTATGTGCTATAACAGGGGATAGTATATGTTGATATATTGTAACAGTAGACATATTTATGGGTACATTACTGAGAATAACATGTCGAAGCTTGGCCCACTATGCAATTATGATTTGCATTGTGGGATATTGTGCCAATAACTGTGTAATGTACAGTATTGTAGGCAGATATGTATTACAAGTTACATAGCATTACTGTTATGTTAGGCAAACATTAGTTATGTCTATTGGCATTTACAATACACAATAACAGGATATATATGACCTGTAGTCACCCAACAGTTTATCAGCATGATAGCAAAGTAAAATGGAAGAGCTAATTAACTATCCATGCACATAAGCCATGTAATAAGTGCAAAGGTAGGTACTAGGCTGTCTGCCCAAGGGTATTTATAAGCCTAGCTAGAGTGTTTTGGCTTTCGCCACCCCCTTAGGTTTGTTCCCTGTGCCTCTGAATGGCAGAGCCATTAGTTCCCTGTGCCTCTGTCCAGCAGAGCCACTGCATTGATCCCTGGGGTACATGTCTATCTCCCATCCACCCGTCAAGCTTTCCCTTGAAGAGTGCTAGTGAGGAGCCCTGCCTGATGTACATTGGAATCATGTTCCAAAGCATGGGGAGTCTCCGGGTCAGGAATCTATCCTTCCAGCACATCCTAGTCATCGTTGTGGTTAGGTGTATATCCCAAGAGCATGTGGCTCTCTGGGGCTTCTGTTTAGATGGAGCATATCCACCAATACTGGGTTGGACATGGGCCTTGTATGTCAAGCAGAGATCACCTGTGAGTATGCGGTATGCAACTGACTACAGCTGGAGTTTCTTAGGTTGGGCTGCATAGGTCATATGTTTGAGGTCAGTAATCCTCTTGGTGTGGTACTGTTGTGGTCTTCCAAGCTGTTGTAGTTGTCTTGTAAGGTACATCCCAAATGGGGTGTTGTATCCTTTAATTGGTCTAATAAGTCTCGGGTAGAGAGGCACAATGGCCTCCTTTGTTCTGGATGCGAACCCATTAGAGATTAGGGGGGGCCACATAGAAGGATATTCTAACCACCTTGTCATTATGGGTATCGAAGGAGAGATTGCTATCTACTGGGGTTCCCAGATCCCTTATTACCTTTTTTGTATGTATGGGACTAGCACCTATATGGTAGTCCACGGGTAATTAGTTATATCCAAAGGGGATGACTATGCACTTTTTGGCATTCAGCTTGAGGCCATGATATTGACACCAGGTATCCGTCTCAGTGCGACCCTTCTGAAGGGTGTCTGGATCAGCTGGGGAAACAATTATGGCCCCTAGTTTGCAGTCATCTGCAGACCTTTTCAGCCAAAGCCTTCCTGTGCTTGCCTGTATGTCAGAGAATAATATACCGAACATGAGCAGTCCTAGGACTGAGCCCTGGGGGATGCCACTTGTAATTGGTATACAGTCGGCCCTAGGGTATGCAACTCCCACTGTGTGGGTTCTGTCCATGAGCCACTTTGCAAACCATCACATGACGTAGGGGTTAACATTCAGGTGGATAGGTATGTCGATAATACCAGAATGGGGAATGGTGTTGAAAGCCTTTGAGAGATCAATGTAGGCTGTGTGGACCTCCTTACCCTCATCTAATGCCTTGGTAACTGTCTCTAAGAAATCCACCAGTTTTACGAGGCATGGTCTGCCCTTAACAAAGCCAAACTGGGAGGGGTCAAAGGTTTGGAGGTACCCAATGTCTCTGTGACTGAGATCCATGATGATGTGCTCCATAGCCTTGCAGACCAGGCTAGTCAGGCCTATAGGGCAATAGGTCCCATGGTCCATTGTGGCACCACCTTTATGGAGTGGGATAACTGTTGCTGTGTGCCATTCAGGGAGCACAAAGCTGAATGCGAGGCTATTATTGAACAAGGTGCATAGGTGGGGAGCCAGTACGTTCTGAAGTTCATGTAAAACGCAGCCTGGGATGTTGTCTGGTCCCATTGATGCTGTGATATTGGCTTTAGAGTGTGCAGCTTTTACCTGCGTAGTTATCATTACAGGGAATCTGCACTCTTCCTGTATAGATATGGGCCCTTTAGGGGGTGAGAGGTGGGAAAGGTAGCACTGAACCTATCTGCCAGGATGTTGGCAATATCAGTTGGTTCTGCAATGTTCGTGCCTTTGTGCTGTAACTCAGAGAAGATCTGGGTGTTGACATCAAGATATTTGCCATAGCTATAGAATGCTTTGTGGTTGTCATTGGAATTAGTGGCAGTTTTGTTTACATAGCTAGCCTTGGAGGATCTTATAAGGGATCTCACCTTCTTACTGAGGCTGACCAGGGATCTCTTCCACGCATGGGATTGTACTCTCTTTTGCAACAGTGTCTTCCTTCTGTTGTACAGTTTGTTTATTGCAGGGGACCACCAGATTGGCTTCCTTAATTAGGAGTATAGCGTCTTGGTTCTGTTTGGAATAGCACGATCCATGCACTCGTGTAAGTGCTTATACAGTGCATTTGTGTAGGATTCAGCAGTTGTAACAGTATTGTCCATCTGCATGGGTGTCATGAAGTTCACCATGTCTGTCTTAAGAAGCATGAAGTTGGCTTAGTAGACATATTATACTGTGGTTCCCTTAATGGGGGGTGGGGCGGGATGTGGAAATCAAGGGTGTTCAGCTTATGGTCGGATTGGACCAATGTGGAGTTGACTTCAGGTGTGGAACACCGGTCACTCATGTTGGTAATGCCTAGGTCTAGGATATTGTTGCCCCTGGTGGATGCATGGATAAGTTGATCCAGGGCATTGGTGTTTATGAATTCCAGAAAGCATTGAGCTAATGAGTTGGTACACAAGTAGTTTTCCCAGTTAATGGTGGAGTAGATTCAGTGAGACTATGCGATGAGTGTGGTGTGGTGCGAATGTTTAACTTCTCCACATGACTGTCAGGGTCAGTCTTGGTTGGAGTGCGCTTTACCTCTTTTTTGGCTAGATAACTGCATCTCTCACAGGTTGTAGTGTTGGGCTGTAGGCAGAGAGGGTTGGCTGTGTACATGAGGCAATGTCTACATTGCCTCAAGATGTCCAGATTCATCAGATAGGCAGGAGAGAACAATGGCAGCTGACCCTTGGGCATGCCTGAATATAAAACTAATTTCCCCTAGATAAGTGAAGAAAGTGAGTACAAGAGCTATTTTACTCTAAGCAAGTAAGAAAAGTATGTACAAAACTTGTTTACCTATAGGTAATGAGGAAGATTGAGTGCTATAGTAATTTGTAGCTTACGTAGTGCTTACAAGTTTTGAACAAGTGCTGAGCATGAATAAGCAATCCAGATAGGGTCTTGGATAACATAAACACACTGACCCCCCCAACAGGTACACAATCATACATCCATGTACACTACAGAGCCCCTGTACCCACAACTATGCAGGTACAAGCTGCACTCAGGCTGCATGAAACCTGTCCACATCCCAGGTTGTATCATACATACATGGCAAAACAAGTTGCTCTCCACATACACATCATGTAACACATAGCTTCATGTCAGGCTGTGTACACACTGAATGGTGCACACCAACAGGTATCACAACCCACAAAGGAGGAGACATCACTGATAATGGGAAGTACTGCACTACTACCCTGCTGAGTCTAGTCTGAAAGGCCATGAACCTTGATCAAATTATTTGATGTCAGCAGTACAGATGTAGATGAAAGTAAGGTTGATTTCACACTGCATATCATAACCTTGCCAGGTCATAGGACATCATCACCCATACTGTGTTCCACCTACACTCGGTTTACTAGATGTACATTCCTATGTCACAGGAGTGTTTTGCAACGGGACTGCTGCCAGAACCAACACTACAGAATGTGAGTGAATAATAGATGCACATCAGACCAGTGGCAGCTACAGTAAGACAGGGTTAATTAATAGTACTCACCCTTATTGTAGTCCATACCACACAGACTAACAGAAGGCATCTGCCTATTGAAGTATACGAATGACTATGACCTAGGAGCAATAGCCGACTCAGAGTGTTATGGACAACATACAGAAGGGGCTTTGTGGGTAAGGTGTGTTTGACATATGGCCACAATCTGACAGCTACATATTGCATTGTCACCCCTATGTTAATAACACTGTACCCATGAACTACCACCTAGGCAGCGGTCAACATAATGGACACTGTGTGTAAGGGATGCAGCTGGGCAGTTGTCTTTCCTGTGATAGTTACATCACCACACCTGTCAGGTAGTCGTATGTGGCAACCCTAATCATGACAGGGTGCCATCCATGAATATAAAGATCATTGTCCAGCCATACACAACACTCAAGTGACCCATATCAGATCACATATTTACTTTAAGGGGTATTGGCCATGTTCAGATGGCCTACACCAGCCTTCTCATCCCCCATCTTCACTATGTAGCATGATGCATACCCTGAATAAATCCATGTCTAACCCAGTGATGTTGGACATGCTACATGTACACATCCTGATCTCAAACACATATTTCATGGACATCCACCTTCCTAGTACTAGGATCACCACATGCTGGACAGATCCTTGTCCCATGCACTTTGCATAGTCCTGCCATACTATGCATTCCTGTTCAGCAAAGCTGCACATTGCTCCCCTCTCAGACATGGTGTGATGGCTGCATGGTAAATGTATCATTAACCCTGTGGCTCAGTTATGTGGCACTGCTTCACCTGGTCCCAGAGACCTGCCTGTCGGCTGCAGCTAGGTAACCTTTCATCCTAGATTCATACATGGCCCAGGGCATATAACCTACTAGTTGACTTTGACTGTACATGCTATAGTTGATATCCATCCCTGCAAATACCATCTGGATAGCCAGTGTCCCATGTGTATCACATGGGCAACACAGGTGATACATGGCAGGATGTTGAATTGCTATACAGTGCCATGTAGATGTATATGGCAGAACACATACATGTAAAACCTTCCATGAGCAAGTCTGCTGGGTCACAGGTCATGTCCGTTAAGGCAGTGTAAGTCTTTATATGTGACATATACACAGCATCAAGGTTGACTTCATTAATGTGGACACATCCAGCCATGTGCTGATAGGTAGGAAAACCAGTACAGGAAAACAGACATGCCCACATCAAGACAGCATCAACATGGAGTATAAGCAATGTAATCAAGTGACACACACACATCTATGGTGATAATATCCACTCACCATTGAGTGTCACATGTGTGTGACACAAACATGTCAATGGTGTCAGTGTCATGTCGATTTGCAAAGGCAACTATTTAATCGTAATAAATGTGATACACATGTATGTTCAGCTGTATGATGGGTATATTGGGAAAAAGATGCTAAGGATGGAGCTGCCAGGTAATAGGAATAGAGGAAGGCCTAAGATAAGGTTTATGGACGTGGTGAGAGAGGACATGCAGGCGGTTGGTGTGACAGAGCAAGATGCAGAGGATAGGAAGAAATGGAAAGAGATGATCCGCTGTGGCAACCCCTAACGGGAAAAGCCGAAAGAGAATGATGATGATGTATGTTCAGCTGTAGCTCTGTATGTTTCTGTAAGTTACTGTGACCTGTCTCCATCATTATGTCTTCCAGCTACTCCCTTATACCCGCTTGGAGGATGAGGCCCTCATCCCATACCTACATGACAATCATGATATCCTGTTCAGCCATGTGCCACAGGATGCACAGCAGCGGGATGCCCTGTGGATGGAACTTCGTATGAGGGTCAATCAGCCTTAGCTGATATTGTGAAGGTGGGTGTCTCTCAATCACTGAGCCTGGAGTTGCTTGGTAAGTCACTACTGCACCTATAACAACTGTATTCCATATAGCTGCATGTGTCACTGTGCAATATGTAATGCAACATCATATGCAAGGCATGTATACACACATGTGCATACACCATAGTATTGTCTAATGTACTGGTGTATGTGTTAACATGCACATTGCACCCTGTAGCAAGTGTGGATAATGCTGATACTGCTGTGTTATTCCTATTTAGGTTCCTCTGGCATTCTGCTGTGACAGCAGCCCATTGCAGGTGAGACTGTTATTATTTATCAGGCATCATAATGCACAGATCTATCTGCCATGTGGCCATTTACCACATGTACACATAATGTATGGTCCTGTCACAATATACAGGTCAGACCTGCAATGCATCACAATGGCTAACCATGTGCAACACTTGCAAACTATGTGAATCACCAATATGAATCCTCACAAACTGTCATTGCCAGATGTGTGGACAGCTGTGCATACAATGGTGGAGGTGCTGTTCACTGTAGGTACATGTACTACAGATCAGAACTACACATGTGGGGAATACAAACAGTACTACACAGTGAGCTGGAGTATGGCCAGCCCACAGGAATCACTGGTGTGGATCATAGCCCTGCTATGAATGTCACACAATGTGATGTGGTATATTGACATGTCCATGACATCTAGTGGCCTGGCTGCAACACTGCCTAAGTATCCTGAAAAACATATCCCACATACCAAACATACCACCCTTTGTCTGCATAACCCTGTCATCAGTGGAGCATATGACATCTATGGGTGTATGTCATACAGGACAACACAGACATGTGAAATAGATGCCCGTCACAATAATTTGGCCAACACATGTACACACATGGCCATGGAGGATGGCCAGAGACATGAAGCAACACACACAGTAGACGTGATGTTCTTGTGTGTACACCCTGTCGTACAATGGCTACACATGGTCCAAATTTGGCCTTTGTGTAATGGTTATATTGAAGATGTGAAACACTAGACATCCTACAGACCTGTGCACATCTTGTGTAGGCATGACATCAATCCACCACATAAGATGTGTTGAACATCTTGAGTGTGTCACAACATGACAGCAGTCACCTGTTCAGTATCCACATCAGCCCACAGATACAGTACATTCCCCTTGCTGGTGTCAGAAATCAATGTCATACTTGCTCCTCATGTGTGTGTGTGTGTGTGTGTGTGTGTGTGTGTGTGTGTGTGTGTGTGTGTGGTGCACAGATGTCATGTGGAACATGGTGTACCTACGAGTTCACCATGTCTGGCCATAGTTGAATGGCAGCAGCAATATCGTTGAAGATGTGCAGGGGTGTCATCCGTATACCCTTCAGTGACCTGTGTCACAAATTCCACATCATGGTTTAGTTTGCATACACCTCAGTGACATGGGTCACATTCCACAGTATATATGTATTGTATCTGAACATAGTCATGGCTATGAACTGTGTCTGTAACTCACACTGTATAGCAATAGAGACACCTCATGATTCCCTGCAATGGCCATGCACATTAGCTAAATGTGCAGTATATCTGTAGGGCGGACAGTCAACACTGCATTGGGACACCATTACCCCACAGTATATTTGACAGGACACCATTGTGTTAAACATGTATGCATGTCATTGCACACATCAGCAGATCACATGTCATACTACATGTGATTGTCAAGGTCATATGCCACACATCAGGCAGGTGTACTGTTAACCTGTGCTGGTCTACATGGTGTAACACAGGGATGTATGCTAACTACTACTATGATTGTTTAATTTGCATGCCTTCTGCTTTGACACATGCATGCTGTTGTGTGCAACCCAGGGATGTATGATAACTACCACTATTATTGTCTGCGCTGCATGCTGTCTGCCATATCACATGCATGTTGCATGCCTTCTATCATATCACATGCATGTTGGGTGCCATAGTGTGTGTGTGTGTGTGTGTGTGTGTGTGTGTGTGTGTGTGTGTGTGTGTGTGTGTGTGTGTGTGTGTGTGTGTGTGTGTGTGTGTGTGAGTGTGTGTGTGTGTGTCCGTGTGTGTGTGCATCTGTGTGTGGTGTGTGTGTCTGTGTCTATTGTATAGATTGTAATGTACATTTATTATCTGCCCCTCACAGGTGATGTAGGTGCGTTGCCCTCCTGCAGTCCATCTGATGTTAGTGTCCCCACAGACTCTAGCAGTGATGATGAACGTATGATTGAGGCACAGGCAGGGTTGTCAGGGGCTGAATCTGTGCCATTGGTTGACATTCCTCCTATATCCCCCTCATCCCTGCACACAAATCCCATGCCTACACATACCCCATCACCAGTGGCCATAGAGGAAGGACAGTTGGCATGTGGTAGCTTGGAACAGGAAAGTGTGTGGGGCTATGGAAGGTGTGCCTGCACACCATGGTGTCAGCCAACTGACTGGTGATTCCCCCCACAGGAACGTGGCCAGTGCTGCTCATAGGAGGACCTCTGGCCAAAATGCCCCTGCAAGACAAAGCACAGCAGCTGGTGTAACCAGATGCATGTTTCAGGCTGTAAGGGTGGAACAGGCACATGCTGAATGGCACAACAGAGAAGATCAGAGGCTTCAGAGGGCTGCTGTCCATTCTTTAAACAACAACATCCAGGCAATGGTAAATGCTCAACAGCAGATTGCTGAAGCTTTGGATAGACGGTTGGATGACATGGTTGGAGTCCTTGACTGTGGCATGACAATCCGTGAGTGTGAGCTGTCTATGTTGGAACATCTGGTAGGAGTGAGGCGTTGGACACGTGGACGTAGGTCTGCTACATCACCTGTTTCAGGTCTATGTGAACAAGCTACCTCACATGTCTGCTCCCATAGTGGCGGTAGCAGCAGCAGTGCAGCTGGGACTGTGCTGTCCACACCACGACACAGCAAGCCATGTGCATGTGGCCCTGGATGGTCCCAACAGGGACATGGTTCCAGTGGACAAGTGTCATCAGACAGTACCCAATCTGCAATTCTGCCTGGTAGTGCCCGTGCAACCCCTGGCAGATACAGGTCACATGTCCATGGCCGACACCGTGAACAGTAAAACCTGGCCTGTACAGTCCGCAGCTGTCAATAATACCCCTATGTAGGCCAGACACATGCCAGAACTGTGTGCATACATACACGCACACACCGGAAACATATAAAGGGCACCGCAACACACACATGCATAACATCCACACACACCCAATTAGATCAAATGCCATAACCCACACACATGATGTCATCCAGTGGTGCAGCCTAGGCCTCTGGCAAACATTATCACCCTGTGCATATGATGATGCATGTGCCGCATCCCTGACATCCACACCATCGGTACATGGACATGCCCATATGGTCTGATGCACGGGGTGAACAGACTAGGAAAATAAGTGTAGTTTACAATTGTTGAGTACTGTTGACAGTCAGCCAACATACCATGTACTACAGGTGTACAATGCATGTAACTGTTAACAGTATGTGTCTTGTGTAACAACAGTAACTGCATGTTGGTCATGATGTTCTGCTTTCCTCCTTCAGGTCTAATTGCACGTACCGGTGGATGTCAGTGTTTGCAGTTAGTGTCCCATATGTCAATGTGGACTACTCACAGGTATGTATGAATATACCAGTGTGCACTGTTTAGCTGCCACATAACAGTGAGAATGCCCCACATTCCAAACACGTCTACTGATCCAAGAGCATGATAGCTGTGTACTAAGCTTACTCTGGCTACAGACATGACATCCATACTGGGTGACATCACGGGTACAGATACATGGAGTGGTGAGGTAAGAGAGTGGTCTAGCTGATTACAAGGGTAGAGGCCAGTGAGAAGTGTGATGCCTCATTGGGAAGCAGTAATACATGTTCCCATGACAGAATGCCAACACACAACTCCACCCACACACTCAGGTATTGACACACATGTATTCAGTGACACAGTAACACACCCACACACTCACTGATTCACCGACACAGTAACACACACTAACACACAGTTTCTACTGTTGAGGTGAGGACCCCTACCTATGTGCAAATCACCATTACAGTCTTGTGCACCTATATGATGCGCCACAGAGAATACACATGTACAAGTAGTCAGTATGGCCTAAGATCGGAGACATCAACATGGATAGTGGATTGCATCACCTGGTTGGGGGGAAGGGGTCTTATCAGTTCAGTATGGTAACATACATCCTCAGTCTAGGGACCAGACAGCCACACACACACACACACACACACACACACACACACACACACACACACACACACACACATACACACACTGTGGCATTCACTATAGAATACACTTATGTCACACACATACAGATACCTCACATGTGTGAGATACATGCCCCTGCCTATGTCCTGCTTTCTACATTGCAGTCTGTACAGATATCTACACTAGTGTACAGGAGAATGAGTAACAATTCAGATGTATTCCCTACCATATGTGACATATATGGACACACACGCAACCACACATGCCAGTATTGTGAATCAAACACCTGCCTAGCTCATGATATGTATGACAGACTTACAGCAGTATTGCACATGTTACAAAGTGTACTGATGCTTCTTTTGGCAACAATGCTGATATATGCACATGGGAGGTCTTAACTGTTACAGCTGTCAAGTGATTTACCCTCGGTTTCACCCTGACCGCTGTCTATGTTGTGTGTTATGACCTTCAATTAATGAAACCTTTGCTTACCGGTTACACAGGTTATTGTAGGACCACTTGTGACACACTTGTGATCTGTCCTCAGCAAACATCCATCTGCAAAGATGCCCCACCACTTAGTTATTTCCACATATCTGTCCATACCTGAGGTACATCTTTCTGTACATTCAGCATATCACCATATACAGTTGGCAATGTTGAGGCTGCATTGCAACTGCATGATGTACTAAGATACATGTCACCTGCATACATCAGCAACTGCACACAATGGTATCTGAATGCACACCACTACATGTATATGTGTGTAGGCCCTACAATCCTGTCATTTGGGCATGTTTGTAGGCATTGCAATTGGTGGACATGTGTAATGACATACATGACACATGGACTGTTGTATGAAATGACAGGTGTAATGGGTGACCGGTACAAAGGGAATGTTACCTCTGTCAACACTGATATCACACCTTATGCACTGTTAGGATTCAGCAGCCATGGACCTACATTCCATGTGCATCTGTGTAATGGCTGTAGCCACCTGTCTGCACAAAGGACAACAACAGCTATGCTATTTACATGTATGTTGTGTGTGTGGCATGTACATATCCAGGGCAGGTACATATATGTCATATCCAAACATGAGGGTGTGTACTGCTGTACAGCAATAGTCATCTGCTAATGGTGTAAATAACCGAGGGCCCCTGGTATGTGTACAGCTGACATGGTTACAGACAGTGGTATCATTGCATTGCATAACACATGATGCAACTGTGTCAGTACATGGGTACTCTCTACAGTTGATGTAGAACTTGGTACAGTCCATTGATCAAGGTTCACATGGTGGTGCACTCTTATATGTCCTACAACATGTATGGATGTGTGTTAGTGGTCCGAGGGCATGGTGGTGTCTGAGGTTTACATCCTAGAATGCAGCATTTGCCACTGTGTCCTGCACCTGACTCATCTGTGATGCCTTTCATGGTAGTACCGATCAGTACATGTGAGTGGCCTCTATGTATGTGGGGACACCACCACTTGGAGCGGTCCATACCTGTGTTATGGCCCACATGTCTGGTTCTGAGGTATATGGTGGTAGTGCTATTGTGCACTACAGAGCCTTCAGACAGGTGTTCCTCACTGTACAGATGCCAGTACTCCTCATTGTTGGATCTACAGTGAGCAGCTGTGATTATGGATGCTACACATCTAGCACTGGTTAGCATAAGCATACAATGCAGTTGTCCTCTAGGTGTCAGGGTGTTATCCTGTGTTTAGGACATTTGCCTTGGAATGGCACTATATGGGTGGATGTGACTTGAGTATTATCCCCACTCCCTTGAATCATGGATGCATGCGATATGTGTCAAAGGCCTCTCTATTGTCAGTCATGTCATCCCAGAATGACAAACACTGGACAACCTTGTACTTACAGCAGAACATTGGCTCATTGTGTTGGTCAAGCAGTTGCCACTCCTAGCAAGACATCACTGCGAGTGGTGGTATTGTGCTTGGTATAGGATGGTACATCTAAGGTGACGGACAGCAGCAGACATTGTTTAAAAGACCGGTGTCAGATATATTTAGAGCAGCGTTCCTGCTAACAATGACAACAACTAACACCAGAGCCCATTACAGTGTGTTCTTTACACCTAACTGTAATAGCATGGCCACTGTGGCCTTCCGTGTTTAGAATCAGAGTGCATCCCAGACAGCCCTGTGTTACTAAGTGTATGAGCATGCCCAGTATAACCTTGTGTAGATGGACACATAGTGCATTCCAAACAGCCATGTGCTACTAAGTGTGTGAGCATGCCCAGTGACACCTTGTGTCGGTTATGTGCCTCTGTGTATCGGCATGGCCATTGTAACCCTGTATAGTGTTAGTAGTCATCCATTCCACAGATGGGCGTACTGTAGGCCAGGATGGAATCCTACTTTAAACACACAGGTTCACAGGTATGTACATCTTAACTGCCAGCATCCCTGTTGATGTCCGCATTCCTAGAAGGTCATAATGACAGCCTTGAAATGTGTAGCCTGTGTGGCGCAACTCGTAACTATGTAGTATTATAATAATGATTTGTAGATAGGCAGGTGTTCCGTTCCCACCACTGGCGTGTGTGTTTGTCCCCATTGGCCTGAGGACTGAATAATGCTTTTAGACTTCTCACTCTCCATACAATTCTTATACCCACCTTTGGCAAGGCTGATGATGTCACCCACCTAAAAATGCACCTCTGGGAGTGGTGTATACCAGAAATCTCGGTAGCGCGATCTGTAATTGTGTAATGCTGTAGTGTAATAAAGTAGTTAGGTCAGTGTTCCAATCCCAGACTTGCTAAGTGTGTGTATTTGTCCCCGTCTGCCTGAGGACTGAATAATGTTTTTAGACTGCTCACACTCCATACAATTCTTATTCCCACCTTTGGCAAGGCTGATGATGTTACCCACCTACAAATACACCTTTGGGAGTGATGCGTCCCACTAATCTCAATGGCGCATTCTGTAACTGCAAAATGCTGTAATATCATAAAGTAGTTAGGTCGGTGTTCTAATCCCAGACTTGCCAAGTGTGTGTGTTTGTCCCCATCTGCCTGAGGATTGAATAATGCTTTTAGACTGCTCCACACTCCATACAATTCTTATACCCACCTTTTGCAAGGCTGATGATGTCACCCACCTACAAATACACCTCTGGGAGTGGTGTGTCCCAGAAATCCCGGTAGCATGTTCTGTAACTGTGTAATGCTGTAGTGTACCAAAGTAGTTAGAGCTGTGTTGTAATCCCAGACTTGCCAAGTATGTGTGTGTGTGTGTGTTTGTCCCCATATGCCTGAGGACTGAATAATGCTTTTAGACTGCTCACACTTCATACCATTCCTATACCCACCTTTGGCAAGTCGGATGGTGTCACCCACCTTGAAATACACCTCTGGGAGTACTGTAACCCAGTAATCTGGGTAGCGCATTCTGTAACTGCGTAATGCTGTAGTGTGCTAAAGTACTTAGGTTGGTGTTCTAATCCCAGACATGCCAAGGGTGTGTGTGTCTGCTTGCATGAGACACGTACAGTGTTTTGTAGAGTATGCACTCTCTGTACACATCACATGACCAACTTTGTCATTCCTGCTGTTGTCACACACCTAGGTATACACCTGTAGGCATGCGGAAATCCAGTATTTGCCGTAGCACTTGCCCAAAAAGTGTATTGCTGCAGAGTGATACGGTAGGTAGGGGTTTGTATACAGGACATAGCAAGTGTGTGTTTGTCTGTCAGAACCTGTGTAGAGGTGGCTGTGAGTGTCTTACCATTGGACATGTTGGGGAGTGGATTTTGCAGATTTCCTATATGTTGTCCGTCTTATGACACATTGGCCACCTCACAAGGAGTACAGCTGTCAGTCAGCCACGGGACTGTGTTGGCAAGCCATACCCCTACATCTGGCAGAAGGCCTGGTGAACAAAGTATGCAACCCTACTAGTACCAGGTATATGTCCTGCACCCATGCACCATACACAAACAAACTTGCCTAGGATAACTTGCTATGTTGCTAGTACCATGCACATTGATGACAGATAGGCATGGTGTGAATGCAGTGGCCTGCAGAGGACATGGCACGCTGTACAGCAGTACAATAGGCACATATATGCGGACATTGTGCCTTTACTATGTTCCACACTGGATGCCTGCAACATATGTGGTGCCATCCAATGTGATCCACAGAGGCCATACAATGATGTACACATGTGCTCTGTATGGACTCATGTCACTGACACCATGGAATACCTGTATCGTACTATCAATGCAAGTGCAGGGTCGACCTGCTCACTATAAGCAGGTTTCACCACACCATGCCAGTATTGGCATATCGGGGGATAACAGGCTGTGTACACAACATGTGCCTGCCAAATCAGGTACACCTGTACATGTCACTGTACAGTATTGTGGGACATGCAGATCCCAGGCAATGCCCATATGAAGGACTATCAAACACAGACATGGCATGCATTGCAAAGCTATGGCCATACACATTGGTAACCAGGATGTCAGGGCAGATCATGCAGTACCCATCTGTGTGGAACATTGCAGACACTACACCCCTGCACTGCACACCATTGTCAGGTGATGAGATGCCAAGGATTACCCCTAACCCAGCCTTGTACAGCCATCTTGCACAGCCAACCACTACACACCCATGAAGCAATGCATACATGTATGCCAGTACTGGCACCTTGTGTCTGCATGTGGGTTATGATGCTCCCAACCACAGTCACTCCCAGTATAACCCTCATTGGCATAACAACAGATGTCAAACACTTTCACATTACCTAGCCTATAGAACTTCCAGATATCCCCTGTGGTGCATGTAGTCCTGTGCATTACTGCAGTGTGGCAAACTAAGTAGTTAGATTGTGTATTTGTGTCCCTGGCAAAGAGTGTCAATGCATATCCATTAGAGAGTGTGGTTGTGGTGACAATGGTATCCGTTCACATGGACAGCCATGTTTGCCACACCTAATGTATGTCTACTATATCTCGGTTGCAGATGTCACTCACCTACACACATATATGTTCTTACAGCACAGACACATGTCGCCTTTGTGGCACATGTAGTAACATCATGCACATGTAATAGTAATGACTAGTCAGTCAGGGGTTTGACCCCTGTACTGTTAGGCATATGGCAGACAATGCTTAGGGTTAAGTCTCCAAGACCTTCCCTGGTGTACTTTGCCTGTCCCACCCACACACTCTCTGGTGGATGTGAAGGAGTACTCCTGCTCAACTGCAGCATGTGTATTGTAAGTGATGGACATGGTCAGGTGATGGCCTCTGCACCTATTGCAGTCTTCCTCTAGCTGATTGCATGTGGAATAGCTGTGATGGTGTTCCCATAGCCATTCGCATGATAAACACAGTACACTATCTAGGGAAAACATGTTGATATTTGGCCATGACAGTCGCTGTGAGTGGTACCTGGATGTGGTGTTCTGACATGGCATCACAGATGATATCTGGATGTACCTCAAACATTACACACAGTGGAAAATAACCTAAAGACAGGAGGATGATGTGCCACACATGACTACAGCATGTAAGTGTAGCCATGCTGCATTGAGACTACTGCCTGTTTAACATGTGTGTGGTAATGGCTATTCTGCATGTTTTAATACAGACATGACAGTACTCTGTTCGTGAGGGACCCCCATCTGTAGGGCCATCTGTGAACTGGTCAGTGTGTCCAACCATTTGTTTCCTATGTTACACACTGAACACACATCTGTGCGTAGTAGAAGCATAGTGTGCGGATTGCAGACAGTACCTGATGATAGGGATGTGTTACTGCCATCGCATCCTTGACTGGACATGTGTCACATGAAACAGTAGTATGACAGACACTGTCTGGGGTTCCCAGTTACAAGCCAATAATGGGCAACTGTTCATAGCTGCGATCACACGTCTACTACACATTGTACAGATGGCATGCAGTATATATGCATGTGTTGTGCTCCCTCTGAACATGTATACCATCTGTTGTTTTGGGTTGATGGTGATATCTATGCATACTGTTGTAGGTAATCATGTATGCTGTTGTCTGTCACTAAGCCATATGTGGGTTTAAACTGCAACACCATAGGCTGAATGGATTGTGAGGTCCAGGCAGAACCTCCTGTCCCACTTCAGCTGACCATGGCACTGGGCACTAGCACATCTTGGGCCAAGCCTTGGACATCAACCTCTGTTGGCTCTGCACCATCTTCTGGTGGTACCACCACTGAGGATGGAGCATGTCCCCCCCTAGGAGCAGGATCAGACAGGTTCATGTCTGCTGTTGTGCAGTCCTGGATGTGTTGCATTGGGGGCTCACTAAGGGGTTCTGAAGCCAAATACGCAAGCTCAAGGGTGGAGTGTCACATTTACAGGGTGATGCTGCCCCTCCTGGACAGCCCCCAGTACTGCCTTCTTTGCAGCTGTTTAGGTGCAGTGGCGGTTGCCTTTGACTGGGGACCTCCTTCCAATTGCTCCCATGGGCTTGTGAATGCCGAACACCCATTCCCGTCCGAGGTGTATCCCCCCACATGTGTCATATACCAACCCTGTATGCTGTATTTTCTGTGATCCTACCCTACCTATCCTCCACGGCCATACCTACACTCCTTCCCCTACATCTGACCCTCATCTATGGAAACATAAGGCCAATCGGCTCCTAGGACAACATCTGCCTTATACATAGCTGTCCATTTCACACATGTGCCAACTGGACACATGTAACCCTTGTAATATGCATCACAACATACTCCTGTTATCCTCACCCCTGCCCTCAGGTGCACGATCCTGGTATGTGCATCACTCTTAAATGGTCCAGATACATGTGATGAGGATGACCCCATTGTACACACAATACTAACAGTCCCACTGTGGTTACCCCATTTACTTTTATCATGATGATGATGATGTTGCACACAGACATAATGATTGGACAGGAATCGTTGTGTTAATCTACATTACATGCACAGAGTGATGTATATGGCCAATGTACAACTATTTGTGTGTATGAATGACACATGTCTGTGAGAGAGTCTTGAGATCACATAGAACAACACCACTACATAATACAGGCATCGCTGGTGTTTCCTGTTTCATTCATTTGTAATGCTTTGTTGCCACATGGTATGTTCCTCATATATCTCTATATATGTATGTACGTATATGCTGGACATAAACACTCACATATACATCTACATGATGGGGTACATTCCTATACTGTTGAATGACTGCACTGTATAATATGTTTGTGGTACTGTCCGTTGTCTGTATATCTGCCAGGGCGTATTGGTAATTCACATTAGCTGTGTGTGCAGGGTCCTGGTTCCGACCCTTGCAGAGGACGTTTATTTGGTTGTAGGGCAAAACAAGGCCATTGGATACAGAGGGAATAAGGCACATTAAAGCAGTTTGGAGCAGGTGTGCATGGCTTTGCATGGTATTAAGCACTGCTGACCTCTGGTTACAGCTTCTTACACTCGATTAGCCTCTACATTGCTTTACCAGTGCAATACTCACATACTGGTAGCCAAACACGCTTACACCCGCTCGCTCCCACACTTGCAAATGTACCGACATTAGTGCTTGCATCTGTCACTCACACCCCTGGGTGGGAGCGAGGACCACAATATTACCTTGTGATGCCTATTATATCGGACTACATGACTACAGCATTGGGAATGGCTGTGCATTAGTTGACGGCATGGCATTCGACTGTACAGAATCGGCGGCCTGTCCAGTAAATTAATCATATTATTTGTGTGTTCCTCATACAATCTGCTCCCATCTGGCTGATACATGGGAACTGAGACTCTTCAATACAGACAAGTAATCGTGTTTTGGGAGCCACATCCTTCGGCCGAGTCATGCTACCACATACCTATTATAGGTTTGCCACCATTTCAGTTAGCCAAGGTGGGACTTTAGGGTTAACACCTGTCCCACTTTGCGAGGGACAGTCCCTCTTTAGGCAGTTGTGTCCTGCGAAAATAATCAAGACATAGCAAATGTCCTGAGATTACAGGACAATATTATACCCTAAGTTTCTTTAATAGTTGCATAAAACAGTTATTTTATATATGAAACTTCTATATGTTATGTGAAGTAGCATAAGCAATTCAAATGTTACTAGAATAAGCTTTTATTTGTGCAAATAAGTAAAATTCTGTACTACGCATGGCTGTAGGTATGTTTTGTCCTGGAAATTCTGACATTTCTACAGAACATGTCCCACTTTGGGCATTTGAAAAGGTGGCAACCCTATAGGACCTTTATGTAGAGACGTCAGATTTTGCAGGGCAAAACATACCCACAGCCAGTACAAAGGAGTGTACTTCACTGTTTTGCCTAAATAAAAGGTTATTCTTGCAGCATTATAGTTGCTTATACTGTTTCTTATAACATTTAGGTGCTTCAGATACAAAATAATTGTTTTATGCAACTACTACAGACAATAGAGGAAATCTTTGTCCTAAATCACAGGACATTTGCCATAATTACAATTATTTTGCAGGACACAACTGCCCAAAGGGGAGTGTCCCTCGTAAAGGTGGACAGGTGGTAACCCCAACCCTATTATTCTATCATCTTTCTAAGGTAGTCGGCGGAACATGCGCTTTTTCTCACTAGCAGACCTCTCATACAAATGGGGAAGAATGAACACTGAATCAGGGACACTGCATAACAGCCTCAGGGACACATTTAGAAGTCTGGTGCTATTAACCTGCAACACTGACAGACCCAGAGCACATATGTATTCATACACATTGTCTGAGGTACATGCTGTTTATGACTCTTACATGTTGTCATTATTCATTACGTGTATTCCGTCACCTTTCCTCTTAATATCACTAGTTCTAGGACGGTTTAGTTGGGACTGAGTTAGATTCTGATTCGTAATCACAGATGTCCCTGGTAATCAGGGACAGTTCAATGATATGGTCCCTATGTGTTCCCCCAGTGGTTTACGGACTATCCAGCAGATGTGCTCTTAAGGTTTGGAAGGTATGGGCATCTGCTATGCCCACATTGGAATATTACTTACATCCATGGGGCGGTCCTAATATGGCTCTGCCAGCCAACACCTGCACACCTAGGCCCATAATCGCATACCCATAGTTCCCCTACCTGCCACTCCTCTACAGCACTCATCCTTACTGTGGGCGCAGGTGGGGTATAAACACATTCTTACACACTGCCCACTCTCCCCATGTCAGGACACATGTCGTACATGTATCAACCCATGTGTTATCAGGCTTGCACAACCTACTGGTCTGTGTACAGCTACATCCTGGTCGCAACAATCTTTACAGGGCTTTGCTACAAGAACTAAATTTTTGGTGTCCCACAAGGGACAGCGCTGTCCATGTTTAAAGTGTAGACCTTGTAGATCTCTCCCACTGGTAGTTTCCTGCTGGTGGTCTGGGAAGCAGCGGTGTATTTAACTTTATTGTGTGTCTGTATGTCTCACCGGCCTAGTTGGGGAGGTGGGAGGTAGATGTTTGTTTATTGGACCTCCCACCAACATATGCCCGGACTGAACATATTTTACCCATAACTGCTGTATCATATCCTAGGTATATACACGTGTATATTTACTGTAACATATATATATATCAATTTACATTAATATATACAGATATATCTGCATATGTACGCATACATGTATATTCATATCTGGCTGTATATACATATATATATATATATATATATATATATATATATATATATATATATATATATATATATATAATCTAACGACATATGGGTCTATGGTTATCTGCATATGTATAGATTCATATGTGGGTATGTATCTGTATTCTTTCTCTGTAGGTATACATTCGTACTACGGCGAGGGAGAAGCATATCTTTATCTCGCTATGGGTACATATACACACACATAGGTCTACTTATATATGTCTACATCTGATAATTCCGTTCCATGCCATATAGATTACACTTTGCTTTAGTAGGTCTTGCAGTGAGTGTGGCTGCTCGGTGGGCTACGCCTCTGTCCAATGAACACATTCGCTTGCATCCCTAGGGCTGTCCATATTGGCCAACATCAGCCAACACCTGCACACCTAGACCCATAAGTAGCTACCCATAATTCCCCCACCCTCGTCTTCTCAACAGCACCCATCCTTATTCTGGGACCTGGTGGGTTCTGGACACACCACTACATGCTGCCCACTCTCCACTTCATGGGACACATTTCATACAATTGTCTTGGCCCATGGGTAATCCTGGTTAATCACCCTTGTATTCCAAGTCTGTATACACTGCGGACAAATTGGATGATGTATCGCATTCCCATGGTTTGGCCAATTTTTGTACTTCAACATATTGTTGTCTGCATGTGTGTATGCATATATACCTATTATGAACTAGCTGACCTCCACGGGGCGGTCCATCAAAACCGGGCCATCCAACCCTGGCAAGCATGGATCCATAATTTCATACCCATAGTTCCTCCACCCCACCCGTGTTGAATTTACATGCGTAACATCCATTATCCACTTGTTATCACAGCCATGACACACCTTTACACATTGTCCTCTCCAGAGCGTTTGGGGCCCTAAACATATTTTGTCCCACCTCGTGTATTCACATGCCCTCCCGCCATGTAATATTTGCACATATGTGCCTTTCCTGGGGTTATGGATTACGGCCATTTGCGCTTTACAATTTTTGGGGGTCCCAGCATGGACTACATTTCATCTGTGTGCAAAGTAGACTTAGCAATTCAACGATGTTACTCCCACTGGTAAAACCCTGCCTGTGGTGTGAGTACTGGTGCTCTGCTCAGTCCTGGGCAGCTTTTTATGACATACGCTGACAGCACTATATAATACCATCTTTACTCTTGATTCACTTCAAATCCCTTGTGTATGATTTATTGTTACGACGTTCATTCTTATATATATATACATATATATATATATATATATATATATATATATATATATATATATATATATATATTTTTTTTTTTTTAAATGTATGTAGATATATATCTATACACACACATATATATATATATGCGTGTGTGTGTATATATATATATATATATATATATATATATATATATATATATATATATATATATATATATATATTAAATCTGCACATACAAAAATATATTTCCTATGCTGGGCACTGCTTATACCCACGCAGGTGCACTCACCTATGCTTACTATGCATTACATATGTTTATTGCTGCTTATTTGTGCTTACTTGTGCCTTATTCATTATGACAGTACCACTTTGATTAAAGAGATCTGGTTAATAGTCCCATGCAATACATATGTTCACTTTTACATGTTTTAATGTTGGCTTTACAGCAGAGCAACAGTCATCCCACAAGTAAAATATGAGTTATAGTTGAACTTGAACCGTGAATGCCTGTTCCTTAGGCGGATGCTCTAACCACTACACTATTGGTGTTTTGCTTCATTTATATGTATACCCATGGTCCATAGTTACCCGAACACACACCTCAACACTTCACTTACACAGCAGGCATCCATTACCCTGCTGGGAAAACTGCACTACTCCATATGCGCCATTCCCTACTGCTCTGGATCCATGCTGCCTGTTGACTCACTCCGAGTATATTCAGACCTCCAAAGCTTATAGTCCTGGCACATACGGCTGTTTGATTGTCAGGCTGTTCATGTGTTCATCCAGGTTTAGGCTTGTCCAACTGGGGACCAAGACAGTTCTGTACTGGTTTGAAAGTCAGATTTAGCATGTGGACAAGGTTACTCTCACTGTTAGCATCCTATCTGTGGCTAGAGATGCAGGGATTTTGGCCACCTCTGGCCAGCTTGATATGTTAGCACTAGATAATACGAGTGTTCTGCTGTTTTCCTTCGCATTCGTTATGAATGCTTTCTTGTTCACATGTCTGTTCTGTGTATATATATATATATATATATATATGTATATATATATATATGTGTGTATAGATATATATATATATATATATATATATATATATATATATATATATATATATATATATATATACATACATATGAGTATGTAGGATTGCCACCCTTTCAAATGCCCAAAGTGGGACATTATTGGTACATACATCAGGTTTTGCAGGCTGGAACATACCCTCAGCCAGTACAAAGGACAGAACCTCACATTTTGGCCTAAATGACAGCTTATTCTTGTAGCATTTTAGTTGCTTATTCTGTTTCGTATAACATTTAGGTGTTTCAAATACAGAATAACTGTTTTATACAACTATTACATAAATATAGGGTATTTTGTCATTAAATCTCAGACATCTGCCATTGTACATTATTTGTACAGGACACAACTGCCCAAAGAGGGACTGTCCCTCGCAAAGTGAGACAGATGGTTACCCTATACATATGTGTGTGTATATATATATATATATATATCTGTACGTACACATGCATACACATTTATATGATTTAATTACTTTGATCATACTGTTGAATGACTGTGCTGTCTGCTATGTTTGTGATAACATCGAAGTAAGGTATAACTGCCATGGCTTAGTGGTAAATCACATTGATTGTGATGTGTAGGTTTCTGGCGTCAGGCCTGGCCGACGTGGTTTATTGTGCTGCTGGGCAGAACAAGGGCCAATGAATAAAGCAGGAGTATAACACATTTCAGCTGCAGTTTTCCGTTTAACCGCCGATTCACAACACGCAAAAACCTTTTACATTCCTACTGTGATACATCACCCCAGTTCACATTTCAATGGTATTATATTGTTATACAGCATAAAATTAGCAAGATATGCTCATATACGGATTACACATCATAAATGGTGTGTGCTGCAGTCAAACCGGCAATGTCTGCTCGATAGTCGGATGCTCTAACCACCACACTATTGGTGTTCTGCTTCATTTATATGTATACCCGCGTTTCATAATTAGCCAAACACACACCTCAACACTTCACTAACACAGCAGGCATCCATTTTCCTGTTGGGAAAACTGCACTACTGCACATGCACCATTCCCTACTGCTTTAGGCACGTCTCGCATGTTGACTCACTCCAAGTATATTCAAACGTCCCAAGCTTATAGTCCTGTGACATACGTTCATATCATGATCAGGGTGTTCAATTAGTCTTCCAATTTTTGGCTCATCTGACTGTTGACTGGGACTGCCCTGTACCTGTTTAAAAGTCAGACTTAGCATGGGGACATAGTTAGTTCCACTTTTAGTATTCTACCTGTGGTTGGGGATGCAGAGGTGTGCTATATGTACTGTGACCATGTTCATTCTTCGTATATAGATCTACATATATATATATATATATATGTATAGGTCTGTACATGCACATGCATATGCACCTACAGGCTTATTTACATTTCCCATACCACTGAATCACCGCCACTTACCGTCGCACATACACGCTTACATACCCTCTTACTTTTAGGGTTGCCACCTTTTCAAATGGCCAAAGTGGGACATTTTTGGGACACACATCAGATTTTACAGGCTGACACATACCCATGGTCAGTACAAAGGATAGAACTTTACTTTTTTGCCTAAATGAAAGCTTATTCTTGTAGCAGTTTAGTTGCTTATTCTGTTTCTTGTAACATTTCGGTATTTTACATACAGAAATAACTATTTTATACAACTGTTACATGAAATATGGGACATAATTATTTCCTACAATCTCAGGACATTTGCCATTTTAATATTGTTGGTCAGGACACAACTGCCCAAAAAGGGACTGTCCCTCGCAAAGTGGGACAGGTGGTAACCCTACTTACATCTGCTTTAAAGCGCCTTAATCACCCTATATCCGACTGCCACAGTTGTGGCCATCATATAAAATTAGCCCTTGGATGGCTTAGACCCAGGAACAGGAACACCATAGTCACTGGTTTTACCACTAAACCATCCGTGATACATTCTTTATGGATGGTAATTAGGATAAATGACTTTACTGCAGCCATTCCACAGTACTGGCAACAAATGTGACAGTCGGGTGGTGTACATATGTATAGTACATGTTACTATTCATATGTTTCTGAGACGCATATGCATACATTTGCAAGTATACATATTTATGAATTGGACACATACTTGACAACTACTTATATGCATGTATGTGTGATGTGTAGCTATGCGAATGTGAAAGATATATTTCTGATAATGCACGTGGGGAGACTTGCATCACGGTCAGGTGTTTAATCCCGGGTCGTAGATTCTGCAGGACTGGTTGGTGGCTGAGCAGGGTTGTGGACAACTACTGCTCATACAACTTGTGTCCAGATGTCTACGGGACTGGACATCGTGTCATGACACTAAGTCTAATCTTTAGAACAGATACTTATCCCATGAAGGATATCCAAAAATTTTGGGGACCAATAACCTCAATTTTTTTGGATTTATGAAAATGAGGTAGGGTTATACATGCAAGGGATAAATAGTTTGCAATCCTGAGACTGCCTATGGTGAGACTGCTTACTACATATGAGTAGGGTCACTATGTGCAGATATGGCTGCGCCATGCTAGCAGCCCGAGTATGGGTGGTTTTGGTGGATGTTCAGGAAGGGGGGCGTGGTGTGCTGTGGAGGGGATGATGGGTATTCAATTATGTATCTGGGTGTGTTGGGGTTGGATGGCTGAGTTCAGGCCAGACCATTATGTGGGTGTGTGCTGGTAACATTTCTCTACATGGTATCGCACATTTTAATGTTCATATGTTTGTGGGATTGTGTTCTACAGTATGGCCTGTCAGGTTGTATTGTGGATCTGAATGTTTGTTCTTTGGTTTTCTTTCTGTTTCACCGACTGCTCCCTCGTATACCTCCAGTTCATCTATTGTGCACCCGACCCAATCTCCCCTTGGTTTATTATTACATTACCTATCAACCCCCCCACCCCTATATTCCACACACACCATCCATCCCTTCTCTGGTTGATGGCCCATGGCACAGTCAACAGAACACATTGCGTACACTACATATCTCTGGCACCAATATGGTTGTGAGGACTACCCTAGCATTTTTGATCTTCCACATGCTGTACTTCATGCACATAGGTACACCCAAATACTTACCTTTCATGACATGGTAGGTAGACCCGGGTAATACCCATTCATCTTTTGGCTGTCCTGACAAGGAAGACTTGGACCACGAATGGGCAGATATTGAGTGAATGCTCTGACCATTGGTAGGGTTGCCACCTTTTCAAATGACCAAAATAGGACATTTTTGGGACACACAGCTTTTACAGGCCAAAACATACCCACAGTCAGTACAAAGGATAGTACATTAGTTTTATGCCTAACTGAAAGCTTATTGTTGTAGCAGTTTAGTTGCTTATTCTGTTTCTTGTAACATTTAGGTATTTTACATACAGAAATAAGTATTGTATGGAACTATTACATAAAATATGGGGCATAATTATGTCCTACAATTGCAGGACATTTAACATTTATAATGATTTTGGTATGGACACAACTGCCTAGAGGGGGACTGTCCATCACAATGTGGTACAGGTGGTAACCCTAACCATTGGGCTAGGGTTAGCAAATGGCAGCGGCTCGCTAACACGCTGTGTTTCACTTCCACTTGGTATAACAATCAACACTACATTGGAATACAGGCACAGGGTTTTAAATGTCATTTGTTCGAGGGACGGGGACTCAATATTCTGCTACATGCCTTTGTGTTTAGTTTTTATTTTGGTGTTCGCAAAACTGTCTTGTATGCTTTGCATACATTTCAGTATCCACGGATACTGACAGGAGTGATTGTTATTAGAGGCAGACTCTTGTAGTCAGCATTTTAGGTTGCGTGTCTGCAGCCGACATGTTCACGCCTCCGTGCAGTGCATAGACAGGCCCCCTGCACTCGCACACATTTCCTATGCACGTGGACATTGCAGCAGCTCGCCTTCATTAATAAGCTTGTGGTGCTGCTGCACCATCTCTATGTCGCACGCTCGGTGCAAGGCTAACGCTGTCCTTGCGCAGAGCTTCATTAATCCCGGGGAATGTGTATTAATGTATATGCTCTAAGTCTGTCAATGTGTCAAGTTAATAGCACTAATATTTTAAATGTGTCCCTGATTGTCTTTGATGTTGTCATGACTTGTCCCTGATTCAGTTGATATTTGTCCCCAATCATTTGAGAGGTCTGATAGGGACAGGAAGCACACATTCCACTTACAACCTTAGAAAGATGATAGAATAATAGGTATGCAGTAGCATGACTCGGCTGAAGGATGTGGGTTCCAAAACCCAATTACTTGTTTGCATTGAATGGTGTAATTTCCCATGTATTAGCCAGACAGATGCAGATTGTAAGAGGAACACACCAATAGTATGAATCAAACTCTGGACAGGCCACGGATTCCGTACAGTCGAACGGCATGCTTATGCCTAATGGGCCACCATTCCCGATACTGTAGGCATGTAATCCAATGTAGTAGGCATTACAAGGTAATATCGTAGTCCTCACTCCCACCAGGGTTGTGAATGTCACATGCAAACACCAAATGCAGTGTATTTGCAAGTGCGGGAGCAAGCGGGTGTAAGCCTGTTTGGCCGCCGGTATGCGAGTATCACACTGGTGAAGCAATGTAGAGGCTAACTGAATGTAAGAAACTGTAACCGGAGGCTAGCATTGCTTAGCTCCGTGCAAACCCACGCACACCCACTGCTTTAAAGTGCCTTAATCACTCCGTATCCAATGGCCTTGTTCTGCCCAGCAACAAAATAAACGGCCTCTGCAAAGCTCAAAACCAGGACCCTGCACACCACATCCAATGCAATTTACCACTAAGCCATGGCAGATATACAGACATCAGATGTTATCACAAACATATCATCCAGCACAGTCATTCAACAGTATAGGAAATGTATTCCATCATGTAGATGTATGTGGGTGTGTTTATGTCCAGATATAGACACATACATATATATATATATATATATATATATATATATATATATATATATATAGAACATCCCATGTGACAACAAAGCATTAAAAAGGAATGAAAAGGAAAACACCAGCAACGCCTGTATTATGTAGTGATGTTGTCCTATGTAATATCAAGACCCCCTCAGACAGACATGTGTCATTAATACATGCAAACATTTGTACATTGGCCATATACATCATTCTGTGCATTTTATTTACATTAACACAACAGTTCCTGTCCAATCATTATGTGAGAACAGTACTATTGAAAGGTGCTGTGTGTGACATCAGCATCATGAAAAAGGTAAATAGGGTAACCATAGAGGGATGGGTAGTGTTGTGTGTACAATGGGGTCGTCTGCATCACGTGTACCTGGAACCTTTAGGAGTCATGTGCATACCATGATCGTGTGCCTGAGAGAGAAGGGTGAGGACAACTGGAGTATGTTGTGATGCAAATTAAAAAGGTTACATGTGTCCAGTAGACACATGTGTGAAATGGACAGCTATGTGTGGGGCAAATGTTGTTCTAGGAACAGATTGGCTGTTTGTTTCCGTAGGGTGAGAGTGGGATGTGGGGAAAGGAGAGTAGGTATGCTCGTGGAGGATAGGTTGGGTAGGATGACAGACAAGAGAGCATACAGGGTCAGTATATGACACATGTTGCGGGATACACCTTGGATGGGGAGGGGTGTTTGCAGTCACAAGCCTATGATCCCACAGATGGAAACAGTGGAACGGATGTCCCAACCCATGGGCAGCCACCACTGCACCAAAACAGCCGCAAAGGTGGCTGCGCTGGGGGCTGTCTAGGAGGGGCAGGCTCACCCTCTAAATGTGACACTCTGCCCTTGAGCTGGTGTATCTGGCCTCAAAACCCCTTATTGAGCTCCCTACGCACCACGTCTGGGACTGTATGACAGTGGACAAGTTCCTGTCTGGACCTGTTCCCAGGGGGGACAACCCCATCCTCAGTGGCGGTTCCACCAGAAGGTGGTGCAGAGCCAACAGAGGTGGGGTTCCAAAGCTGGGCCCCAGATGGGCTGGTGTCCAGTGCCATGGCCAGCTGAAGTGGAACAGGAGGTTCTGCCGGGACCTCCAATCCCATACAGCCTATGGTGTTGCAGTTTTAACACAGATATGGCTTAGTAATAGTCAACAGCATTCAGGATTACTTACAACAGCATGCATAGATATGACCATCAACTCAACACAACAGATGGCATACATTTGCAAAGGGAGCACAACACATGCATATATACTGCATGACATCTGTACAATGTCCTGCTGTTATTATGAGGTTATCCAGTGTCTGTCATTCTGGGCTGTCATGACTGAATGACAAGCCTTCAACAGAGAGCACATGCATCCATGTTACAAGTGAGTGTGGATAATACCTAGGTCACATTTACCCATATAGTCGCATTCCAAGGCAAATGTCCTACACACAGAAGTAAAACCCTGACACCTACAAGACAATTGCACTGGATGCTGATGCTAACCAGTGCTAGATGTGTGGCTTTTGTAATCCATTTGATCAATGTAGAATCTACAGTGGGGAATACTGACATCTTTACAGTGAGGAACACCTGGCTGAAGGCTCTGTAGTGCACAATTGCACTACCACCATATAACTCGGATCCAGACATGTGGGCTATAACACTGGTATGGACCATTCCAGGTGGTGATGTCCACATATTCATAAAGGCTACTCACATGGAAAGACCACTACTCCGACATAACTCATCACAGATGAGTCAGGTACAAGTGACAGTGGCAAATGCTGCATTCTAGGTTGTTTCCTCATATACATCCACCACCTTGTCCCCAGACTACCAACACACATCCATATGTGGTATGACATAGTATGGTAGACCACCAGATATCCTTCGATTGGTGGACTGTACCTAGGCCTACATCAACTGTGCAAAGTACCCATGTACAGACACAGCTGCATAATGTGTTATGCAATGCAATAATACCACTGTTTCTAACCAGTTCAGTTGTACACATACCAGGATCCCTCGGATGTTGTCAGCATTAACAAGGTCGACTGTTGCTGTACACCAGTAAACAACACCCTCATGGTTGTATATGACCTAACTGCACCTGCCCTGGATATGTACATCCCAAACTCATACAACATAAATGACATTACCATAGCTTTCGTTATCCTTTCTACATACAGGTGGCTACAGTCATTACACACATGCACATGGCAGATAGTATGCTAACAGTACATAAGGTTTGATATCTATGTTAACAGAGGTAATATTCCCTCTCTACTGGTCACCCATGACACCTATATTATCATACAACAACCCATGTGGCATGTATGTAATTAGACATGTCCACCTAATGCAATACCTACAAATATACCCAAATAACAGGATCATAGGACCTACAAAAGGCCTGTATTGACAGACTCAGGGAAATCCAGCTCTGCTCTGTACGTTTCTGAGGAGTCACAGGTGATATGTTCATGACATGTACAGCCATGTATGCCCACAGCTCCTACATATACCCTATGTCAACAATTACAAGTCATGCATGCTATCTGGACAGTAGCCGTAGTACCACAATAGCCAGTACATGGTGTGGTGAGATGTTTACAAGCCACAGACCTCACACATGCTTGAATGAGTGTACTGCCTAGCACATTGCTGGCACTCTTCCAGTAAACATGAGGTGTGTGTGTGGCAAATATGATGTGCTCACTTTTGACCATTACAGTGCCCTGGCTTCACCATGGCACTGTCAAGTAACAGTTTGTAGGAGCATGACATGGAATAATGTGTGTGTCTTGCTGATATGTGCTGTTGTCATATATGTACACTTGGCTACTCAGTGAAGGTGGTTGTGGTCTACCAGTACATGAATACAACATCCATTATGGTGTAATGCTCAGCTATGTTTCACAGATGGCATGAGGAAGGTGTGGAATGTATCCTCTTGATCTGCTAGTCCACTTACTGATGTAGACTGCATATGCATACATTTGATGTTTGTTTAGATTCCATATGTTTGCAGTGTCAGATGTTTGAAGGTGACTGTTGTCTTAGTACATCATGCTGTTGCAATACAGCCTCAACATTGCCAACTGTATAGGGTGATATGCTCAAAGTACAGTAAGCTGTACATGAGGTATGGACAGATGTTTGGACATGACTACTAAGTGGTGGGGCTACTTTGCAGATGAATGATTACTGAGGACAGCTCACTCGTGTGTTACAACCATTCCTACAATAACCTGTGTAACTGATAAGGTCTGGTTTTGTTAATTGAAGTAGAAGACAGACAATGTAGAATGCAGTAAGGGTGACACTGAAGGCAAACCTCTTGACACCTGTAACAGTAACACCTCCCCTGTTCATATATTGTGCATATATCAGCATAGATGGCAAAGTAAAAGTCAGTATGCTTTGTAGCGAATGCGATAGTGCTGTACTTCTGTAATACCTATCACGAGATGGGCAGGTGTTTGATTCACAGTACCGGCATGTGTGGGTGTGTGTGTGTGTGTGTGTGTCCATATATGTCACGTATGGTTGGGAATACATCCCACATGTTTTTTCACTCTCCTGAACACTGTTGTTGACATCAGTACAGAGAGAATTGCAGAAAGAAAGGCATAGGCAGGTGGTTGAACCTCACACATGTCAAGAGTCTGTATGTGTGTGACATAGGTGTATATCTTTGTGAATGCCACAGTGTGTGTGTGTGTGTGTGTGTGTGTGTGTGTGTGTGTGTGTGTGTGTGTGTGTGTTTGCATGCGTGCATGCATGCATGAGTGTGTGTGTGTGTGTGTGTGTGTGTGTGTGTGTGTGTGTGTGTGTGTGTGTGTGTGTGTGTGTGTGTATGGGAATCACTGAGTGTGTGGGTGTCTGTGTTTGTATCCTGTCATGGCAGCGTGTATTACTGCTTTCTAATGAGAAACCACTATTTCCACTGGCCTTTACCCATGTCATCCACTATACCACTCTTTTACCTCCTCTCCGCTCCAGATAACTATACCTGTGATGTCACCCACTATGGATGTGACGGCTCTGAACACAGTAGCTTACTAGACAGCTATCATGCTCTTGAATCATTAGAACAGTAAACATAATTGAAACATGGGAGATTATAACTGTGATGTGGAAGCTACAAAGTGCATTCAGGTATTGTCATACAGACCTGTGAGTAGTCAACATGTAGATATGGGACACTAACCACAAACACTGACATCCCCCGGCACATGCAACTACACCTGAAAGAGGAAGGCAGAACATCAAGATCAACATGCTGTTAGTGTTGTTATACATGATACATACTGTCAAACATACAAAACACATTCTAAAACTTTAATACATGGTATGCCTGCTGCCTGTCAACACTACTCAACAATATTAATCTACAATTGTCTACCTAGTATGTTCACCCTGTGCATCAGACCATATGAGCATGTCCCTGCACCGATGGTGTGGATGGCAGGGATGCGGCACAGGCATCATCATATGCACAGGGTGATAATGTTTGCTAGAGGCCTAGGCTGCACCATTGGATGACATCATGTGTGTGTTAGGGCCTGCAATCTCATTGGGCATGTGAGGATGTTATGCGTGTGTGTGTGTTGAGGTGCCCTACATTTGTTTCTGGTGTGTGTATGCATGCACACAGGTCTGGCATGTGGCTGGCCTACACAGAGGTATTATTGACAGTTGCAGACTGTACAAGGCAGGTTTCACAGTTCATGGTGTTCGGCCATGGCCACGTGACCTGTGCCTGGCAGGGGTTGCACAGGCACTACCAGGCAGAGGTCCAGATTGGGTACTGTCTGATGACTCATGTCCACTGGAATCTTGTCTCTGTTGGGACTGTCCAGGACCACGTGCACATGGCCTGTTGTGTCCTGGTGTAAACTGCACAGCACCAGCTGCACTGCTGCTGCTACCACCACTATGGGAGCGGGCATGTGCAGTAGCATGTTCACATAGACCGACAGGTGATGTAGCTGACCAATGTCCACGTGCTCATTGCCTCACTCCCACCAGATGTCCCAGCACAGAAATTCCACACTCGAGGATTGAAATGCCATGGTCAAGGACTCCCACCATGTCAACCAATCGTCTATCCAAACATCTGCAAGATGATGGTGGGCATTTGCAATTGCATGGATGTTGTCAGTTAATGAATGGACAGCAGACCTCTGTAGCTTCTGACCTTCTCTATTGTGCCATTCAGCACATGCCTGTGCCTACATTACAGCCCAAAACATGCGTCTGGTGACTCCAGCTGATGTGCTTTGTCTCGCAGGGGCATGTTGGCCAGTGGTCCTCCTACGAGCAGCACTGGGCATGTGCCTGTGTGGGACATCACCAGTCAGTTGATTGGGATCATGGTGTGCAGGCACACCTTCCATAGTCTCCACACTTCCCTGTTCCATGCTACCACCCACCAACTCTCCTTCATCTAAGGCTAGTGGTAATGGGGTATGTGTAGGCATGGGAACTGTGTGTGAGGATGAGGGGGATACAGGTGGAATTGCAACCAATGGCACAGATTCAACCCCTGACAACCCTACCTGTACCTCAGTCATACTTTCAACATTACTGCTAGAGTCTGTGGGGACACTAACATCAGGTGGACCACAGGAGGGCAATGCACCTACATCAAGACCTGTGAGGGGAAGACAAGAACTGTACATTACAAGTTATACCACACGGACAAACACAGACACACACAGACACATGCTATGGCACCCAACGGCATGCAACATGCAGGTGATATGGCTGATGGCATTCAGCTTAGACAATTATAGTGGTAGTTATCATACATCCATGAGTTGCACACAACAGCATGCATGTGTTATAGCAGATGGCATGAACCTTACACAATTATAGTGGTGGTTAGCATACATGCCTGTATTGCACCATTTGTGTTAGTAGCTTATGCCCCATACCTGCAACACAATGCATGCACTATGCACCATTGCACTGAACTGCCATGGTGTGTGCAATATACACCACATGTTAACAGACCATCGCTGACCTTTGTACATCTGCCACTGATGCTTTGTGTTGACCACTGCCCCTATGTGTGAGGACATGAGCAGAAGGGTATGCCAACTGAATACTATGTTTGCCTGACCCCTAGATTGCATATCTCCCCCAAAGCAGTGCATGTCTGTTCAACATTATTCCACCTACCCCTGACCGGAGTTTACAGACATTGTGCATGTGGCTGTAGACACATGATTGGCATGGCGGTCCCTACTTTGCAATGGTGCCACAGACCAGCACATGTTTTCAGTACACCGGCCTGATGTGTGGCATATGACCTTGCCAATCACATGTAGTATGACATGTCTTCTGTTGATGTGATGAATGACATGCATACATGTGTAACACAATGGTGTCCTTTCCAATCTACAGTATGGTAATGATGTCCCAATGCAGGGACGTGTTATACTAACATGGGCCTTCAGTTAATGCAATGTTGTCTGTTCGCTCTACAAATACGCAGTGACATACTGCACATTGAGCTGATGTGCATAGCCATTGCAGGGCATCATGTGGCTTTACTATTGCTATACAGTGCGAGTTACTGACACAGTTCACAGCTATAACTGTGTTCACATACAATACACATCTAATGTGGATTGTGACCCACATCACTGAGGTGTATACACACTAAACCCTAATGTGGAATGTGTGACACAGGTCACAGAAGGGTATATGGATGACACCCCTGCACATCTGCAACTGTATTACTGATGCCTGGCAACTATGCCCACACATGGCTAACTTAGCAGTAGTCTATGTCCCACATGCCATCTGTGTACCTCACACACATGAGGAGCAGGCCTGACAGTGATGTCTGACACCAGCAAGGTGAATGTACTGTATCTGTGGCCTGATGTGGTTGTATGTATTTTGATACTGATGGTGAATGCTTTCTTGTCGTGACACACTCAAGATGTTCAAGACATGTTATGTGGTGGCTTCATGTTATGCCTACACAAGCTGTGCACAGGCCTGTATGATATTTAGTGTTTCAAATCTGCACTATCACCATTACACAAAGGCCATAGTTGTATTGTGTCGAGCCACTGTACAACAGGGTGTACACACATGTACGTCACTTCTACTGTGTGTGTTGCTTCATGTCTCTGGCCATCCTCCATGGCTATGTGCACACATGTTCTGTCTAATGGTTGTGATGGCCATCTATTTCACATGTCAGTGTTATCCCATATGTCATACACCCATAGATGTCATATACTCCACTGAGGACAGGGTTATGCAGACAAAGGGTGGTATGTATGGTATGTGAGACATCATGTTTTGAAGGATAGTTGAGCAGTGTTGCAGTCAGCCAACTACATGTCATGGACATGTCAGATAGCACATGACATTGTGTGACATTCATCGCTAGGGTATAATCCACAATGGTGTATCCTGTGGGCCGGTCATACTCCAGCTCCAAAACATTTAGAGTGTGTGCACACATATGCTCTCTGTGCAGTACTATTTGTATTCCCAACATGTGTAATGCTGATATATAGTAGCTGTCCCTACAGTGAAACACACCTCCACCATTGTATTCACAGTTGTCCACACATCTGGCAATGACAGTTTGAAAGGTTTAGTGTAGGTGTTTCATATAGTCTTCAATTGTTTCGCATAGGTAACCACTGTGATGCACTGCAGGTCTGACCAGTGTGTATAAATAGGACCACCATACATTATGTGTACGTGTGTTATGGCAGATGGCATGCAATTAATATGATCTGTGCATTATCAAGCCTGGTAAAAAATAACAATCTCACCTGACACCGGCTGCTGTCACTGCAAGATTCCAGAGGTACCTAAACAGGAGTGTCACAGCAGTAAGATCATTATCCACACCTGTGTGATAGCTACAGGGTGTAATGTCCATGTTAGCACATAAGCCAATACAATACACTATACTATGGAGTATGCACATCTGTGGATATATAGAGTAGCAGACTATAGTATGTGGCATGTGTGCATACATACCTTGCATATGATGTTACATTACATATTGTACAGTAACACATGTAACTATGTGAAATATAGTTGTGCTATATGTGCAGTACTGACTTACCAGGCAACTCCAGGCTCAGTGGTTGAGAGACACCCACGTCCACAATACCAGCTAAAGCTTGTGGATGGAGATCTGCAGGTGTCCCCAGGGTGGCCAGTAGCTTCTCGGTAAGTGTGAGTGGCGGCTGGGTCAGTGGCCCCCCCACCTGTTGCAACTTGTTCCCTGATGATTGTATTAGCACGCTGTTTTGCCCATCTTATGAGGTCAGTGCAGTGTCAGCATACCTGCTGTTAGGTGCGATTGTAACCACCAACATCATTTACCCTCCTGCGGAGTTCCTCCCAACAGGGCATTCCGCTGCTGAGCATCCTGTGGCACATGGCTGAAGAGTGTTGATTGGTTGTCGAGGAGCTATGGGATGAGGACCTCATCCTTCAAGTGGGTGTACACTGGCAGCCTGCTACATGGCATACCTGGAAGACATAACGATGGAGACAGGTCACAGTAACTCACTGAGAAGTACAGAAGTACAGCTGAACATACATGTGTATCACATTTATTACGATTACGAATATGCCTTTGCAAATCTACATAACACGAACACCACTGACATGTTTACGTCACACACATTTGACACTTACTGGTGATGTGATTTTTATCACCATATATGTGTGTGTCATGTGATGACATTGCTCATACTCCATATGGATGTTGTCTTGATGTGGGCATGTCTGTTTGCCTGTACTGGTGTCTTTACCTATCAGCACATGACTGAATGTGTTCACATTAATGCAATTGACCTTAATACTGTGTATATGTCACATATATAGTCATACATAGCCATTAGGTACGTGACCTGTGACTCTGCAGACTTGCTCACAGAATGTTTTACATGTATGTGTTTTGCAATATACATCTACATGGCACTGTACAGCTGTGTAGCATCCTGCCATGTATTGCCTGTGTTGCACATGTGAAACACGTGGGACACTAGCTAGCCTGATGGTATTTCCAGTGTTGGAAATCAACTATAGCATGTATGGTCATACTGAACTAGTAGGCTATATGCCATGGGCCATTTATGAGCCTAGGCAGACAGCAGTAGGCAACAGACAGGTAAGTTTCAGTGGCCAGTTCAAGCAGTGCCACAGAACTGATCCACAGGGTTACTGATATATTTGGCATGCGGTCATCACACCATGTCATAGAGAGGGGCGATGTGCAGCTTCGCTGGACAGGGATGCATAGTTAGTATGGCAAGAGTACGTTAAGTGTATGGGACAGAGATCTGTCAGGCATGTTGTGATCCTTGTACTAGAGAGGTGGATGTCCATGAAGTATGTGTTTATTTGGGATCAGAATGTGTTATGTGTAGCATGTCCAACATCTCTGAGTTGGACATGGATTTATTCAGGGTAGGCTGCATGCTACATAGTGGAGATAGGGATTGGGAAGGGCAGTGAAGGCCATCTACACATGGGCAATAACCCTTAAAGGAAATATATGATCTATTATGGGTCACATGAGTGTTGAGTATGGCTGAATAATTATCTCTATATTCATGGATAGCGCTGTGTCATGATTAGGCGTGCCACATATGACTACCTGACTGGTGTGGTGAAGGAACTATCAAAGGAAAGACTACTGTCCAGCTCCATCCCATACACACAGTTGCCATTATGTTGACTGCTGCCTAGGTGGTAGTTCATGGGTACAGGGTTTGTAACATAGGGGATGACAATGCAAAACTTAGCTGTCAGATTGTGGCTATACATCACACACCACACATCTGACACACAAAGGCCCTTCTGTATATTGAACGCAGCACACATTGAGTCAACTATTGCTCCTAGTTCATAGTCATTTGCAAACATCAATAGGCAGATGCCTTCTGTGTTAGTCTGTGTGGTATAGATAACAAAGAGGGGGAGTACCAGGAATGAACAATGTATCACTGTGGCTGGCACTGGTTTGATGTGAGTGTATTAGTCAGACACCTTCTGTAGTGCTGGTCCTGCCAGCAGTCCAATTGCCAATCACTCCTGTGACATAAGAATATACACGTAGTTTACTGAGTGTAGCTGGAACACAGTATGGGTGATGGTGTCCTAAGACCTGACAAGGTCATGATTTGCTGTGTGAATCAACCTTACTGTCATCTACATCTGTACTGAGTACATCAAATACGTTAATAACGGTTCATGGCCTTACAGACCAGACTCAGCAGGGTAGTAGTGCACTATTTCCCATTATCAATGGTGTCTCCCCCTTTGTGGGATGTGATAACTGTTGCTGTGCACCATTCAGTGTGTACACAGCCTGACATGGAGCTATGATTGAACATGACGTGTATGTGGAGAGATGATTGTTCTTACATTTGTGTAGGATACACCCTGGGATGTTGACTGGTCCCATGAAAGCTGTATGTATGGCTTTAGAGAGTGCAGCTTGTACCTGCATAGTTGTTATTACAGGGGCTCTGTAGTGTACATGGATATATAACTATGGGTACCTGCTTGGGGGGGGGTGGAGTGGGTTTAGGTTCTCCAAGACCCTGTCTGGATGAACAGGTGCTATTTCTGTAGGTGCAGTACTTCCCATGCCATAGTGCTGTGCAGCACGGCAGGTCTTGTCATTGCCATTACGATTAATGACACAGCTATAGAATGCTCTGTGCTTGGCCTCATAATATGTGGCTGATTAGTTTCACAGTAGCTTTGTGTGGTTTTATATGGTGTATCTGCATCTTACTGAGGCTGACCAGGGATCAACTACACTCATGTGTGTTCACTCTTGCAACAATTACTACCTTCTATGGTACAGGTTAACGCATGGTACCACCAGTTTGTCTTCTTGTTTGTGTTTGGTTGAATATTGGTACATTTTCAATGGCACAAACACTGCAGGTATGTGACTGCTTATGGTTCATTTGTATCGGATTCAGCATTTGCACATGCATTGTCCATCTGCATGGGTGCCATGACAGTCACCGCTTTGCTCTTAGGAAGCATAACATTGGCTTTGGAGACTGACTATGTGTAACATACTGTTAGCCCTGTTTGTGTGACTATTGTGATCCAGGTCATTGGGGTTGATGGAATCCAATATGCACTGAGCACAGGTGTTGGTACATGAGGAGTCTTCTCAGTTCATAATGAAATATTTGGGAGTAGCCATTATTATGGTTTTCTGTCTCAAACTTAATCTTCCCCATTACAGCACATTATGACAGTTGGGAAATCCACGGCATGGTGGGTGATCTGTCACAAGGTGCAATTTGAATTCCACTTTGGCACAAAGGTAGTTGCTCAGTATAATGCATCTGAAGTTATGCAAGTGCAACTAGCATGGGGGTGTACATATCCTTTAGGAATATGGACACACCTGTGGCACATGTGTTCCAATAAAGGATAATGGGCAAGAGGTGAGGTATGTGTTATAACATGGTCATGCAGGTGTGCTCTCCAGAGCATTGAAACATGTCTCAGCCACTGCACAGATATGTTCTCCATGTTAGGGATTGACATATGTGTGTCCATATAGTGTTTCTGACATGTATCATTGTGTAGCAAGACCTGCAGTTTATTGCTTGGCAGTCCCTTTAACAGCAGTGGATCTTCACTTGAACTGTGCATGATGAAGGCACTATAGGGGAAGCATGAGCCCTAGGCAGTATCCAGATTCTCAGGGGTGACAGGTGCAGTCCCTGTCTGTCAAAGCATCATGATCTGTCAACCATGTTATCCCAGGCAGACCTTAGTGCTAGAGTTTGCATTCACAAATGAGTACTGATGGGCATGTTTCTGGCCACGTGTTCTGAGATGTGGCACAATTATGCAAACTGTGTCATATAGTTTGTGTATTTCATTGTCTGTCTCTTCCAGCTTGGGAGGTCACTTGTATGGCCAGATATTTAGAAGCATCTGTGAATGTGTGTGATTTCTGGTATGGTGTGTAGGTGTTCTTGCTGTGTTCTGGTAAGGGTATGTGTTGGTTGTGATGATGAAATGCATGTGTTAAAGTACACCTCATGACTGTCCAGTTCAGTCATGGCTGTAGACTGGACTTCCTTCCAGCTTACCCCTGTAGCTGCATCCCAGACAATGTGTGGAGTGTGGTGTTAGGTGGGTTTGGCAGTGTACATGGCATAGAGATGACATTCCCCCTGGATGGCCACATACACAAAGCAACATTAGTGAACACCAGTGCCTGACTAGTGGACATGCCTGTATGAGCATTCAGTACTACAAGTACCAAGTACTGTACTTAGTTTACTTATTGCTTATGAAGATGTTTTAGACAGTGATGCTCACATGTAAATATTTGTGTTATGGACGTGACAACACTGGCTATTACGGAAACATTGTAGCTACCTTTAGCAGCAATTCTCCTCTGAGGAGCACATCACATCCTGATAGTTGACTACATATGATGCAAGTGTCTACAGGTCTGTTTCCTTCTCTGGGTATATACTCACATATCCACCAGGACCATGAGCTCTGTTAGGCACAGACACCCACTCCACAAACAGAGTTATGTATCAATAGACTTTGATGCCACTATCAACATGATCAGAATATAATCAGATAGTGTAAGCCATCACCTATGAAACGGCTATTATTCATGGGCAGCAGTCTCCTGCATCTTACACTCCTACTGCAGATGTTACACTGGAGTTAAAGATGATATGCAACCTGTTTCATTACCAGTACTGTGCACAACCTTACATACAGTATGTGCAAGCAGCTGTTAGGTTGGCAATAAGAGGTTAGGCTACACAAACCCGGTAGTTCAACTAGTGTGTCTCTACTCTCAATATCCACTCTATGTAGGTGTGCACATAGCCATTTGGCCAAGCCCCGTAGCAAAGGTCACTACACATTTGCATAACAAGTACGCATGCACAGCTGTTATTGCTTGCAAACGATACTAAAGAGGTCCAGCCCTGTAACAAGGGTCACTACACATTTGCATAACATGTACACATGCACAGTTGTTATTGCTTGCAAATGATACGAGAGAGGTGGATATTACATGTGTTATGTGCATAAATAGTTACCCAGCTCTTCCAATTATCTTTGTTATCATGCTGCTAAACTGTCAGATGAATATAAGTGATATGTATCCTGTTATTGAGTACTGTAATTGTCAATAGACATAACTACTGTTTGCATAACATAACAGAAATGCTATGTAGAATGAAATACAGATCTGCCTAAAACACTGTACATTACACAGTTATTGGCACAATATCCCACAATGTAAACCTTATTTGCACAGTAAGCCCACCATTGACATGTTCATCTTACTTATACACCCATACATATGTCGACTGTTACAGTATATCGACATATACTATCCCCTGTTATAGCACATACTTGTTGG